>NC_042992.1:13566075-13905130 GCF_901001165.1 Salmo trutta
AAAATTTGCTTTTCTTTCAAAAACAAGGACATTTCTAAGTGACCCCAAACTTTTGAACGGTAGCGTACATTTGCAAAAATGTCTAAAAACCTGTTTTTCGCTCTGTCATTATGGGGTATTGTGTGTAGATTGATGAGGGGGAAAAAATATTATAATAAGGCTGTAACGTAACAAAAAGTGGAAAAAGTCAAGGGGTCTAAATACTTTCCAAATGCACTGTATGTATAATAATATAGTAATATCCAGGCTTTATATAAATGGATCTCTGCCTGAATCTCATTGTAATTCATGGGGAGTATAGAAATATCTCTGTCACTCACAGACCCGAACCATGGCATGATCTGAAGAGGTATTATTAGAACACACGCATACACGCGCATCATTTTTCATTGCATCATGCATATGCGGGCAACCACAAATATCACCCCTCACAGCTAAACTATATCTATCTGGCAACCACAAATATCACCCCTCACAGCTAAACTATATCTATCTGGCAACCACATATAATCACCCCTCACAGCTAAACTATATCTATCTGGCAACCACATATATCACCCCTCACAGCTAAACTATATCTATCTGGCAACCACATATATCACCCCTCACAGCTAAACTATATCTATCTGGCAACCACATATATCACCCCTCACAGCTAAACTATATCTATCTGGCAACCACATATATCACCCCTCACAGCTAAACTATATCTATCTGGCAACCACATATATCACCCCTCACAGCTAAACTATATCTATCTGGCAACCACATATATCACCCCTCACAGCTAAACTATATCTATCTGGCAACCACATATATCACCCCTCACAGCTAAACTATATCTATCTGGCAACCACATATAATCACCCCTCACAGCTAAACTATATCTATCTGGCAACCACAAATATCACCCCTCACAGCTAAACTATATCTATCTGGCAACCACATATATCATCCCCTCACAGCTAAACTATATCTATCTGGCAACCACATATAATCACCCCTCACAGCTAAACTATATCTATCTGGCAACCACAAATATCACCCCTCACAGCTAAACTATATCTATCTGGCAACCACATATATCATCCCCTCACAGCTAAACTATATCTATCTGGCAACCACAAATATCACCCCTCACAGCTAAACTATATATATCTGGCAACCACATATATCACCCCTCACAGCTAAACTATATCTATCTGGCAACCACATATATCACCCCTCACAGCTAAACTATATCTATCTGGCAACCACAAATATCACCCCTCACAGCTAAACTATATCTATCTGGCAACCACATATATCACCCCTCACAGCTAAACTATATCTATCAGGCAACCACATATATCACCCCTCACAGCTAAACTATATCTATCTGGCAACCACAAATATCACCCCTCACAGCTAAACTATATCTATCTGGCAACCACATTTTTCCACAGTATCAATATCTGCAACTGAGAATCTCACCTCCGGATGTGTCGGCTCCCTCTGTGGGCTCAGCAGCCACCCCCTCCCTGGCCGACCCATCTCCTGTCTCGCCTTGCTCTCCCGTCCCGGCTGCATCCGGAGGGGACTCCACCGCTACCTCCACCCCGTTGGGACAGGCGTCCTCCATAGCCAGGACCATGAACGCTCTTCGACCGCTCCTCGACCGCAGCTATGCTAACCTAACCACAAGTCAACCACCACCACCACTAAGTGATAGCTGGTCTAAAACTGGCTCCTCTGCCCTTAACCTTCAGTCTACTACACAATGATCAGTCTCTACCCTTCAGTCTACTACACAATGATCAACAGTCTCTACCCTTCAGTCTACTACACAATGATCAACAGTCTCTATCCTTCAGTCTACTACACAATGATCAACAGTCTCTATCCTTCAGTCTACTACACAATGATCAACAGTCTCTATCCTTCAGTCTACTACACAATGATCAACAGTCTCTAGCCTTCAGTCTACTACACAATGATCAACAGTCTCTACCCTTCAGTCTACTACACAATGATCAACAGTCTCTACCCTTCAGTCTACTACATAATGATCAACAGTCTCTACCCTTCAGTCTACTACACAATGAAAGACCCTCAGAGAAGGAAGGGATGGAGAGAAGGAAGGGATGGAGATAAAGAAAGATGCAGAGGAGATTAAGGACAGAGAAATAGAGAAAGACTGAGAGAAACAATAGAAAAGCAATTTAACAGAGATAGGAGATGAAAGGCAGAGATAGGAGATGAAAGGCAGAGATAGGAGATGAAAGGCAGAGATAGGAGATGAAAGGCAGAGATAGGAGATGAAAGGCAGAGATAGGAGATGAAAGGCAGAGATAGGAGATGAAAGAAATAGAACTAGAAGGAAATAAAAGGGAGAGAGACACTAAGGACAGAGAGAGATCGAGAGAGATGGAGACAGATAGCTTGCTCACACAGATGAGGACACAGATTCAGTCGTTCTCAATCCCCTCCCTCAACACTCCCTTTAATACCTCACCCCCACCACACACACACACACACACACACACCCTCCTAGCCCCTCCTTACACCAAATCCCCAAATCCTCTCCTGCTGTTGAGCGTTTGTTTGAGTTCACATGCAATCATTAACATTTTTCTGGACTCTTTCGGTTGCCCTTCGAAACTCCTCTCCCTTTCTACAGGCGACTGATACAAACTGATCTTAGATCTATGTCTAGGGGACATGTTCATTCCATCTACATTCTACATTCTACATTCTACACAATTAGGTGGTACTCCTGTAAGCCCCTCCCCTTCGCTCTCAATGCCCCTCCCCCTCTCACACAGCTGTAGATTAAGAGGATATGATCTGCAGTCCCTAATCCACTCCGCCCCCCCCCTCCTTCACCACCCATATCCCTCCCTCCCTCTTCCCAGTAAACCCCACCCCATCCCTATTCCCAGTCAGCCCCAACCCCATCCACAGCAAATCTGAGCAGGATTTTAATCCTACTGCAAAAACACAGGATTACAGAATCTACTCTGGATTCTCTCTCTACCTCTCTCTCTCAGTTCTCAAAGTGCGGTACTCTCTATCACTGCGGTAGATCTCCAAAAGACATGGTATCTGATATATGCACTCAATACATTTTTTTATATTATTAAGAATTAAGAACAAATTCTTATTTACATGAAGGCCTACCAAGAGGAACAGTGTTGTGTTAACATTGTGTTAACATTAGAAAGTGTGCTCACAAATAGCGTTATACCAATGTTATATCAGCATTATATTAGCAATATACAGGTTTTTGCACTGCCATAGAGTGTACCAGTGTTAATAGCAGATACAGGGGATCTCTTCCTCTACCTGTAATCATGGTTGTGACTGGGTTGTCAGGGTGGAACTGTAGAGACAAGGCTACAGTCAGATAGTGGTAGTAGCCAGGGGCAACACAAGGATACAGTCAGATAGTGGTAGTAGCCAGGGGCAACACAAGGCTACAGTCAGATAGTGGTAGTAGCCAGGGGCAACACAAGGATACAGTCAGATAGTGGTAGTAGCCAGGGGCAACACAAGGCTAAAGTCAGATAGTGGTAGTAGCCAGGGGCAACACAAGGCTACAGTCAGATAGTGGTCGTAGCCAGGGGCAACACAAGGCTACAGTCAGATAGTGGTCGTAGCCAGGGGCAACACAAGGCTACAGTCAGATAGTGGCACATTCAGTACAATACACCCACACAAACGCTTGTTTATATACAAAGAGACATCCTCTATAGTTATCGCTCTCACACACACACAAACACACAGATGCTTTTAAACATGGAAAGTGCATTCAAATAAACATGCATTTAAGACACACCCACACATTCCCATAGCCTAAACACAAACACATATAATGACACCTGTAGGATAAAGATGAGGACTGGTGGTGATCTTACCTTTGTCTGACGGTTAAACCCAACCCTCCCTGTCCTTCTACAATCTACTCATCAGAGAGAGAGAGCGAGAGAGGGCTGGGAGGTATACCATATTTTACAATATACCAGTATTGATGCAAGGTCCAGTTTGGGTTTGTATTTTACTTTACCTAGCCCCACCCCTGTCACTCAAGGAGCACATTTGTTTTTCCTCGAGCACGAGACACTTCTGTTCAGTCTGCATGGTCAATGCAGCACATGAAACAATGTTGATGACAACGATGCTGTTTTCACTTTGCTTGTTAATATAAATCCACTAGCGTTTGTCTTTTCTTAGTAAGTTGGGCCTAAATCTTGTTAGCCGCTAATCGCTAATGCTAATCGCTAGCTAGCTAATAAATGTACTAGCAAACTTAACCTGTTTAGGATAGGGTGCAGTATTTTCACGGCCGGATAAAAAACTTACCCGATTTAATCTGGTTATTACTCCTGCCCAGAAACTAGAATTGATTTGGATAAAAAACACCCTAAAGTTTCTAAAACTGTTTGAATGGTGTCTGTGAGTATAACAGAACTCATATGGCAGGCCAAAACCTGAGAAGATTCCATACAGGAAGTGCCCTCTCTGACCATTTCTTGTCCTTCTATAGCCTCTTTATGGAAAATAGAGGATCTCTGCTGTAACGTGACATTTTCTAAGGCTCCCATAGGCTCTCAGAAGGCGCCAGAACGGGGAATGATGACTCTGCAGTCCCTGGGCGAAAAACAGTAGGGGATTTGGAAAGTGGTCGATCTGAGAACAATGACACGGGTGTGCGCGTGCATGTGAAGACACCATTTTCTTCTTTCAGTGTTTGAACGGATACAGCGTCTCCCGGTCGGAATATTATCGCTATTTTACGAGAAAAATCGCATAAAAATTTATTTTAAACAGCGTTTGACATGCTTCGAAGTACGGTAATGGAATATTTTGAAATTCTTTGTCACGATACGCACCGGCGCGTCACCCTTCGGATAGTGTCTTGAACGCAAGAACAAAACGCCGCTATTTGGATATAACTATGCATTATTTGGAACCAAAACAACATTGGGTGTTGAAGTAGAAGTCCTGGGAGTGCATTCTGACGAAGAACAGCAAAGGTAATCCAATTTTTCTTATAGTAAATCTGAGTTGTGAGTGCCAAACTTGGTGGGTGTCTAAATAGCTAGCCATGACGGCCGGGCTATCTACTCAGAATATTGCAAAATGTGCTTTCACCGAAAAGCTATTTTAAAATCGGACACCGCGATTGCATAAAGGAGTTCTGTATCTATAATTCTTAAAATAATTGTTGTGTTTTTTGTGAACGTTTATCGTGAGTAATTTAGTAAATTCACCGGAAGTTTTCGGTGGGTATGCTAGTTCTGAACGTCACATGCTAATGTAAAAAGCTGTTTTTTGATATAAATATTAACTTGATTGAACAAAACATGCATGTATTGTATAACATAATGTCCTAGGAGTGTCATCTGATGAAGATCATCAAAGGTTAGTGCTGCATTTAGCTGTGGTTTTGGTTTTTGTGACATTATATGCTAGCTTGAAAAATGGGTGTCTGATTATTTCTGGCTGGGTACTCTCCTGACATAATCTAATGTTTTGCTTTCGTTGTAAAGCCTTTTTGAAATCTGACAATGTGGTTAGATAAAGGAGAGTCTTGTCTTTAAAATGGTGTAAAATAGTCATATGTTTGAAAAATTGAAGTTTTGGGATTTTTGAGGAGTTTGTAATTCGCGCCACGCCTATCATTGGATATTGGCGAGGCGTTCCGCTAGCGGAACATCTAGATGTAAGAGGATAACTAGCTATACAGCCTGATAATACCAGTGATGGTGTAGACCTACAGTACCAGTCAAAAGTTTGGACACCCCTACTCATTCAAGGTTTTTCTACATTGTAGAATAATAGTGAAGACATCAAACCTATGAAATAACACATATGGAATCCTGTAGTAACCAAAAAAATGTTAAACAAATCAAAATCAATTTTATATTTGAGATTCTTCAAAGTAGCCACCCTTTGCCTTGATGACAGATTTGCACTCTCTTGGCATTCTCTCAACCAGCTTCATGAGGTGGTCACCTGGAATGCATTTCAATTAACAGGTGTGCCTTGTTAAAAGATAAATTCAACAAGTTCTTTCCTTTCTTAATGCGTTTGAGCAAAAAAAAAGTACAAATAAAGACAAACCCTTGAATGTGTAGGTGTGTCCAAACTTTTGACTGGTACTGTACATCTGCATGTTTTTTGTGCAACAGTATATTCTAAATCAAAGAGAAATACATTAAGCAGGAATATGTTAGATACATGAAGTAGATAAGAGAAAACATTCAATGTAGCCAAAGATTTATAGGGTCCCCTAGGAAACACTGTCACAATATCTCCTCCCTGGCATTTTCATTTGTTGTCACGTCAAACACTGTATTCACTATTATATTCTAAGTGCAGGAAAGCACCCTAGGGTCACACACTACCCATAAAGCACCCTAGGGTCACACACTACCCATAAAGCACCCTAGGGTCACACACTACCCATAAAGCACCCTAGGGTCACACACTACTCATAAAGCACCCTAGGGTCACACACTACCCATAAAGCACCCTAGGGTCACACACTACCCATAAAGCACCCTAGGGTCACACACTACCCATAAAGCACCCTAGGGTCACACACTGCCCCATAAAGCACCCTAGAGTCACACACTGACCCATAAAGCACCCTAGGGTCACACACTACCATAAAGCACCCTAGGGTCACACACTGCCCATTACAGCACCCTAGGGTCACACACTACCCATAAAGCACCCTAGGGTCACACACTACCCATAAAGCACCCTAGGGTCACACACTACCCATAAAGCACCCTAGGGTCACACACTACCCATAAAGCACCCTAGGGTCACACACTGCCCATAAAGCACCCTAGGGTCACACACTACCCATAAAGCACCCTAGGGTCACACACTACCCATAAAGCACCCTAGGGTCACACACTACCCATAAAGCACCCTAGGGTCACACACTACCCATAAAGCACCCTAGGGTCACACACTACCCATAAAGCACCCTAGGGTCACACACTACCCATAAAGCACCCTAGGGTCACACACTACCCATAAAGCACCCTAGGGTCACACACTACCCATAAAGCACCCTAGGGTCACACACTACCCATAAAGCACCCTAGGGTCACACACTACCCATAAAGCACCCTAGGGTCACACACTACCCATAAAGCACCCTAGGGTCACACACTACCCATAAAGCAAATGTTGACCTTTTATTATTTAAAAACATAAAATACCGTCATTTTTCCCTATATACTGTGATATGATATTTTTGCCAATTCCCCCAGCCCTAGACCAGGGGTTTACACAATCTGTATCTGACACTCTCTCTCTCACACAGTCTTGCTCCCTCTCTCTCTATTCGCTCTCTCTCTTTCTCTGGAGGGTCATCTCATTCTTGTCCAGAGGAGACCAGACAAGGACAAAGATCCCAGGTACTGATGGGGTCCATCGTTCCTTCAGCATGACTCTGATGGCCATTGTGTCCACAGTCACTTAAGGACGTTGCTTACATCATCAGCCTGAATGTCAATTCATCAGAATGTAAATGTCCTCTATTACAGGTCAGCAGCATTAAGCCCGATCCCTCCATCCCACGCAGGGAGCTCTGAATAACTCTGATGAGATGAAATGGGTTAGCAGAGGAAGCCATCAAGCAATTAAAATAATCACCCACTGCTTAGGTCTTAACTATGGCAGCAAGCCTTAAGATTAGGGTTGCAAAATTCAGGTAACCTTCCCAAATTTCCCAGGTTTTCCATAGAAATCTGGGTTGGAGGATTCCGGATTTTCTGCTTATTTCATCCCAATTCCAGAAATCTTCCAACCGGGACTTTGGGAAAGTTACTGGAATTTTCCAACCCTATCCAAGATGACCAAGGAGGTCAAACCCTACTGATGACCTTTGACCTTCAGCTCCAATCTGGACCACTGTGTGACAATATGGTCAAACAAGTACAGCCACCATAGAATTACAGCTAGTAAAGTCTTAGTCAGCGTCCAAAATGGCATCCTATTCCCTATATAGTCTACTACCTTTATATAAAAAGTAGTGCACCATATAAGGGAAAAGTAGTGCACTATATAAGGGAAAAGTAGTGCACCATATAGGGAAAAGTAGTGCACTATATAAGGGAAAAGTAGTGCACTATATAGGGAAAAGTAGTGCACTATATAAGGGAAAAGTAGTGCACTATATAAGGGAAAAGTAGTGCACTATATAAGGGAAAAGTAGTGCACTATATAAGGGAAAAGTAGTACACTATATAAGGGAAAAGTAGTGCACTATATAGGGAAAAGTAGTGCACTATATAAGGGAAAAGTAGTGCACTATATAAGGGAAAAGTAGTGCACTATATAAGGGAAAAGTAGTGCACTATATAGGGAAAAGTAGTGCACTATATAGGGAAAAGTAGTACACTATATAAGGGAAAAGTAGTGCACTATATAAGGGAAAAGTAGTGCACTATATAAGGGAAAAGTGGTAAATCAAATCAAATCTATTTATAAAGCCCTTCTTATATCAGCTGATATCTCAAATTGTTGTACAGAAACCCAGCCTAAAACCCCAAACAGCAAGCAATGCAGGTGTATAAGCACGGTGGCTAGGAAAAACTCCCTAGAAAGGCCAGAACCTAGGAAGAAACCTAGAGAGGAACCAGGCTATGAGGGGTGGCCAGTCCTCTTCTTGCTGTGCCGGGTGGAGATTATAACAGAGCATGGCCAAGATGTTCAAATGTTCATAGATGACCAGCAGGGTCAAATAATAATAATTAGTACACTATATAAGGGAAGAGTAGTGCACTATATAAGGGAAGTGTAGTGCACTATATAAGGGAAGTGTAGTGCACTATATAAGGGAAGTGTAGTGCACTATGTAAGGGAAAAGTAGTGCACTATATAGGGAAAAGGGTGCCATTTGGGACATATTAAAAGCCTAATTATCCTCCACATACAACACCAATTCAGCCAGTCACATTCTGTTAAAGGTTCCCAAAGCGCACACATCCCTGGGTCGCTCGTCTTTTCAGTTCGCTGCAGCTAGCGACTGGAACGAGCTGCAACAAACACTCAAACTGAACAGTTTTATCTCCATCTCTTCATTCAAAGACTCAATCATGGACACTTACTGACAGTTGTGACTGCTTTGTGTGATGTATTGTTGTCTCTACCTTCTTGCCCTTTGTGCTGTTGTCTGTGCCCAATAATGTTTGTACCATGTTTTGTGCTGCTACCATGTTGTGTTGCTACCATGTTGTTGTCATGTTGTGTTGCTACCATGCTGTGTTGTCATGTGTTGCTGCCTTGCTATGTTGTTGTCTTAGGTCTCTCTTTATGTAGTCTTGTCTCTCTTGTCGTGATGTGTTTTGTCCTATTTTTTTATTTATTTTTTTATCCCAGCCCCCGTCCCCGCAGGAGGCCGTCATTGTAAATAAGAATTTGTTCATAACTGACTTGCCTAGTTAAATAAAGGTTCAATAAAAAAAGAACATCTGACTGGCAATGCAAGCAGATCACAGGATATTACAATCCTACTTCCTGGGCACCATTTTTAATGAGCAGCACTTTCATTTCACCGCCCTCCTTCATATCGGCCTTCTCTCCATTGAATCCACTCAGTCCGTCCATCATGTTAGTGCTAATTGGCCCATTACAGCGGAGAGAAAGATAGAGCGAGGTTTACTGTCCGGTTTCATTACGTAATGCAGATTACAATAAGGCCCTGCACGCTGATTAGGAGTGAAAGATATCCCCTGGAAGAATGTTAATGGCAGCAAAGCTACTGGGGTAATTCTTCCTCCTCATCGAATCATCCACACCACTGGGCCCCTCCAGGGTCTCTCTACGGCCGAGGTAAAGGAGGGAGTGAAGGAAAGGAAAGCATGGAGAGAGAGAACACTTACAGAAGTGGAGAAAAAAAAGAGAGGAGGAAGGGAAGCAGAGAGAGAGAGAGGAAGGAGAGAGAGCAAAAGAAGTGGACAAGAGAGGAAGGAGAGAGGAAGGAGAGAGGACAAGAGAGGAAGGAGAGAGAGGACAAACGAAGTGGACAAGAGAGGAAGGAGAAAGGAAGGAGAGAGAGGACAAACGAAGTGGACAAGAGAGGAAGGAGAAAGGAAGGAGAGAGGACAAACGAAGTGGACAAGAGAGGAAGGAGAGAGGACAAAAGAAGTGGACAAGAGAGGAAGGAGAGAGAGGACAAAAGATGAGGACAAGAGAGGAAAGGGCATAGAGTAAGCTCTTAGAAAAGGAGAGGAGACAAGACCTTAGTGTGCTCTCATCTCAACAGAGGAGAGGAAAGGGGTGAACTCACACTGAGAGAGCAGACACAGGAGAGAGAGAAGCTGTTCAGTACTTGAAGGACCTTGATGGAAACAAGAGAGTGGGTGCACACACCTGAGAAGTAGAGAATAAGAGCGAGAGCACACTTTTGGGACTTAAAAGACCTGAGGATGAGGAAAGGGGCAGTGTACACATAGCCTAGGTCCTGAAGGAGAGAAGAGCAAGGAGAGAGGCAGCTGCATACACACACATACAAAATCCATCCTTTTGAGTACAGAGAGTACAGAAAGCAGTATCAGGGAGGGGTCACCAGCACACAAAGATGGCTGGTCAGGGACGTGTGTGAACCAACAACCAACCAGAGGCCTCCCCTTGCCCCTGGTTGCCATGCAACCAGATGACGGACAGCTCGCGATGGAGGGATTATGAAGGACCAGAGTGTCTGTTTTTGTGTAAAACGCCACAGCAGATCATGTCTGTGTTATGCATGCAGGAGTGTGTGTGTGTGTCCACACGGTATTAAAAGCACAGAGAATCGTTTTGTGGCCTCTGGTGACCCCTATGAGAGGAGAAATACTAGACTGAGATCTAAATCCTATAAATGTTACAAACTGATCTCCATTGAAGTGTTTTGATTCTCAGTTTCTGTGAATGCTCTATTCATTTAAGTACATCCTCAAAGGTCATCAAATGAAACACACACACACACACACACACACACACACACACACACTGCATCTTAAGGCAACATCCATTCATGTGCACACAAACAAACACATAAACAAGTGAGAGTGACTGTTTTCTCTCTCTCCATGTCCCCAGCACAAAGAAGCAGAGGACAGAGTAATAGCTGTCACTCTGGGTTTTTCTCAGTCAATTGAGAATCACAAAGGAGGCCAGTAACCCGGATTGCCTTGAAGCCACCATGTCTTCCCGAGCAGGGCTGTCTGCTAGGACTCCTGGGGTAGCGCGGAGCAATTAGTGAACTTTGCTGCAACGTCGCTACAATAGCCTGTACACTCAGAGACTGTGTTATTCAACTCTAGCAGAGCTTTCTCTGGACAGTGGGGTATGCCACGTGTGTTGGCTGGTGTGTGTTGTGGGGAGAGGAGGATTTGGTTGAGAGGCGGCTAGTTTAGCCAATCTCTAATGACTTCTCTACAACCATCCCAACCCTAACCCCCCCCCCCCCCCCCCCCCCCACACACACACACACACACACACACACACACACACACACCGAGCAGCCGCTGCCACAAGCCCCAGGTCAGGCTGTGTGCCTATAAATAAGAGGATTACACTGCCAGAAACAAGATGGCCATGTTGACAGATTAATAATAATATTCATTTTAACAACAATCACATTTATCCCATCGTCAGTGACTTTTAATCATACTTCACTACAATCTCCAATATAATTTAACCAAAAATGCACTGTCATTTGAAGCTGAACGTTTGTTTTGGACACATAATTACATCCTGACCACAGCTTATCACAACCCTCAGCGCACACACACACACACACACACACACACACACACACACACACACACACACACACACACACACACACACACACGCACAGCTTATCACAACCCCCAGCGTGCACACACACACACACACACACACACACACACAGCTTATCACAACCCCCAGCACAGACACACAGCTTTCCAAAAACCCACAGCACTCACACACAGCTTCTCACAACCCCCAGCACACACACACACACACACACACAGCTTATCACAAACCTCTGCACAAACACACAGCTTATCACAACCCTCAGCGCACACACACACAGCTTATCACAACCCTCAGCACACACACACACACACAGCTTATCACAACTCTCAGCACACACACACACACACACAGCTTATCACAACTCTCAGCACACACACACACACACAGCTTATCACAAACCTCAGCACACACACACAGCTTTTCACAACCCTCAGCACACACACACAGCTTATCACAACCCCCAGCACACACACAGCACACACACAGCTTATCACAACCCCCAGCACACACACACACAGCTTATCACAACCCCCAGCACACACACAGCTTATCACAACCCCCAGCACACACACACAGCTTATCACAACCCCCAGCGCACACACACACACACACCTTATCACAAACCTCTGCACACACACACAGCTTATCACAACCCCCAGCACACACACACAGCTTGTCACAACCCCCAGCACACACACACAGCTTGTCACAACCCCCAGCACTCACACACAGCTTGTCACAACCACCAGCACACACACACACACAGCTTATCACAACCCCCAACACACACACAGCTTATCACAACCCCTAGCACGCACACACACACACACTCACACACAGCTTATCACAACCCCCAGCACACACACAGCTTATCACAACCCCCAGCACACACACAGCTTTTCACAACCCCCAGCGCACACACACACACACACACAGCTTATCACAAACCTCTGCACACACACACACAGCTTATCACAACCCCCAGCACACACACACAGCTTATCACAACCCCCAGCACACACACACAGCTTATCACAACCCCCAGCACACACACAGATTATCACAACCCCCAGCACACACACACACACACAGCTTATCACAACCCCCAGCACACACACACACAGCTTATCACAACCCCCAGCACACACACACACACACAGCTTATCACAACCCCCAGCAAACACACCCAGCACACACACAGCTTATCACAACCCCCAGCACACACACACACACACACAGCTTATCACAACCCCCAGCACACACACACACAGCTTATCACAACCCCCAGCACACACACACACACACAGCTTATCACAACCCCCAGCACACACACACACACACACAGCTTATCACAACCCCCAGCACACACACACACACAGCTTATCACAACCCCCAGCAAACACACACACAGCTTGCCACAACCCCCAGCACACACACACAGCTTTTCACAACCCCCAGCACTCACACACAGCTTATCACAACCCCCAGCACTCACACACAGCTTATCACAACCCCCAGCACTCACACACAGCTTATCACAACCCCCAGCACTCACACACAGCTTATCACAACCCCCAGCACTCACACACAGCTTATCACAACCCCCAGCACTCACACACAGTTTATCACAACCCCCAGCACACACACACAGCTTATCACAACCCCCAGCACTCACACACAGCTTATCACAACCCCCAGCACACACACACAGCTTATCACAACCCCCAGCTTATCACAACCCCCAGCACACACACACACACACAGCTTATCACAACCCCCAGCACACACACACACAGCTTATCACAACCCCAGCACACACACACACAGCTTGTCACAACCCCCAGCACACACCCACAGCTTTTCACAACCCCCAGCACTCACACACAGCTTATCACAACCCCCAGCACTCACACACAGCTTATCACAACCCCCAGCACACACACACACACACAGCTTATCACAACCCCCAGCACACACACACACACAGCTTATCACAACCCCCAGCACTCACACACAGCTTATCACAACCCCCAGCACTCACACACAGCTTATCACAACCCCCAGCACTCACACACAGTTTATCACAACCCCCAGCACACACACACAGCTTTTCACAACCCCAAGCACACACACACAGCTTATCACAACCCCCAGCACTCACACACAGCTTATCACAACCCCCAGCACTCACACACAGCTTATCACAACCCCCAGCACTCACACACAGCTTTGCACAACCCCCAGCACACACACACAGCTTTTCACAACCCCCAGCCCTTAACGAGCCGCATCTTTATTTATTTTTATTTAACCTTTATTTAACTAGGCAGGTCAGTTAAGAACACATTAGAATATACAATGACAGCTTACGCCGGCCAAACCCTAACTCGGACAACACTGGGCCAATTGTGCGCCGCCCGATGGGACTCCCAATCACAGCTGGTTGTGATACAGCCTGGAATCAAACCAGGGGCTGTGGTGGCACCTCTAGCACTGAGATGCAGAGACTTAGACACTGCGCCACGGGAGCCCATATGTCATATACAGTAACTTATCGTGTCACATGACCCTCTGTCTTCCTCCAGCCTCTCTCCTCTACCAACTGCTGTCTTCCTCCAGCCTCTCTCCTCTACCAACTGCTGTCTTCCTCCAGCCTCCCTCCTCTACCAACTGCTGTCTTCCTCCAGCCTCCCTCCTCTACCAACTGCTGTCTTCCTCCAGCCTCCCTCCTCTACCAACTGCTGTCTTCCTCCAGCCTCCCTCCTCTACCAACTGCTGTCTTCCTCCAGCCTCTCTCCTCTACCAACTGCTGTCTTCCTCCAGCCTCCGTCCTCTACCAACTGCTGTCTTCCTCGAGCCTCTGTCCTCTACCAACTGCTGTCTTCCTCCAGCCTCTGTCCTCTATCAACTGCTGTCTTTCTCGTGCCTCTGTCCTATTCCAACTGCTGTCTTCCTCCAGCCTCTGTCCTCTACCAACTGCTGTCTTCCTCCAGCCTCTCTCCTCCACCAACTGCTGTCTTCCTCCAGCCTCTCTCCTCTACCAACTGCTGTCTTTTTCCAGCCTCTCTCCTCTACCAACTGCTGTCTTCCTCCAGCCTCCCTCCTCTACCAACTGCTGTCTTCCTCCAGCCTCTCTGCTCTACCAACTGCTGTCTTCCTCCAGCCTCTCTGCTCTACCAACTGCTGTCTTCCTCCAGCCTCTCTGCTCTACCAACTGCTGTCTTCCTCCAGACTCCCTCTACCAACTGCTGTCTTCCTCGAGCCTCTGTCCTCTACCAACTGCTGTCTTCCTCCAGCCTCTCTCCTCTACCAACTGCTGTCTTCCTCTAGCCTCTCTCCTCTACCAACTGCTGTCTTCCTCCAGCCTCTCTGCTCTACCAACTGCTGTCTTCCTCCAGCCTCTCTCCTCTACCAACTCCTGTCTTCCTCTAGCCTCTGTCCTCTACCAACTGCTGTCTTCCTCTAGCCCCTCTCCTCTACCAACTGCTGTCTTCCTCCAGCCTCTCTGCTCTACCAACTGCTGTCTTCCTCCAGCCTCTCTCCTCTACCAACTGCTGTCTTCCTCTAGCCCCTCTCCACTACCAACTGCTGTCTTCCTCCAGCCTCCCTCCTCTACCAACTGCTGTCTTCCTCCAGCCTCTGTCCTCTACCAACTGCTGTCTTCCTCCAGGCTCTGTCTTCTACCAACTGCTGTCTTCCTCCAGCCTCCCTCCTCTACCAACTGCTGTCTTCCTCCAGCCTCTCTCCTCTACCAACTGCTGTCTTCCTCCAGCCTCTCTCCTCTACCAACTGCTGTCTTCCTCCAGCCTCTCTCCTCTACCAACTGCTGTCTTCCTCCAGCCTCCCTCCTCTACCAACTGCTGTCTTCCTCCAGCCTCTCTCCTCTACCAACTGCTGTCTTCCTCCAGCCTCTCTCCTCTACCAACTGCTGTCTTCCTCCAGCCTCTCTGCTCTACCAACTGCTGTCTTCCTCCAGCCTCCCTCCTCTACCAACTGCTGTCTTCCTCCAGCCTCTGTCCTCTACCAACTGCTGTCTTCCTCCAGCCTCTCACCTCTACCAACTGCTGTCTTCCTCCAGCCTCTGTCCTCTACCAACTGCTGTCTTCCTCCAGCCTCTCTCCTCTACCAACTGCTGTCTTCCTCCAGCCTCTCTCCTCTACCAACTGCTGTCTTCCTCCAGCCTCTCTGCTCTACCAACTGCTGTCTTCCTCCAGCCTCCCTCCTCTACCAACTGCTGTCTTCCTCCAGCCTCTGTCCTCTACCAACTGCTGTCTTCCTCCAGCCTCTCACCTCTACCAACTGCTGTCTTCCTCCAGCCTCTGTCCTCTACCAACTGCTGTCTTCCTCCAGCCTCTCTGCTCTACCAACTGCTGTCTTCCTCCAGCCTCTGTCCTTTACCAACTGCTGTCTTCCTCCAGCCTCTGTCTTCTACCAACTGCTGTCTTCCTCCAGCCTCCCTCCTCTACCAACTGCTGTCTTCCTCCAGCCTCCCTCCTCTACCAACTGCTGTCTTCCTCCAGCCTCTCTCCTCTACCAACTGCTGTCTTCCTCCAGCCTCTCTCCTCTACCAACTGCTGTCTTCCTCCAGCCTCTCTCCTCTACCAACTGCTGTCTTCCTCCAGCCTCTCTCCTCTACCAACTGCTGTCTTCCTCCAGCCTCCCTCCTCTACCAACTGCTGTCTTCCTCCAGCCTCTCTCCTCTACCAACTGCTGTCTTCCTCCAGCCTCTCTCCTCTACCAACTCCTGTCTTCCTCCAGCCTCTCTCCTCTACCAACTGCTGTCTTCCTCCAGCCTCTCTCCTCTACCAACTGCTGTCTTCCTCCAGCCTCTCTCCTCTACCAACTGCTGTCTTCCTCCAGCCTCTCTCCTCTACCAACTGCTGTCTTCCTCCAGCCTCTGTGCTCTACCAACTGCTGTATTCCTCCAGCCTCCGTCCTCTACCAACTGCTGTAGTCCTCCAGCCTCCCTCCTCTACCAACTGCTGTCTTCCTCCAGCCTCTCTCCTCTACCAACTGCTGTCTTCCTCCAGCCTCTCTCCTCTACCAACTCCTGTCTTCCTCCAGCCTCTCTCCTCTACCAACTGCTGTCTTCCTCCAGCCTCTCTCCTCTACCAACTGCTGTCTTCCTCCAGCCTCTCTCCTCTACCAACTGCTGTCTTCCTCCAGCCTCTCTCCTCTACCAACTGCTGTCTTCCTCCAGCCTCTGTGCTCTACCAACTGCTGTATTCCTCCAGCCTCCGTCCTCTACCAACTGCTGTAGTCCTCCAGCCTCCGTCCTCTACCAACTGCTGTCTTCCTCCAGCCTCTCTCTTCTACCAACTGCTGTCTTCCTCCAGTCTCTCTCCTCTACCAACTGCTGTCTTCCTCCAGCCTCTGTGCTCTACCAACTGCTGTATTCCTCCAGCCTCCCTCCTCTACCAACTGCTGTAGTCCTCCAGCCTCCGTCCTCTACCAACTGCTGTCTTCCTCCAGCCTCTCTCTTCTACCAACTGCTGTCTTCCTCCAGCCTCTCTCCTCTACCAACTGCTGTCTTCCTCCAGCCTCTCTCCTCTACCAACTGCTGTCTTCCTCCAGCCTCTCTCCTCTACCAACTGCTGTCTTCCTCCAGCCTCTCTCCTCTACCAACTGCTGTCTTCCTCCAGCCTCTGTGCTCTACCAACTGCTGTATTCCTCCAGCCTCCGTCCTCTACCAACTGCTGTAGTCCTCCAGCCTCCGTCCTCTACCAACTGCTGTCTTCCTCCAGCCTCTCTCTTCTACCAACTGCTGTCTTCCTCCAGTCTCTCTCCTCTACCAACTGCTGTCTTCCTCCAGCCTCTGTGCTCTACCAACTGCTGTATTCCTCCAGCCTCCCTCCTCTACCAACTGCTGTAGTCCTCCAGCCTCCGTCCTCTACCAACTGCTGTCTTCCTCCAGCCTCTCTCTTCTACCAACTGCTGTCTTCCTCCAGCCTCTCTCCTCTACCAACTGCTGTCTTCCTCCAGCCTCTCTCCTCTACCAACTGCTGTCTTCCTCCAGCCTCTCTCCTCTACCAACTGCTGTCTTCCTCCAGCCTCCCTCCTCTACCAACTGCTGTCTTCCTCCAGCCTCTCTCCTCTACCAACTGCTGTCTTCCTCCAGCCTCTCTGCTCTACCAACTGCTGTGTTAATAGTTACCAGAGAGTGGGAGAAGAGAGATGAATGAAAGAGGAGAAAGTCAAGAGAAGCAGCAAGAGATGTGGAAAGAGAGCAAGAAGAAAAGGGGGATGGTAGAGAGGTGAAAGAGCAGGTCAGGGAGTGTGTGTGTGTGTGTGTGTGTGTGTGTGTGTCTCAGGCCTGATTGAAATGAGGAAACCCAGGTTGTAATGTCTGCTATATTCTAACAGAGATTGGACACGTCATAACATCCACTTATTCAGAAGATACAATGACCGAGTCCAGCTCCAGACTGTGGCTCTGTGGGTGTGAGACAAGCATGAGTGTGCATCCCAACAGCGCCAGCGTTCTGGTCAAACGTCCTGCAGTATATAGGGAATAGGATGCACTTATCAAGAGAACCTCCCTGGTCATCCATACTGCCTCTGATCTGGAGGACTCACTAAACAGAGAACATCCCTGGTCATCCCTACTGCCTCTGATCTGGTAGACTCACTAAACAGAGAACATCCCTGGTCATCCCTACTGCCTCTGATCTGGTAGACTCACTAAACAGAGAACATCCCTGGTCATCCCTACTGCCTCTGATCTGGTAGACTCACTAAACAGAGAACATCCCTGGTCATCCCTACTGCCTCTGATCTGGAGGACTCACTAAACAGAGAACATCCCTGGTCATCCCTACTGCCTCTGATCTGGTAGACTCACTAAACAGAGAACATCCCTGGTCATCCCTACTGCCTCTGATCTGGTAGACTCACTAAACAGAGAACATCCCTGGTCATCCCTACTGCCTCTGATCTGGTAGACTCACTAAACAGAGAACATCCCTGGTCATCCCTACTGCCTCTGATCTGGAGGACTCACTAAACAGAAAACATCCCTGGTCATCCCTACTGCCTCTGATCTGGTAGACTCACTAAACAGAGAACATCCCTGGTCATCCCTACTGCCTCTGATCTGGTAGACTCACTAAACAGAGAACATCCCTGGTCATCCCTACTGCCTCTGATCTGGAGGACTCACTAAACAGAAAACATCCCTGGTCATCCCTACTGCCTCTGATCTGGTAGACTCACTAAACAGAGAACATCCCTGGTCATCCCTACTGCCTCTGATCTGGAGGACTCACTAAACAGAGAACATCCCTGGTCATCCCTACTGCCTCTGATCTGGAGGACTCACTAAACAGAAAACATCCCTGGTCATCCCTACTGCCTCTGATCTGGTAGACTCACTAAACAGAGAACATCCCTGGTCATCCCTACTGCCTCTGATCTGGAGGACTCACTAAACAGAGAACATCTCTGGTCATCCCTACTGCCTCTGATCTGGAGGACTCACTAAACAGAGAACATCCCTTGTCATCCCTACTGCCTCTGATCTGGTAGACTCACTAAACACAAATGCTTTGTTTATAAATTATTTCTGAGCGTTGGAGTGTGCCGCTGGCAATCCTTAAACATTTATTTTTTTACTTTTGATAGTTAAGTATATTTAAAACCAAATACTTTTAGACTTTTACTCAAGTAGTATTTTACTGGGTGACTTTTACTTGAGTAATTTTCTATTAAGGTATCTTTACTTTTACTCAAGCATTAAAATTGGGTCGTTTTTCCACCACTGGGCGTGGGTCATGTTGGTCTCTCTGGCTCTGCCTGGGCGATTCATGATCAGGAACGGCATGACACTGCTGCTATCCACCTTTAATCTATGCAGCAGTGCAGTATGCAAATAAACTAAACTAAATCAAGAACGTACACCAGCCAGTACAAAACCAAATACTCCGCTTACGTGCACAGAATAAGGGTTGTCATATTAAGATGGACTGATTCCAAGCCTCATTCCTTCCTTGACTAGCTTTCCACCAATCCAGTTATGTTATTGGCTATATCACCCAAGGAAGGAAAGAAAGATGCATTCATTTGAACAGTTACCTAAGCCTACATTAAAGGTGCAACACATAGGATTTATTTGTATTTTTGCGTTGTAATTTCAGAAAATATCCATAATACTTAATATCCATAGTGTACAAAACATTAAGAACACCTGCTCTTTCCGTGACATAAACTGACCAGGTGAATCCAGGTGATCCAGCTATGATCCCTTATTGATGTCACTTGTTAAATCCACTTCAATCAGTGTAGATGAAGGGGAGGAGACAGGTTAAAGAAGGATTTTTAAGCCTTGAGACATGGATTGTGTGTGTGTGCCATTCAGAGGGTAAATGGGCAAGACAAAATATTTAAGTGCCTTTGAACAGGGTATGGTAGTAGGTGCCAGGCGCACTTGTTTGAGTGTGTCAAGAACTGCAACACTGCTGGGTTTTTCTCACTCAAATTTTCCAAAGTATCCAGAATGGTCCCACCTCCCAACGGCATCCAGCCAAATTGACACAACTGTGGGAAGCATTGGAGTCAGCATGGGCCAGCATCCCTGTGGAACGCTTTCGACACCTTGTAGATGCCCTGATGAATTGGAGTAGCACCATGATGTTAAAGGTGTTACACATTGGATGTTTTGCAATGTAATTTCAGAAAATGTCAATAATATATCTGGCGGTAATAGTGGAATGATAGTGTTTCACAGTATTACTTACCAGCCAGTGTTGTGATTGGCTGTGATATTCGCCAATTGATTTCTCCTGCTGGAGGGCATCTGTTGTCAAAATGTTCTGACTTTGTGGCTGTGCTATCTAGTGGAAATCACTGTCATTTCCTGGGTTGCTAAAATTTTACACTTTTCGCTCAATTTCAGTTTGTGCGAGAAAACAATAATAGTGTAGGGAATTATTGTACCATCTAAAATCGCTGTGGCATATCTTAAAAAGATATATAGTTTTTACATCTGTTTGAAGCGTGGACCAAAACCGAAAGGTCCACCAGCTTCAAACAGCTGTAAATACTATATTATTGGGTATTGAACATATATTTCACGGCGATTTAGATGGAACAATGATTCCCTACACTATTCATTGCTTGTTTAATCACATAAACTGAAATTGAGAGACAGCGCGATTTCCACTAGATAGCACAGTCACAAAGTCAGAACAGTTTTCACATGTTGATGCTCCGGCGAGAGAAACCAATAGGCGAATATCACAGCCAATCACAACATTGGCGGGTAAGTAATACTGTGAAACACTACACTATCATTCCACTATTACTGCAGATATACACTGAGGGTACAAAGCATTAGGAACACCTTCCTAATATTGAGTTGCACCCTCTTTTGCCCTCAATTCCACCCCCAAGGATCCACCGGGACGTTGCGTATTTACAGAGGTCTCCCCCTAATCACCTCCACTTCTAAACCCAGCCAGAAAAATACGCAAGCGAATAAAGCCAACCAGCGTCACCATGACCAAAAAGGACAATAGTTTACAGGCAAAAGGTGAATTCATCTAAACCTTTTATAATGACTAAGATGATCAAATTCAGATGGTCAGGATTAAGAGTTTATCTAAGTAGTGACATTAGAAGGCATTCTACACTACTCAGACAAATCTGAAGGCAAAATCAATATCATGCGTCTGCTGCCCTCTGCCTTCGGACCAGACGCTGCTACAGCTATACCCGACCCGACCCACGTCCATTCACCAGCTCAGCACAAATAAACTAAACCTGCTAGTTGGTCAACAAACAATTGTGTTTTCACTCTAGCCTATCAAATCGTGGCGTGGCCTTGGAACATTCTACACCACTTCCCTTGTCTCTGCTGGTGCGGTGCTTTTGGGATAGTGGGGATTCCTGCTGCCTGACACTTCCCATCAGCGGCGCGATATATTCAGGTACAGATCCCGTTACGGCGATTAGAAATAGACCGATACCCAGGAAATAATGAATGGGCGGACGAGTGGTCTACACGCGTTCCAAATTATGGGTCCGTTTTTGCTGTCAATTGTTAGCAAATAACATTAAACTCATCACACACATGCGGCCATTTTTGTTACCGATCCAAGGCATTGTAGCCTGCACGTTTGGAGAGTATTATCATCATAGCTAAGGCCTTTCCCATAGTCAACAGCATCCGATTCCAAAACAAGCACTCAGTGTATGAGCAAGGCAATCACATCGGACGAGCAGTAAACCATTCCAAATACAGGTCCCACAGCCACACACACATCACGGACAGCACACAAGGTTTGACTTCATCCTTACGTGCTAAATCCATCTTGGAGACCAAAAAGTCCCCCTTTCCTTTCACATATAGTTTCTCTGTAGAATTAACTTCAATCGCCCATTCTGACTTACCGGTAATCGTGTGGCTGTCTCAGTTGGAAATTCAACCCCCCCTCAGCTGTCCTGGTCCCACTGCTTACTAGCCGTGTGTACACGATGTCAATCAAACCATTACACCGCGCCCCTACTGATGACCTATATCAGAAATGGACGAATCATAGCCGAGCTCTATCGGGAATTCCATCCCCCACGTCCAACGATGGGATACAGTGGAACAATTCATAACGCGAATGATATTGTAATTGAATGTTACATTTGTGATTTTTTTTTACTCACCAATTCTTTATTCATGGGAATAGAGAGCCCTTGATGGTATTGATATTATAGCCTTGCCTATGTATTATTTTACATGTGTGAAAAAGGCTACGTAAAGAGCTTCAATGTTAAGAGTCGGCAACTGTGGACCATTAAAGTAGACAATGGCGTGCTTAGTTAATTGAATTAAATTGGGTGGGAATTATACATTGTGTGGGATTAACTGGGAATTAGAGGGCAGGATTAGGAATTTGTTTTCTATGCACCATTTGAGACTAGCTGTACAAATAGCCTGCAGTGTTGAATGAACATTGTGTGCCAAATATGACAGGCTATAGAATAACATAAGGACCTATTTCCTATTAGATGGTAATTTGCACTTAAACTGAGATTTCAAAATAGGTGGGCTATTAGGTCAGTATTCACCATAACAACCAGCATATTAATCAGAAACATTCAGTCATGAAAATGCACAACATTTTGAATGACATTTTATCTGCTCTCTCCTCTATCTCTCTTACCTTGTTCTATTTTATGTCTAGATTCCTCCAATAGCAGTATACTCATTCTATTCATTCACATTCTACACTTGTTGGCATGACAATAATTCGATGATGACTTGATGTTGGATAATATGACAAAGTGTTACCAAGGTTATTCCATTGCAATGGACAGTTCATTACAAATGTCCCACGTTATAGTATAATATTTTGTATACCTTTTTGCATTAACACCTATGTGAAAGAAGCGTAATGCTTTCTACAGGGACACTACCTACCCAGTAGTTACTCTGACTTCAGGCCAGGAAACGCCATATCGTGTTCAATGCAGTAAAACATATCAACCACAAGAGTGCGCCCTTAGCCACCAAATTGCCATTGGCCTGAAAAGAGTTGAGTACAAGGCATCTAATAGCTCTCTGGGAATTGCAAAAATGTGTTGTGATGTGAGAGTGCGCATACACATGTGTTTAAAGACGTACAATCTCTCCAGTATAATGTACAAAGCCAGAAGGAACCTTCATTTATGCTGTTGGCTAAAGACTCATTTGAAATAAGTGTACAACTACAGAAGAGAAGTAGATCCGTTATATAATTTATATTTAATAGCACAGTTTTGACCATACAATCAATAATTCTCTCCCCTGATTTAGAATAACAATGCACAGATAATGACTTTCATAAGACCCTGAACAGTTATCTGGCCTCTGGATGGAGGATGGGGAGAGAGGGGGATGCATACGTCATGAAACCCATTGGGGTTGTTAGGATGGGACGTTGGCCATGGTGAGGCGGCCATGTTGTTGAGGTCAGTTGCTCGTCGCCACGGCGATGAGCCCGGATGTTGGGCCGGGACAGAGACACTATTACCACAACGACGGTTCATCATATC
Source organism: Salmo trutta (assembly GCF_901001165.1). Taxonomy (NCBI): domain Eukaryota; kingdom Metazoa; phylum Chordata; class Actinopteri; order Salmoniformes; family Salmonidae; genus Salmo; species Salmo trutta. The sequence goes on from NC_042992.1 coordinate 13,589,887, forward strand.
TGGGAAGAGACAAAATATAAAGTATCAGATAAAAATGATGTCCAAACTACCACAGTACTTTCTTCTGTTGAGACCAGAGGACCAGGGCCCATATTTATACAGCGTCTCAGAGTAGGAGTGCTGATCTAGGATCAGTTTTACCTTTCAGATCAAAATAAATAAGATTACATAGACAGAGGGAACCTGCACTCCTACTCTGAGACACTTTATCAATACACACACACACACACACACACACACACACACACACACACACACACACACACACACACACACACACACACACACACACACACACACACACACACACACACACACACACACACAGTGACAGTACCTGGACTGTGGGAGCGTGTCTGTGCTCTCCTTCAGCAGTAATTCTGAGATCAGTGTATCCAGTGTGTCGGGGCTGGACCTCTTCCCATACCTGGGAGAGAGAGAGAGAGAGAGAAAGAGAAATGGGAGAGGGTGAGACAGGAATTTCAGGAATTCATATTTGCATAGACTAAACTTCAGGAACTAGACCATGTGTGCTGCCCCCATAAGATGATTTACCCCAACTGTTCTAGAGTCAATATGAATATATTTCTGGTAAAAAAAATACTTGTCCTTAGAGCCCTTCTGTATAAAAAGAGAGGACTGTTTTGTTGGTTGTCAAGTCTGCTCCTCTGAAGATAAGCCCTATTGGAATTCGTTAAGACCCTTTCCCACTCTTAACACCAACACTCTAACAGAAGAAACACATTCACAATACAATCTGGACATTTAAATTATTGTAGCCATGGGCACACCAGCAAAAAATGTACCAGGAAAGGACTTTTACACTGAGGTTAGTGAACAGAGTGTGAGTGGATGCAGGGTGATGGGCTTCATCTGTAAAGAGGTGAGTGGGATGTTGCTAATTAAGAATCAGGGGGGTGCAGCTGTTGAAATAAAGACCTTGTTTCATATAGACAACACACAGAGTAATTAGTGACAAGTTAATGTGACTCATCTTTATTATTTTAGTCACCTGAATGATTGGATTAGTTGGTATTTGGACTAGAGCCAGTAATAACACAAATATTAAGCTACAAACCAAAGTGAGTTCATAGTGTCCCACTCCATATAGTTAGTTAGTTAGTTAGTTAGTTAGTTAGTTAGTTAGTTATTGAAAGGTTTAGCCTATGGTACAGTAATCTATAGTCTGATATTATTCATTTGATTAGCCTACTTGCACAATTTTTATTGTTGTTTCTTTTAAGTGCTCATTTGCACAGCATTTTGGGCTGAAGCCCATTCGTTTGTATTAAATGTGCTAACATATACGTTATTATTAGCCTACTACAGTATCATATGATGATGTCATTATAAATTAATAGCCTGTGGCTCACTAATCAAATATTTCAATTGGATAATCACAAATCCAAACTTCAGCCCTTTAATTAAATCAGCAATGTATCACACTCGGATCACAGCACTCACCTCTGCCTTGTGATGAGGTTGATGTAATGTCTGAGAGCGGAGTAATACTTGGCCAGTTCCTCCGCGGGCGCATCTTCGCCGGGGGTTTCGGGTTTGACCGGGTAGCCTTCCGCGAGCGTCCCGATGCATATGAAGGTCCAGACGAGGAGCGTCACTGCGCCCAGCCAGGTACCCAAGTTAGGATGCATCTTTAATGTTTACGAATCAAGAAAAATATCAGGGTCTGAATTGCTTAGGCTACGCAGTCTTATCAAAGTTAGTTTACCTGGGGAAAACTTTTACAAGTTGTATATGTTCAAGACAATAATTATGTCTGTTCCCTACTACTACCCCACAACCCGTAGTCTACATTAACTGCAGGATGCCTCATGGTTATCTAAATTTGTTGTTTAAAATTAAAATGATATCTATTTATTGACTTCCACAGATTAATTGTTTAAAAATGTCAGTTTCAGTGAAGGCAATGAAATTAGTAGATAGGATACAAGCTGTATAGAAAACCCCTATAAAACCGGTAGGTACATTAGATAAAAAGGTTAATAAATCAAAATGTAATCTTGTTTAAATCATGTCTATAGATGTAATAGAGGTATGCTACTTACATTGACTTGAAGGTTTAAATTATAGTTTGGATAGAAGTTGTCCTCAGGCGTCTTTCTGCTGCTGTGCGTTCTGCATAGGGTACCCAGTCTGGGGCGCGATTTTTATAATGCTGCGCGCAATACTGGGTGGGGAGGGCACATCACAAGATGCGCTCCATTGAACGTAAGTCTCCAAATCACGATTCTGAAAATGTGCGCGGACAGACGCGTCACCGCAAGCTGTCATCGCCCATTTTAAACTATATTAATTAATGCGTTAAAAAAATGATTGCTTTTTAAAAAATGTCAATAGTGGTGGAAATGAATGTATTTTTTTCTCCTCTCAAACGAATTAACAACATCACTCTGGAGTGGAATAAAATGGGCTGAAGAGACATGGCGCAGAACCAAGACCAATTTATGTGATGATTATGATGACTGGGTTGTCAATATCGACAGAATTGTCTGACTTGGGGACAAAGTCTGAGTGAAAAATGTGTTTATTATTTTAAAAACCTCCATTAATTGCCACAAGCACGCACGCACACACCCACTTAAACACACGCACACACACACACGCTGCACACACACCGACACACGCATGCACACAAGCACAGGGCCATAACCAGGGTCTGAGTTCTAGTGAGGTCCGTAACGGGAGGGGTTAAGAAAGTTGAACTTCATTTGCTGCATTTCTATACAATTTAAAAACTCTAAAATGCTATTTGGAGATCAGCAAAAACAAGCAAAAATGACCCCAGCCATTATCACATTGGTTGCTATAGCTTCCATCACCTCAGTCCATCTACAAACACACAGCCCATTAGCTATACAATTACATTAACTGAGGACCGAGATTAAAAACTATCATGTAATACTTACAGAGGGATCTGTTAGCAAAAAACACATTTCTTTAACAAAAGTAAACAAATGAGTTCGCTTGACAGAACACATTTCCTGCAATTCTACACATTTTGTCATGGGGTGGTGAGAAATTGTTGCAGTTTTAAAGCTAATTTCCTCCAATTCAACATATTTTGCAATGCCTTATGACATCTTACTATGATATTTGAGTGAGAGTGACAAACAAAATCAATGGGGTCCCCTGGAGGTTATTTTCCTCCTCTCTCTTTTATGTTTTACAGTCAATCAAATTCCATATTTTTTTCTGTCACCCCCAAAAGAGAAATGTGATAGGAATTGATTAGATCTCATTAGCATCCTTTCTTTCTCCCCTAGACGTTTTCTGAATGTGTTTTCATGCTACTCTAACACCCTCCTTAGGCCCCTCAACTGAAATTTGGGGAAAATATAAAGTATTTCTAATGAACAGATAGATCAGTTATTGTTCAGATGAATAAAAAATTAAAAATACCAATAATATATATATATATACACACACACACATATATGCAGTTGAAGTCGGAAATACACCAAAATACACTTAAGCCAAATACATTTAAACTGTCACGGTTGTCATAGGAAGAAGCGGACCAAAGAGCAGCGTGTGTGTCGTTCCACATTTTTATTTACTCTGTGAAACTATGCAATACATAAATAAACTGAATAAACAAAACAACAAACCGTGACGCACAGGTAAAACAAACACTACTCAAAAATAATCACCCACAAAACCCAGGTAGGAAAACCCCTACTTAAGTATGATCTCCAATTAGAGACAACGAGGACCAGCTGCCTCTAATTGGAGATCATCCCAAACAAACCAACATAGAAATACAAAAACTAGAACCTAACAACATAGAAATAGAACACATAGAATAAATTCCCTGTCACGCCCTGACCTACTCTACCATAGAAAATAACAGCTTACCATGGTCAGGATGTGACATAAACTCAGTTTTTCACAGTTCCTGACATTTAATTCCTGACAAAAATTCTCTGTCTTAGGTCAGTTAGGATCACCACTTTATTTTAAGAATGTGAAATGTCAGAAAATAGTAGAGAGAATGATTTATTCCAACTTATATTTCTTTCATCACATTCCCAGTGGGTCAGAAGTTTACATACACTCAATGAGTATTTGGTATTATTGCCTTTAAATTGTTTAACTTGGATCAAATGTTTCGGGTAGCCTTCCACAAGCTTCCCACAATAAGTTGGGTGAATTTTGGCCCATTCCTCCTGACAGAGCTGGTGTAACTGAGTTAGGTTTGTAGGTCTCCTTGCTCACACACGCTTTTTCAGTTCTGCCCACAACTTTTCTATAGGCTTGAGGTCAGGGCTTTATGAAGGCCACTCCAATACCTTGACTTTGTTGTCCTTAAGCCATTTTGTCACAACTTTGGAAGTATGTTTGGGGTCATTGTCCATTTGAAAGACCCATTTGAGACCAAGCTTTAACTTCCTGACGGATGTCTTGAGATGTTGCTTCAATATATCCACATAATTTTCCTGCCTCGTGATGCCATCTATTTTGTGAAGTGCACCAGTCCCTCCTGCAGCAAAACACCCCCACAACATGATGCTTCCCCACCCCCGTGCTTCACGGTTGGGATGGTGTTCTTCGGCTTGCAAGCCTCCCACTTTTTCCTCCAAACATAATGATGGTCATTTTGGACAAACAGTTCTATTTTTGTTTCATCAGACCAGAGGATATTTCTCCAAAAAGTACAATCTTTGTCCCCATGTGCAGTTGCAAACCGTGGTCTGGCTTTTTTATGGTGGTTTTGGAGCAGTGGCTTCTCCTTGCTGAGTGGCCTTTCAGGTTATGTCGATATCGGACTCATTTTATTGTGGATATAGATACTTTTGTACCTGTTTCCTCCAGCATCTTCACAAGGCCCTTTGCTGTTGTTCTGGGATTGATTTGCACATTTCGCACCAAAGTACGTTCATCTCTAAGAGACAGAACGAGTCTCCTTCCTAAGCGGTATGACGGCTGCGTGGTCCTATGGTGTTAATACTTGCGTACTATTGTTAGTGCAGATGAACGTGGTACCTTCAGGCATTTGGAAATTGCTCCCAAGAATGAATCATACTTGTGGAGGTCTACAATTTCTTTTCTGAGGTCTTGGCTGATTTCTTTTGATTTTCCCATGATGTCAAGCAAAGATGCACTGAGTTTGAAGGTAGGCCTTGAAATACATCCACAGGTACACTTCCAATTGACTCAAATGACGTCAATTAGCCTATCAGAAGCTTCTAAAGCCATCACATCATTTTCTGGAATTTTCCAAGCTGTTTGAAGGCACAGTCATCTTAGTGTATGTAAACTTCTGACCCACTGAAATTGTGATACGGTGAGTTATAAGTGAAATAATCTTTCTGTAAACGATTTTTGGAAAAATTACTTGTGTCATGCACAAAATAGATGTCCTAACCGACTTGCCAAAACTATAGTTTGTTAACAAGAATTTTGTGGAGTGGTTAAAAAACAAGTTTTAATGACTCCAACCTAAGTGTATGTAATCTTCAGACTTCAACTGTATATATATATATATATATATATATATATATATAAATTGATTCCGGTCATGCTTCTTGCTCCACTTATCCTTGATAGCCTGAGCATCATCCCCATCCTACGCCCTCCAACGCTTCCCTCGTCATGACAGCACAAAACACATCCTCCTGATTCTAACTTTAGGATGGGCAGCACTTCAGAGCACCGAATCCCAAATCATTTTTATAGAAAAGCTACCATTGACTCTGATACAGATTTTAAAGGAATTTTGTGTGGATATTGAATGACGCTCTCAAATCATAGATAAACTTCTATTGAATGCTATTTAAAGTGTTATTACAGTAAGAGGTTTGTGCGTCAGCTGGGTGGATGCTTGGATGACGTGCCAAGCTATCACATCACTCTTGAGTTAAGGTCTTTTGTTGTAACCGTGTAAGAGCGCTCTCTTTTCTTTCTGTCTGACGTGTAGGAATATGAAGGGTAAAGAAGCTGCTACTCAGTCAAGTTCACATGGTGTGTGTGTGTGTGTGCATTTGTATGTGTGTGTGTGTGCGTGTGTGTGTGTGTGTGCGTGCGTATATGTGTGTGTGTGCGTGCGCGTGTGTGTGTGTGTGTATGTGTGTGTGTGTGTATGTGTGTGTGTGTGTGCGTGCGTGTGTGTGTGACTTGTATAACTGGCGTGGCAGAACATTGAACTCATATCTGTATGTACTGGTCCAGGGTTAGTGGATAGTGAAACATTATTAAATGTTAGACATATTATTCCAAACATTATTAGCTACATGTCTCTCATATCAGATTTACAGAGCCTATAGTCTCTCAGACACAGCAGGGCTCATAGTCTATGCTACTCAATGATGAGGGGAATTCTCTGAGAATCTCACGACCACTAAGATGTACTGTCTGTGTAGATTTCTGTTGAAGAAGCTCCTCTTGGTGCTAGAAAAAGACATCTGTCCGCAGTGAATAAATATTTCGCATGATTCGTCCACTATGATTTGTTTTACTTTCCTCCTCCTTATTCAAAGTAGGAAGCAAAATGAGAACAATGCATTTCACTACATTTCCCCCATGTTTTTCCTTATACCCCGATGGGTCATTGGCCGAAGTTATAAACAACAGGCTGAACCAGGCCAGTAGGCATTAGACTACATAGTTATAGGCTGAGCCAGGCCAGTAGACATTAGACTACATAGTTGTAGGCTGAGCCAGGCCAGTAGGCATTAGACTACATAGTTATAGGCTGAACCAGGCCAGTAGGCATTAGACTACATAGTTATAGGCTGAACCAGGCCAGTGGGCATTAGACTACATAGTTATAGGCTGAGCCAGGCCAGTGGGCATTAGACTACATAGTTATAGGCTGAACCAGGCCAGTGGGCACTAGACTACATAGTTATAGGCTGAACCAGGCCAGTGGGCATTAGACTACATAGTTATAGGCTGAACCAGGCCAGTGGGCATTAGACTACATAGTTATAGGCTGAGCCAGGCCAGTGGGCATTAGACTACATAGTTATAGGCTGAACCAGGCCAGTGGGCACTAGACTACATAGTTATAGGCTGAACCAGGCCAGTGGGCATTAGACTACATAGTTATAGGATGAGCCAGGCCAGTAGGCATTAGACTACATAGTTGTAGGCTGAACCAGGCCAGTGGGCATTAGACTACATAGTTATAGGCTGAGCCAGGCCAGTAGGCATTAGACTACATAGTTATAGGCTGAGCCAGGCCAGTGGGCATTAGACTACATAGTTATAGGCTGAACCAGGCCAGTGGGCACTAGACTACATAGTTATAGGCTGAGCCAGGCCAGTAGGCATTAGACTACATAGTTATAGGCTGAACCAGGCCAGTGGGCATTAGACTACATAGTTATAGGCTGAGCCAGGCCAGTAGGCATTAGACTACATAGTTATAGGCTGAACCAGGCCAGTGGGCATTAGACTACATAGTTATAGGCTGAACCAGGCCAGTAGGCATTAGACTACATAGTTATAGGCTGAACCAGGCCAGTAGGCATTAGACTACATAGTTATAGGCTGAGCCAGGCCAGTAGGCATTAGACTACATAGTTATAGGCTGAACCAGGCCAGTGGGCATTAGACTACATAGTTATAGGCTGAACCAGGCCAGTAGGCATTAGACTACATAGTTATAGGCTGAACCAGGCCAGTGGGCATTAGACTACATAGTTATAGGCTGAACCAGGCCAGTGGGCACTAGACTACATAGTTATAGGCTGAACCAGGCCAGTGGGCATTAGACTACATAGTTATAGGCTGAGCCAGGCCAGTAGGCATTAGACTACATAGTTATAGGCTGAACCAGGCCAGTGGGCATTAGACTACATAGTTATAGGCTGAACCAGGCCAGTAGGCATTAGACTACATAGTTATAGGCTGAACCAGGCCAGTAGGCATTAGACTACATAGTTATAGGCTGAACCAGGCCAGTAGGCATTAGACTACATAGTTATAGGCTGAACCAGGCCAGTGGGCACTAGACTACATAGTTATAGGCTGAGCCAGGCCAGTAGGCATTAGACTACATAGTTATATGCTGAGCCAGGCCAGTAGGCATTAGACTACATAGTTATAGGCTGAGCCAGGCCAGTAGGCATTAGACTACATAGTTATAGGCTGAGCCAGGCCAGTGGGCACTAGACTATATATGAGAGTCTGAGAGAAGAAAGTGGGAGAGAGGAGGAGTGAGAGTTGGTGGGAGGAGAGAGACAGACAGACCCACAGACATAAAGACAGTCACACAGACATACAGACATAAAGACAGATCGACAATTCAACCTATCAACCGTCAGGGAAAGAAAGAGCGTATCCTTGGGGAAAAGGACAAGTTATAAGTGACTTTTTTCAAAATGTGTCCCCGAATGCAAGAGATAACTTTACGTTTTTTTTGTGCACATATTTGTATAGCTTCTTATGTTTACTTTCTTCTCCTTCTTCTTCTTCTTTTTTCCAGAATGTATTCTCTATCACATCAAGATGTATTGTAGATGTCAGAATAATACTTTACAGATAAAGCAATGTTTCTTTGTTGATAATTTGCTGTTTGGTGAATTGCGGCATTCGCCTGAGTGGAGTCGTATTGAGGCCAGCAGAAAATTGAGGTTCGGTCTCTCACTATCTCGTCTCTCTTTGTGTCTGATGCTCTGGCTGCTTATACTGCCTGCCTATACTGCCTGCTTACACTGCCTGCTTATACTTCCTGCTTATACTGCCTGCGTAATCTGTCTGCTTATACTGTCTGCTTATACTGTCTGCTTACACTGCCTGCTTACATTTCCTGCTTATACTGCCTGCTTATACTTCCTGCTTACACTGCCTGCTTATACTGCCTGCTTATACCTCCTGCTTACACTGCCTGCTTATACTGCCTGCTTATACCTCCTGCTTACACTGCCTGCTTATACCTCCTGCTTATACTGCCTGCTTGTTCTGCCTGCTTATACTTCCTGCTTATACTTATTCTTCCTGCTTATACTGCCTGTTTATACTTCCTGCTTACACTGCCTGCTTATACTGCCTGCTTATACTGCCTGCTTATTATTCCTGCTTATACTGCCTGCTTATACTGCCTGCTTATACTGCCTGCTTATTATTCCTGCTTATGCTGCCTGCTTATACTGCCTGCTTATACATCCTGCTTACATTGCCTGCTTATTAAATGCATGCTTTTCAACCGTTCGCTGCCTGCACCCGCCCGCCCGACTAGCATCACTACTCTGGACGGTTCTGACCTAGAATACATGGACAACTACAAATACCTAGGTGTCTGGCTAGACTGTCAACTCTCCTTCCAGACTCATATCAAACATCTCCAATCCAAAATCAAATCTAGAATCAGCTTTCTATTTCGCAACAAAGCCTCCTTCACTCACGCCGCCAAACTTACCTTAGTAAAACTGACTATCCTACCGATCCTCGACTTCGGCGATGTCATCTACAAAATAGCTTCCAATACTCTACTCAGCAAATTGGATGAAGTCTATCACAGTGCCATCCGTTTTGTCACCAAAGCCCCTTATACCACCCACCACTGCGACATGTATGCTGTAGTCAGCTGGCCCTCGCTACATATTCGTCGCCAGACCCACTGGCTCCAGGTCATCTATAAGCTCCGCCTTATCTCAGCTCACTGGTCACGATAACACCCACCCGTAGCACGCGCTCCAGCAGGTATATCTCACTGGTCATCCCCAAAGCCAACACCTCTTTGGCTGCCTTTCCTTCCAGTTCTCTGCTGCCAGTGACTGGAACGAATTGCAAAAATCGCTGAAGCTGGAGACTTACATTTCCCTCACTAACTTTAAACATCAGCTATCTGAGCAGCTAACCAAGCACTACAGCTGTACATAGCTCATCTGTAAATAGCCCACCCAATCTACCTACCTCATCCCCATATTGTTTTTATTTACTTTGCTGCTCTTTTGCACACCAGTATCACTACTTACACACCATCATCTGCTCATCATCATCTGCTCATCTATCACTCCAGTGTTAATCTGCTAAATTGTAATTAAATTTGCTACTATGGCCTATTTATTGCCATACCTCCTCATGCCATTTGCACACACTGTATATAGACGTTCTTTTTTTTCTATTGTGTTATTGACTGTACGCTTGTTTATTCCATGTAACTCTGTGTTGTTGTTTCTGTCGCACTGCTTTGCTTTATCGTGGCCAGGTCGCAGTTGTAAATGAGAACTTGTTATCAACTAGCTTACCCGGTTAAATAAAGGTGAAATAAAAAATGTTATAAAATAAAACATCCTGCTTACACTACCTGCTTATACTGCCTGCTTACACTGTCTGCTTAAACTTCCTGATTATACTTCCTGCTTATACTGCCTGCTTATACTGTTTGTTTACACTGCCTGCCTTTACTTCCTGCTTATACTTCCTGCTTATACCTCCTGCTTATACCGCCTGCTTACACTGCCTGCTTACACTTCCTGCTTGTACTGCCTGCATATACTGTTTGCTTACACTTCCTGCTTACACTTCCTGCTTACACTTCCTGCTTATACTGCCTGCTTACACTTCCTGCTTATACTGCCTGCTTACACTGTCTGCTTATACCCCATGTGTGTGATAGGGAGGGAGAACAGAGAACACGGTATCCCCTAACTCCTGCTATTACCACCCCTGCTATTACCACCCCCTACTATTACCGCCCCCTACTATTACCGCCCCCTACTATTACCGCCCCCTACTATTACCGCCCCCTACTATTACCCCTACTATTACCGCCCCCTACTATTACCACCCCCCTACTATTACCACCCCTACTATTACCGCCCCCTACTATTACCACCCCCCTACTATTACCACCCCCTACTATTACCGCCCCCTACTATTACCACCCCCCTACTATTACCGCCCCCTACTATTTACCGCCCCCTAATATTACCCGCCCCCTACTATTACCACCCCCTACTATCCTACCGCCCCCTACTATTAGCCGCCCCCTACTATTACCACCCCCCTACTATTACCAGCCCCCCCTACTATTACCACCCCCCTACTATTACCACCCCCTACTATTACCGCCCCCTACTATTATCACCCCCTACTATTACCGCCCCCTACTATTACCACCCCCTACTATTACCGCCCCCTAATATTACCCGCCCCCTACTATTACCACCCCCTACTATTACCGCCCCCTACTATTACCCCGCCCCCTACTATTACCGCCCCCTACTATTACCGCCCCCTACTATTACCGCCCCCTAATATTACCGCCCCCTACTATTACCACCCCCTACTATTACCACCCCCTACTATTACCGCCCCCTACTATTACCACCCCCTACTATTACCACCCCCTACTATTACCACCCCCTAATATTACCGCCCCCTACTATTACCACCCCCTACTATTACCGCCCCCTACTATTACCCCCCCCTACTATTACCACCCCCTACTATTACCACCCCCTACTATTACCACCCCCTACTATTACCCCTACTATTACCACCCCCTACTATTACCACCCCCTACTATTACCACCCCCTACTATTACCACCCCCTACTATTACCGCCCCCTACTATTACCGCCCCCTACTATTACCACCCCCTACTATTACCGCCCCCTACTATTACCACCCCCTACTATTACCACCCCCTACTATTACCGCCCCCTACTATTACCGCCCCCTACTATTACCGCCCCCCTACTATTACCGCCCCCTAATATTACCGCCCCCTAATATTACCGCCCCCTACTATTACCGCCCCCTATACGTCAATGATTACTACCAGGAAAAACCCAATGACAACGGAACATACTTACTGCAGCCAACTTGAGATAGACATTTCATTTAGATTTTAGCCACTTAGCAGACGGTCTTATTCAGAACTACTTACAGAAGCAATTAGGGTTAAATGCCTTGCTCGAGGGTACATCGACTGATTTTTCACCTAGTCGGTTGGACATTCAAACCAGGCGACCGTTCGGTTACTGTCCCAACACTTTAACGGTTAGGCTACCTGTAGCCCCCATTAAAGATACTATCCTTATTTTCCCTCAAAAGGTAAATAGCTTTGAGGCCAATTATCTCTTGAAATAATGTTTTTGAGATTACAGTGCTTTAGCTATTCGAAGTTAAGGCAATAATCTTTAATGAAATTAATGTATTTTGTAATTCTCTTCCAATTGTGCTGTTTTTACAGTGATAATTATTAGAAAGGTTTGCGTGTGTACAATTCTCTTTAGCGCGCGTGTGTGTGCGTGTGTGAGTGCATGCGCTCTTGTGTGTGGTGGGTGTGTGTGCGTGCATGCTTGTGTGTGTTTGTGGTGTGTTTGTGTGTGTGTGTGCTTGCACTCTGCTTCTATATCTGACCTTATTATTTTTGAGAACAGAACAAGTTCATTAGATGTGGATGAGGACCTTACAAATGAAATGCACCATTATGACAACCTTTAAAAGAGACAAGAACATTTTGACCGACAGAGCAAAGACAGAGGATGCTGACAATGATGCGACACCTGTGACCTCATAGGTCAGAGGTCATACATTAGTTGTCAGTACCACAAATACTGAGAGATCTAATGAAAGTTGTCACTTCAACCATTGAACATCATTCAACCATTGAGGGCCAATAAAACGTTAACCTTTTACTGCAGTTGGCTAAATCAGAGTGACACAGTGTTTGTTGGTAGTTTCAAACAAATATACCACCTCACACATGGTTATGGGCTTCAAAAAAGAAGAGACTTGTACCATGTCAGATATAGAGTTGAAATGTATTACATTTTTATTTTGCATGCCGATATTGAACTTTAAAACAAACGTTTGACAGAGAAACACAAGATTTTCTGTTTTTGTTTTAAAATAATGTTTATTAATTATGAAATTATGAATAATCTTAACATTCCACCAATGAGGCCACTAGGTCATTTGACTGCAGGAAAAGGCTGCAATGTAACTGACTCCCTAAAAATATTATTATTATTTTTTTATTTTTTAAACGGACCCCTATATGAGACACACAGGGGATACTGAGGGGTTCAGAGGGTGATGTATAGGGGGATGGTGTGTGTGCATGCAGACCTACGTGTGTCTATGTTCTATGTGTGTGAATATTCCAACCTGTGTGTCTCTTTGGTAATGAATGTGTAGACTCTAGACAGTAAATGAATGTGTAGACACATAGGTCTAGACTCTAGACAGTTAATGAATGTGTAGACACATAGGTCTAGACTCTAGACAGTTAATGAATGTGTAGACACATAGGTCTAGACTCTAGACAGTTAATGAATGTGTAGACACATAGGTCTAGACTCTAGACAGTTAATGAATGTGTAGACACATAGGTCTAGACTCCAGACAGTAAAGTACATGCCAACCACTAATGACAGACACATTACACCTGAACAGAATTTATTTGAAGGTTAATGCATCTTTTTACAGAGTTATTCAGGGTGAATGAAAGCATTATAAAGCACTTTGTTATAAGCGTCAGTCCCAAGGTGCTTGAAGGAAGTGATTGGTTAGTGTTGGAGGTTTAACTACTACACGGAAGTTCCAGTGGGTGTCTAAACACTCCATTGTGTGAGAATGGAAGGCTCGTGTTCGAGTCCAAACATTTTACATTTCAGTGCCTTGCTCAAGCGCATATCAACAGATTCTTCACCCAGTCAGCTTGGGGATTCAAACCAGCGACCATTCAGTCACTGGCCTAATGCTCTTAACCTCTAGACTACCTGCTACCTACACATATACTTTTAAAGGTACTCCACTCCATCAACTTGACTTGTTTCTGTCTGTCTTCCACCCACTCATTGTCTATCCATTCTACACCCTCTTCTCCCGTATCCCTCAGTCCCAGCCTGCTGTCCCAGCTACTCCTCTGCAGAAGCGGGCAACAAAGATCGGGTCTCTCTCTTCCTGAATGTGCAGGAAACTGTTCCTCTTCTCCTCAAACCATTGGGTCCAGAGGCGCAGTTGGCACTCAAAGAGTTTTGGTGGGCAGTCCTTAACCTGTAGCGTTTTGAGAGTGGCAGGGGCTCTCTGCCTGCCGCTGAGTTCAGAGAGGTACAAGATAGGTTCTCCAAGCTGGGAGGAACTAAACCCTGTGGTACTGACGGAAAGCTGGGTGAAGACGAGCTGGACTGTGTGCTGAGCCAACCCTGTCCAGCAGTGTTAGCTGTTTCCAGTGTGTTGTTCGTGATATTGGGATAGCGTGTGTTGCTGGACAGGGTACCAGCAGCTGGGGGCATCATGCCAGGGGGCTGCTGGTTTGAGCCTTGATTGACATGGAAGAACCAAGACATCTTGCACCGTTTTTTTACAACATTCTTCTTATTTGCAGCCTGTTGCAACATAAGACGTGAGGTTGAGTTGAGTTTCTGCACCACTGCCCTTAATCTTGACAAAATGCGCACAGACAGACACACACACACACAAACACACACACACACACACACACACACACACACACACACACACACACACACACACACACACACACACACACACACACACACACACACACACAAAAACACACACACACACACAAAAACACACACACACACACACACACACACACACACACACACACACTGATGCTGACATTGAGGTCTAATCATTAGTTCTTCCCAACACTAACATTATTATACTTGACTGCACAAACACACAGAACCTTATTCTGTGACTCACACCTTTATCACTCTCTCAAGTCTTCTTCCTCTCTTCTACATATTCCTGTCCTCATTCTCGCCTCTCTCCTTTGTGTGTTACTGTGTATTTTTAATTATTCATGTCCATATCTCTTCCTGTTCCTGTTACTCTCCTTTCTTGTTATTAAAAAAAATATAGAGTTTTTTAAGGAGAGAGGGGGCTTAGTATGCGTCTCAAATGGCACCCTATTTTCTACATAGTGCTCTACTTTTGATCAGAGCCCTATGGGCCGTATATGGCCCTGGTCAAAAATGTTGCACTTTATAGGGAATAGGGTGTCATTTGGGATGCAGACCTTCTGTGTGATCATGAGGAGGTAGAGAATCGACAGAGATAGCAGTGGATCAACTGGCTTCTAATCTACAGGCTCAGTCTGGCACTAAGGAAACGCCACAGTGCCTGTCCTCTCTCTCACTCTCTCTCTCTCTGTCTCTCAACTTTCTCTCTCTCTCTAGCTCTGTCTCACCTTTTCTCTCTCTCTTTCTGTCTAGCGCTGACTCTCTGTCTCTTTTTCTCTCTCTCTATGTCTCTCTCTCTATCCCCACTACTCTGCCTCTCCCTTTACCTTACGTTCTCTCTCTCTCTCCCTCTACTCTGTCTCACTCTCTATCATCTTTTTCTCTCTCAAGTCAGAGAGCATCTCATTCCTTGATTTTGTGTCTACACATTTGAGTATCACGTCCAATCAGAGGTCGCATAATCATACTTCCTTACCGCTACTTTAATGTTTCTACCTTGTTTTCCAACTGTTGAGACGCTACCTTGATTGTCTGAGTAGAACTGAAGGGTGTATGTTGGTTTTGGCCTTCAGTCATACACAGTTTCTGCATATTCAACAAGCTCTCACAGTCTCACTGCAGAATTAGACGTTTATCCACATTCTCCAAACGTCAAATTCCAAAGTGTTTTTGTTGCTCCTGCTGCTCTGTATCTTTCCATTTCTCCAAATGTCAAATTTTTAAGTTAAGGGTTAAGTTTAGGCACTCATTCTGAATGGTTAAGGTAAGGGTTAAAGTTCGGCAAGGGTTAAAATATTCATTTTAGGCAGTCATTCTGAATGGTTACGGTAAGGGTTAAGGTGTGGGATAGGGTTAAAACCAGTGTCCACGACTGGGATCGAAAACGCAACCTTCTGATCCAGAGTCATGAGATCCAGATTCATGGGATTACGCCTATCCACCACCCCGTCAAAACCCAAGCCACTGTTGCCCCTAGTGGCCAGTTTTGAAGGCTTTTCCCGACATCCTCAGGACATGGATAGATGTCCAATTCTTAAGTCAATCTTGAACGATCTGGCTGTGCATACTAGGAGTGTTGTGGGTGGGTGGGTGTTTTGGGGTGTGTGTGTGTGTGTGTGTGTGTGTGTGTGTGTGTGTGTGTGTGTGTGTGTGTGTGTGTGTGTGTGTGTGTGTGCAGTTTGGACGAAATTATCTTTGGTAGTCAGCCACTGTTTTTACACAGCTGGACGATGTAGCGTTCTCTTTAACTCCAGAACTCTCTTTAACTCCAGAATGCAGTGAATAAAAGAAACACTCCTTTAGTCCTCATCATTCCTTCACGCTTTTCCTCCATCCCTCCATCCCATTTTTTTACATTTACATTTGAGTCATTTAGCATTTATTCAGAGTGATTTACAGGAGCAATTAGGGTTACAGTGCCTTCAGAAAGTACTCATACCCCTTGACTGATTCCCCACTTTGTTGTGTTACAGCCTGAATTCAAAATGGATTAAATCATTTTTTTCTCTCACCCATCTACACTCAATACCCCGTAATGACAAAGTGAGAACATGTTTTTAGACATTTTTGCTAATTTATTGGAAATGAAATACAGAAATATCTCATTTACATAAGTATTCACACTCCTGCGTCAATAATTCCAGCTGTGAGTCTTTTTGGGTAAGTCTCTAAGAGCTTTCCACACCTGGATTGTGCAACATTGGCCCATTACTCTCTTAGAAAATCTTCAAGCGCTGTCAAATTGGTTGTTGATCAACGTTCTTAACCGCTAGGCTACCTGCAACCCTATCCTCCACCCCCTATCTCTACCCTCTCTCCTCCATCTATTCTCATATCCTTCAAACATCCTGAAAACAGAGGTGGTGATCAACAAACTAAAGACAAGCAGCCCCCCCATGAAATTATAGCATTTTCGATTTTCAAGTTTCTCCATTAGAAAATCTAAGCTTTGTGCAGTGGTTTTGATGTGTTGTCCTTTTGTTGTGACAAATCTATCTGTCTGAGAAAGAAATACAAACCAATGTTTCTTAGACAGAGAAAGCATTGTAAAACATAAAATCATCCTGCCCCTACAATGTTGAGATAGCCATGTTGGTCTCTTTCCTCAGAATAGGGAATAGATTAGGAGGACAGAAAATGGACCAGTCCCTCCTAAGATTTGGGATATGGGCTGAATTGTTCAAAGCAATGCCTTGATTAGTTGTGTGTTGCCTCACCTCATGATGTTCTTTAATTCTGTAAGAGTGGAAGGAGTTGATGATCATTGGTTAGTGAGATGGTGGATGTTTCACATATTATGACCTTTTTTATGCTGACTCTGTCTAGTCTTAACTATTCTTATAATTGATGTTACACTTTTCGAACCATCCAAACAGCACGTCACAATTATTTCCCTCAGCTTTCCCTCTCCTTTCTCTCCTCCATGTTAAAATGTCTACAATTAAACCTGCATGTTACGGCGTGTCGTGTTCTATGGAGTGTTTACCTTCTGAGTAATTGCCCTCTTAATCTCTTATTGTTGCTGTCTGTTTCCAGGTGAAGGGTCATGTCAATCAAAATGGTTGTGGTTCCCATGGCAATAGGGGAGTAGAAGTAGTCATCCTCTTCTTCAGTTGATGACCAAAGTCAATACTCACCAATTAGCTTTCAGCCACGAGTAGGGTTGCTATGGCGAGACAATTACACTTAACAGGGTAGGCCTAGCCATGCTAGACTCATTTTGTAGCTCCTCCCCTGTTCCAAAATAACTTGGATATCTCTCTTTTTCTCTCTCTCGCTCTTTCCCTTAAGTTTGTGATGTGGACAGGCACATTATGTTGATGTTAGGTCAAGTAGTCTTATTCTGTGATTCTTATTCGTAAGAGAAACATCTCTCTCTCTGTGTGTGTGTGTGTGTGTGTTGCGGATATTCCTGTCATCACACACATTAAATCAAAGTGGCAGCTTTCAGACAGGATCTCTTCCACCGGCTTCCTCTTCAGTCCCACACCAGGAGGACACAGGTGCAACCATACCATCCCACTAACACCCCCACCCCAATACCCTCCACTAACACCTGTTCAACACACACACACACACACACACGAGAGACACAACTAAACAGGTGACTGCCAGGATGACGACACATGGACACGTGTGATGTGACCATGTTCAGTGTTGCAGCCGCACCAATCAGAGATTGATCCAGTGTGACTTGGCCCCACGCCTGACAAGTAGAGAACATTTGAGTGGGCGTCTGTGTTGTTGAGATCCTCGTTAATCTGAATCTTTACTAAAACCTTAAATGTTGCCTGTAAAGGAACATTGATTGTTTCTCCATTTAAACTTTGGATTAAACCTATTTTCATTAACACTGATCTGCCGAGAATAATTAGATTCATTAATCCTAACATCTATCTGCATATTGAAATTAACTGTATTGTCACGGTGGCTCTTCTGAAATACAGTATAATTTTCATTTTATTCTGTTTATCACATTTGTGTGTCATTGAATCTTTGAAATATTTCCAGAGCTGTGTGTGGATTCGCCATCAACTGGTCTGTGTGCAGTTTGATCTATTTAGAGAAACAGAATGAGATATTTTGTATGTAGAGTATGCATATGGTCTACCTACTGTGTATACAGCAGCAAACTGTAGGAATTTGTCAGACATTTTATGTAGAAACGTTTCTATACACTGTAGATTCCAAAGGACTGAACAAATCAATATCCCAAGATTTGTTTCCTAAATGGCACCCTATTCCCTATATAGTGACCTACTTTTAACCAGAGCCCATAGGGCCCTATGGAAGGCTATGGGCTTTGTTCATAAGTAGTGCACTATATAGGGAATAGGTTGCCATTTGGGACACAGCATACGGTATCGATCAGAGTAGACAATACCGCTCCTATGGACTGGAGTACGGCATCCAGATAACCATGATCAATAAAATGAATGCATTCTCCATATCCTGGTTTTGAACAGTACAGCGCAGGTCAGTGGAGGCTGCTGAGGGGGATGACGGCTCTTAATAATGGCTGGAATGGAACAAATGGAATGGAATCAAACCATTTGATACCATTCCACTCATTAACACGAGCCCATCCTCCCCAAATAAGGTGCCACTAACCCCCTGTGGTGCATGTAGAGACAGTGTTATTTTGTAAGGTGAAACTATCAAATGAAGGCAACAACAAAAAACGGAGAACGAGGTTGAAGTGGGAGGCGGGTAAGTTTAAGACTCAACATGGCTTTCAAACTTTATTCTGAATCGAACCAATTGTACGTCGCCCTATGGGACTCCCAATCACGGTCGGTTGTGATACAGCCTGGATTTGAACCAGGGTGTCTGTAGTGACGCCTCAAGCACCGAGATGCAGTGTCTTAAAAATTTTTTTATAAAAACATGTTTTTGCTTTGTCATTATGGGGTATTGTGTGTTGATTGATGAGGGGAAAAAACGATTTAATATGGTTTATAATCAGGCTGTAACATAACAAAATGCGGAAAAAGTAAAGGGGTCTGAGTATTTTCCCACGGCACTACATGTTGTGTGGTATGCTGTTAGTAGCCCATGTGCCTCACCATAATAATTTGGTCCCTTTTTTACCTCTTAATTTAACCTACTGTTCTCACTTGGTGGTGCACATGTAGTCTATAGCCTGTTGTAGAGAAATGTAATCATCAAATTTTGTAAGAGATTTCATTGTCTGCTTATATGCCCCCTTTATTTATCGTACGGTTCTGACTTGGTGTACAATGAGAATACTGTAAGAACAGCCCATGTTCTGAATTCTGTCGCTGTACATTTCAAATGTGCTGAACAAATAGTTATATTGATTACGTCCATCCTAGCTCACTCATTAAAGGCTTAATCGAAATTACGGATTGCCTCTTATCCGCTTGTCGTCCCCTTATGCCATAGTTTGTACATCTCAATTGTCAGTAGAAACCACATTTGTGGTTTAAAGAATTTAGACATATCAGCTGTGGTTTTTTTTAAAGGCAGAAAATGAGGCTGAATGAACTGTTTTGCTGCCAGACTAGGCTCCGCTGAAAGCCAGGTGTAGCAGTGGTAATGTGTTGGGATGTAACGCCCTGGCCATAGAGAGGGGTTTTTTGTTCTTTATTTTGGTTAGGCCAGGGTGTTACATTGGGTGGGCGTTCTATGTTCCTTTTTCTATGTTTTGTATTTCTTTGTTTTGGGCCGTGTGTGGCTCCCAATCAGACACAGCTGAAGCTCGTTGTTGCTGATTGGGAGTCACACATAAGGAACATGTTTTTCCTTTGGGTTTTGTGGGTAATTGTTTCTGTTAGTGTGTTTCACCTGACAGGACTGTTTTGGCTGTCAGTGTTCTTGTTTTGTGTATAGTGTTCACGTTGTTTGTATTAAATATGATGAACACTAACTCCGCTGCACCTTGGTCTTCTCTCCAGTACGACAGCCGTTACATGGGACTGCTGTTGGGATTCTGCTGTTGGGACAGCTTTATGTAGGCCTTAACAGTTTGTGGGCACCGTTTATCACCGTTATAGTGAAATTAATGTACTGTTTAGTGTTGTGTAGTGGCTTTGCTGGCATGCATCTAAAAAAAATGTTTTAGTTTGCCCCACCAAGATTTCCTTGCTAAAATCGCCACTGGATACAGTGACTGGATGAGTATCACATTACATTTTTCAGTCATTCATTTACATATGTGCTTATTTGAGTGCCACGTTTACAAAGAAGTAGTATATACTATTTGTCTGGGTAACAAGACCTGAGTAATTCAACATCACAAGATATTCGTTGTACAACAAAGTGGCATCTGTAGTTAATAGATTGTCAATTAATTGTTCTGTTATTTGCTGTTTTGCACTGCTCACTCAATTCAACTACATACAGTACCAGTCAAAAATGTGGACACCTACTCATTCAAGGGTTTTTCTTTATTTTTACTATTTTCTACATTGTAGAATAATAGTGAAGACATCAAAACTATGAGAACACATGTGGAAGCATGTAGTAACCAAAAAAGTGTTTAAACAATCAAAATATATGAGATTCTTCAAAGTAGCCACCCTTTGCCTTGATGAGAGCTTTGCACACTCTTGGCATTCTCTCTGCTTCCTTGATCTCTACTCTGGTCTGAACTTCACTTTTCCATCTTTACAGCGGTGTGCTACAGTTCTCTGCTGCACTCCAGTGTTTCATTAGAGAATTGTACTCCTCTCCCCCTCCTGGTAGCGTCTCTCGAAGTAGGCCATGTGTTCCTCCTCTCTGGTCCTCAGGTCAGACAGAGCCCTGGTCACAGAGCTCTCCTCTACACATCAGAGGGAAACATGCACCGTTAAATGAACGGAATACATCTATAAAGAGACTAATTTAATCTCTGTTTAGGATCTCTATAGGATATATATATGATCTATAACAGGAAACCCTGTTATATATCCAATATATCCAATAGGAGCGGCAGGTAGCCTAGTGGTTAGAGCGTTGGACTAGTAACCGAAAGGTTGCAAGATTGAATCCCTGAGGTGACAAGTTAAAAATCAGTCGTTCTGCCCCTGAACAAGGCAGTTAACCCACTGTTCCTAGGCTGTCATTGAAAATAAGAATTTGTTCTTAACTGACTTGCCTAGTTAAATAAAGGTAACATTAAAAAATATGGTAGACTATAAGACATTCACACCACAGGAGGCTGCTGAGGGGAGAGCAGCTCATGTGAATGGCTGTTTATGAGCTGTTCTTCCCTCAGCAGCCTCCTCTGGTGTGAATGTCTAATAGTCCACCATATAGGATAGTACTTTGGCATCAGTATTCTATTCCACTGATTCCGCTCCAGCCATTACCACGAGCTCGTTCTCCCCAATTAAGGTGCCACCAACCTCCTGTGATTCACTCTCCAAAGCTCATGATCTCAACTTCATAATTATTCACCTATGTAGTCAAATTAGATTGATCTGCTGATAAAGGGCAGGAAACAAGGAATGGAGAGAGGAAGGCTGTAAAATACACTGACTCCAAACAAAATGGACTTAGTGAAATTTTACATACAAGGGATGTGTGCACTTTCTACGTTGTCTGAACTGAAGGCAAACATAACAAAGCAAATAGGCTTATAAAGTCAGTGAGGTGACACAGAGGGAAATTCCAGCAGTAATCCAGGATGAATATAATCCTAGAATAAATGTTATTTGGCAAAACAAACATTCTGTACTCCAGATAGTCCTCCACTGCATTCGATGAAGTCTTGTCAAGACATCCTCTCCATCACTCAAGTTTTTAGATACTGTTTTAGCTAGATTTTGTTGTAAAATCCATCTGCTCCTCGAATGAAGTCCTGTGCTCACATACCTTCAGCACATGACGTTCACGTTGTTAAGCAATGGGAACGGTCTCTACCAATGGTCTCTGCACCTTTCCCCCTTTCCTTTCTCCCACCATTGATTTAGGATTGTGGGCGCAGGTACCTTGGTTTACCTTTACCTCATCTACCAGTCGGTCATATAAGCCATCTAACAATTTCTTTCCAAAACGCTTACACTGTTTTGAATTTGAATTTGAACTTGTTTAATGTTTTTTTTTCTCAATTCAGCACCGTGATGATAAGGATGGATGAGCACACTGGACACATTGACCACTCACTTGCATGCATGTTTATGAGCAATACATTTCCCACAAATCCCTACAGCAAACAGTGACTCGTGATGACGCAGAACACAACACGAGGAGAAACCGGCTGAACTCGCGAACAAATAAAAAAGAATCCTAGACATGCAAACAATTATACAATGTCATTTTTACTTCAGAACTGGCTATTTGTTTCAGTTACATTGCTTATGAAGATTATTGAATTGTTAGAACCCGTGCTAGCAGAAGCATAATCTTGATAGTGGCATTTCGGTATCTGCCCGGTTCCACTCATCTGTTCTCCGTTTTGGAATGGGATTGCAGACCGACGTTTTGAACAGCACAGTGACTCAAATGAACATATCCAGGTAATATAACGTTCATTTGTTTTTATAAGGATTTGATAAAAGGCAATGAAATACTGTTTGAGGTGTGAGCCAACTTTGTGGATGTCTGATTTGACACTGGGGCAGCTATCCTGTTCGATGAACTATGTCAAGGCTAGCGCCAGCCATGTTGACGTCATGCACGCTAGCAACAAGCTAGGCTAGCAGCTAACTCTGAGCACTGGAAGCTAGTTATCTGTAGTTTTCTAGAAATCTAGCTGTCTGACTAACGGTTAAGCTATCTCTACTAATATCAAGCTGAAATGTATGTCTTTGTCAAACGGTTGTGAAGTATGAGTTATTAGTTAACATGCGAGTTGGGTAGTTATGTCTTCGGACTCAATGTTGAGTCTTGAGGCTCCACGTCTAGTTATTTTATATCAAGTTGAGTCATCAAATTTGTGACTCGAGTCCACACCTCTGGGAAATACTAATATTAAAGGTTGATGGCAGTGGGTAACCAACAAATAGACTGCAGTCTCCTTGTCCATAGACTGCTTTCAAGGTAAGGACACAAATATTTTGTGAACTCTCTCTTTAAAATAGGTCTGGAAGAAAATCCTGCTTGCTCTCCAGGAGGTTTGGCCAACCCTGATCAATGTTTCTAGTGCTGGGTGTTTGAAAATGTTCTTGTTATAACAATTCATTTGTCAAAATGACCCATCCTTAAAGAACAGTCTAATGAATATCAATATTCAGGTGGTTTCTGCCCACTAGTTGAAGATCCTTGCTGTCATCTGACTCTACATAGACCAAGTATTATGTGTATATGAGTTGAGTCCACCTACCATCTCTACCTAGCATGTGCACACTATTCAAATGTCAAATTATATTTGAGGCCTGGGGCATTTAATATCCAATGCTTATTTGTAGGACTTATTCAAAACGGTCTGTGAATGGCTGCTAAAAACAGCCTCATATAATTCATTTTCAAAGACAAGTTGGCATATCAGATTTCAAATATGTGATTACACTGGCTAAATTGGGAAGAAGTGGAATAATAAAATACTGTAAGTGTAGGGAATAACAGTGTTATTGCTGACAAGCACACTAATTGCCCTTTTTATTGTAGCCCACTGTTAAGAATGAGAATTGTTCCACTGATCAAACTAAATAAAGTAAATTGTTAATAAAACCTCCTGAAGATGACAAATCTGCCCCTATGCCCTAATCAAATAATTTTTCTAGTTATTGTCCTCCCTCTAGAATCAAACTTACACTTTTGGGTTCTCAATCTGTTTGATTTTCATAGTTCCAAATCAGGTCACCCTACCAAACTTCCCTGCTAAAACAGACTGTAGGTCTCTCTGCTGCTTTTTCATTGTCACAGTCTAAATGGCAATCACCAAAAGAGGGGACTAATGCAAGTGTGGACTTTAGTACATGCTATCAAAAGGCAGTATTCTGCAATAGGGATGGGAGTAACAGCAACCTCATTTTGTTGACAACATTGTACATAAAACAGCTCTACCGTGCTGTTCTTTTTACAGTTTTATCAACTCAGCGG
This sequence comes from Salmo trutta, assembly GCF_901001165.1. Lineage (NCBI taxonomy): Eukaryota > Metazoa > Chordata > Actinopteri > Salmoniformes > Salmonidae > Salmo > Salmo trutta. The sequence continues at coordinate 13,614,288 of NC_042992.1, forward strand.
AGAATGTTCTCTCTCCGTTCAGCTCCACTCTAATCTTGAGGAGTGTTTCTTTAAAATGCACATCCAATCCCATTGATCCCTTACATAACTAGACCAATCATATGCTTCATGTTCCACGGTTCATAGTGCTATGGCAAGACAGGACAATGATAGAGGTTCCACTCGTGGTGTTAAATTGCATTCGCAGATGCTCCGATTTCAAAAATTATTTGGAGCACAGATGAAATGTTAACACAGTATACAAATGGACACATTAGAAAAATAAAAGCAGTACTTTTCAATGCATGAGAAGAGGGTCAAATGCGTGTCTCACAGCCAATGAGTGAGAGTTGGCAGCTCTGATAACAATGCTTGACAGACAGATCAAATTGTATTTGTCACATGCTTTGTAGACTAACAGTGAAATGCTTACTTACTGGTCCTTTTACAACAATGCAGGGTTAAAGACCACAGTAAATTAGTTTTCAGTTTGGATATTGGTTTGATATTTAGAGTTTGCTCATCAATACCTCTTCGACGGACGGTCCAAGGATGATTAGGGTGATAAATCTAGAATCGGAGGACGATAGAGAGCAAGGTACAGCCAAAATGTTGTTGTTTTCAAAGTGACTATGCTAGTTTGTGGTTGACTATTACACACTGGTGGCTAAGGGACTGTCTTAAAAGTGCAATCAGCCAAACCTGCTGTTTACAGAAACTACATTTTTGTCTCAATTAAATTATCTAGAGATCTTAAACTAATTATGTTTTTACCTTTTAAGAGAGGTCAAGGAACCCACCGCACTTGTCTGTAGATCTGTAGCTCATATTGACAGTGAACTATTGCAAATTAGACTTTATTACAGGAAATAATGTAACATCTGTGAAATGAAAAAGGGCAATTCTAATGGGTGTACTATGGAGGAGGGGCGTCAGTGACCAACTAAGTTATTTTAGATGTATATGTCATTTGGATTGGCAGCTATTGAAAATTAGATCTGTACATGAATTAATAATCACGGCTGTAATAAGGGAAATCTTTTTTTTAATTTAAATCACAGGTGAGGAATTTTGAAAAAAATAAAAGCTGTACCTTTGATAAGAGGTCAGGGAACCCAATACACTTGTTTGTTCATCTGTAACTCATAGACAGTGAGCTGTTGAATATATCAGGAAATATTCATGTCAAATTGAGCGAATTGACGAGCGAACTCCGAATATTGAAAGTAAAAACACATTTACTGTGGTGAGTTAAAGATGAGCTAAAAATATAAATAGTGACACGGTAAATAACGAATAAAAATAACATGGCTATATATAGGGAGTACAAGCATTGAGTCGATTTGCAGGAGTACAAACGAGGTAATTGTGACTAGCAACAGCATATGTGGTTAGGTGAAGTGGACAGCATATCTTATCGCATCCTTCCCCCTCACATGCCCACTTTTTGTATGAACACTAACATAAGTGGAACAGACTTGCTGTCCGAAGTTGATATTGTGCTTTTGTAAAGAACAATGTAGGATAGCCTATGGGTTTGTTTTAGTTGTGGACAATATTAACCAAAAATGTATATCACGATATTTCCGGACGATAACGATATAATATCATGATATACCGTACAATTTAAAAAAAATGATGAGCCCTTCAAATTTTAATGAATGACAAAATATTGCTTTTAACCTTATAGAAACAGAAAGGGGGCATTGCACATTTTTTTTTACTTCTGTGGTAAAACTGTGCAAACATGAAACATAAACAAAGGTACATGGAGTAAAATGAAATGCAAAAATATTTAAAGTACTCAGGATGTAAAGAAAATGTAAACTTTTTTTCACTTTTTCAGGCCAAATATAAGAAGTGCAGTCTTTTTTTCAGCATAACACTGGTCATTATGAATTCAAGTTGTAAACCTTTTCAAACTAACTTCTTCAAGCATTAACCAAACAGTCTGTATGTTTCTCAGTTCACCATGTAACAATTCACTGCAGTTCAGTGCCGTGTCAGGGACACCAGCCTTTTGACACTTTCTGGCTTCAAAGTTGCCCTGTGGCATGTGAGCACATTGCCCCCAGTACTAAATGCTCTCTGAGGGCCAACTTGTGGCAGGGAGGCATAGGTATTTCTTTGTGGGAAGTTGGATGCGTGGACTCGCCACCACTCCAAAGGCACAGCCTCACTGTCTGCTGCCATCATCAGAGTGTAGCTGTCCAGCTCTTGCTCAATGACCTGTCTCTGGGTTCTTAAGACCGGTGCACTACTGGTTTTCTTAAAAAAGGCTCTTCTTGGACTTATTTACTGATTGTGGAGCAGTGGCAGCTTCTTTCTCACTCTGGTCCTCTTCAAGAGAGAAGTCGTCCACAGCTGTTCATGACCACCTACATGACCACTGAGAAGCTGGTGGAGGTGAACGTGAGAGCTGCCTCCGAGACAGAAGCCCTCCTGGTTGGTCGGTGTATTTGTCATTCAGGTAATTGAGGACCATCATCTTAATCTCTCGGGTCAGTTTGGCTTCGCCCTCATTTGATTTCAGAACCTCCGTCTTGACGAAATGGAGGCCCAGCTTCAGATAGGACACACCCACGTATGTCTCTCCTGACAGGGCATCTGAAATCCTGGAGGGGTGTAAGTGCTGCCGTGACAGATTCTAAGACCACAATGTCTTGCCAGGAGTGTGCAAGGTACCGTGTTTTTTTTGTCTGCTGCCAGGACTTGTGTGATTGTCTTTTCCTGCTGCAGGACTCTTCCCATCATCTGCAGTCGAGATCCCCACCTTGTCGGGGATTCCGTGATGAGCTTGTGGAAGGGCAAGCTCAGTTTATCCTGTGCACTTTGTCAGGGCCTTCTGCTTCTTCCAACTATAGGAAAATGTGCTGACCACTTTCTTGCACAGTCCTGTGGAAACACGAGGTTTGTTTTGGACACTCCTCTCTAAAAAATAAAAAGGTGAACAATTATTACATATGAATCACAATTATTCAATAGAAATAACTTTGCATCTGCTGTAATTACAATTTACAGCATGGACACTTGGCGTGATTACAAATGTAATCCATCTATAGATTTACATACAACTGTTGTGATTAAGAGAGCTATGTTCCTTTAGAAAACGGGATCATTTATTGAGTAGGCTATTTATTATTGAAAGAGGATAGATTCATATATTTAAACCATAGGCCAATGTATCAATTCTAAATAAAAGGGAACGGGGGATACCTAGTCAGTTGTACAACTGAATGCATTCGACTGAAATGTGAAAAGCAATGTAATCCATGTAATGTTTGGATATTGCACACATTTACAAAATATTATAGATTTGCATAGCTGTATATATTCGGCTTAACGTATAAGAAGTATCAGGCAGTGTAGTCAGCTATTTATATTTTTATTTTACCTTTATTTAACTAGGCAAGTCAGTTATTTACAATGACGGCCTAGGAACAGTGGGTTAACTGCCTTGTTCAGGGGCAGAACAACAGATTTTTACCTTGTCAGCTCGGGGATTCAATCTTGCAACCAGTTACTAGTCCAACGCTCTAACCACTAGGCTTCCTGCCGCCCCAGCTAAAACTTTAAACAGAGATAAGGAATACAATAGTTTATTCCGCATTTTAAGTTGTTGTTTTTAAGTTATGTTATTTTTCTACCTAGCTCTGTGTTTTGGACGTTGAAACTTACCAATAACATTGTAGCCTGTGTCCGAAACACCCTAGTCTTGTCCATTTGTTCAGCTCCAATGCTTTGACCATGTTCGATCCGCTGTTGGTAGTCATACATACTTGACGCAACTCTTTTAAGCCCCAGGATGAAAGTGCCTCCCTCAGCCCAGCTGCAATTATTTCTCAGGTGTGGTCATCTGGGAAATAAGATGAATGTAATGTAATGAATCGTGAGGCTAATGTATGGCTCTGTGGTCCGGCTTGACCAGAAGTCGGCAGTGATAGAGAAGAATGCAGCGTTACGGATTCCATTGGTAACTCTGTCACAACATTCTTTGAGTTCTGTCACAACATTCTTTGAGTTCTGGTAGACATGTTTTGCTGAAGTATTTACGGCTCGGGATCTCGTATCTTTGTTCCAGAGTTCGAATCAACTTTCTGAAACTGTCTTAATCCACAGTTTGAATTGGTTCCATGTAATTGCACTCGTTATCTCATTCCACTTGTTGCTCTTCTTGTCATAGGGAGTACCACTAACAAATGATGCCTTGAGTGATGTCTGAGTGCAGGTCTGGCTTGAAGATGTCTTGGGACTTGCTCCGCTGCTCCGGGGTATGTTGCACGTATTCTGATCGATTCTTCATATTCGCGCACATGCAGGGTTTTTAGGTGGTGAAAAAGTTTGCAGTTTCCACCTTTGGCTAGCACAATGCATCGACACAATTTACACAGTACTGTTTGTTGGTCGAGGTCGGATAACTTAAAGCCAAACCAGTTCCAAAACGACAGAGGCCCCCTTTTCTCAAACCAATTCTTCGCTGTCCTGCAAATCATCCTCAATAGCGTTATTTTCCTTGTCTTCAGTCATCCTCAATGCTTGCTTACACTTTTGCGCTTGTTTTTCGGACACTTTTGCTAACGAAAGGAGTTTACTTCACTAAATGTTTGCTTACTCTGCAGTTGCGCATGCTTGTTTGTATACTTTGATTGGCAGGCAGATAGCGGGTAAAGTCCATGTTTCTAGTTTTTTTTTCTTTGCTAAAAAAGGCTATGTTTTTAGTAGGAGAGAGACTTTGAGCTAGCCTACTAGGCTGTATCACTCGACTGAAATGTTGAACTAAACAAAAACGGCTTATTTCATAAATTAATACATGTTTCATGATATGTCCGATGTGGCAAAATCCATATCATGGCACAACGTCATACCGATATTCATGTTGATACCAGTATACCGCCCACCCCTAGTTTGTTTCTGAATTAATTTACTACTACAGTGCATGATTACAATTTATTATGCCTTGATATCAACATGAAGTTACCCCCTTCATCCAGGAAACCACATATTCCCATGAAAGCAGTAAGAGATGGATAAGGACCTTTGCACTCATCTATTGTCGTCAGGAACGTCATGCAATAAAATAGCCATGTCAAAAAGTCACAAAATGCTTGTTAGTCTCCTAGTATTTTGTGGTTCTAGGGCTTATAGCATGGCTATTCCAATGCCTTGCCTTTCCTAGCCCAATATTGGACTAAAGGAGCCAAACGTCAGTCCCAAGGACCTTACATGTTCTGTTTAAACGGCGAATCAGCTCTGGAAGCCAAAACAGCCAAATACTCCATCTAAACGTGGATGATTCTCAATTGCTGTACGGTTCTAGAAACATGAATCCCTGTACTTTCATATCACATTAAAATAATTTCACAAATGCAAAATGCACACTGTTTTAAAACCGTTGCTGCCGACGGTAGTTTTCAGTGACAACATGTTTGTGACGTCTGTCTTGCGTTTACACACAGATGTTCGGAGGCGCAAATAGCTAATTAGCACAGGTATATCAATTAGAGGTCGACCGATTAATCGTAATGGGCGATTAATTATGACCGATTTCAAGTTGTCATAACAATCATAACAAAAGTATTTTTGGACAGCGATTTGGCCGAATTAATTTTTTTTGCACCTTTATTTAACTAGGCAAGTCAGTTAAGAACACATTCTTATTTTCAATGACAGCCTAGGAACGGTGGGTTAACTGCCTTGTTCAGGGGCAGAACGACAGATTTATACCTTGTCAGCTCGGGGATTCAATCTTGCAACCTTACGGTTAACTAGTCCAACGCTCTAACCACCTGCCTTACATTGCACTCCACGAGGAGCCTGCCTGTTACGCGAATGCAGTAAGAAGCCAAGGTAAGTTGCTAGCTAGCATTAAACTTATCTTATAAAAAACCATCAATCAATCATAATCACTAGTTAACTACACATAGTTGATGATATTACTAGTTTATCTTGCTCTGAGACTTGGAGTAGTTGTTCCCCTTGCTCTGCATGGGTAACGCTGCTTTGAGGGTGGCTGTTGTCGATGTGTTCCTGGTTCAAGCCCAGGTAGGAGCGAGGAGAGGGACGGAAGCTATACTGTTACACTGTGCCTATAAGAACATCCCAATAGTCAAAGGTATATGAAATACAAATCGTATAGAGAGAAATAGTCCTATAATAACTACAACCTAAAACTTCTTACCTGGGAATATTGAAGACTCATGTTAAAAGGAACCACCAGCTTTCATATGTTCTGAGCAAGGAACTTAAACGTTAGTGTCAGGGTTCTCTATAAATGCAGGAGGGGTGAAGTCAGGCGCAGGAGACCGACATCACCAAATGAAAAGGAGATCGGTGGCAGCTAGTAGGCCGGCGACGACGACCGCCGAGCGCCGCCCGACCGGGGAGAAGCGCCACCTTCCATAGACGTTGTGACAGTTTTCTTACATGGCACATATTGCACTTTTACTTTATTCTCCAACACTTTGTTTTTGCATTACTTAAACCAAATTGAACATGTTTCATTATTTATTTGAGGCTAAATAGATTTTATTGATGTATTATATTAAGTTAAAATAAGTGTTCATTCAGTATTGTTGTAATTGTCATTATTACAAATAAATATAAAACATTTGGCCGATTAATCGGTATCGGCGTTTTTTTTGGTCCTCCAATAATCGGTATCGGCGTTGAAAAAAAATCATAATCGGGCGTCCTCTAATATCAATCTGTCCTCCGTCTGTTTTCCGTAAACAATCACTGTAACATGGAAATATGGCAGTGTGGGAAGCCTAAAGGTATGTATCAATTAAACTTTTTGTTATATGAAAATTATATATTGCAGATTTGAAAGATAAGGTCCTTTATGTTTATGAATCCGTACCGCAAGCGATGCGTATTCATGTTCAGACAGAGCGTCGCGGCGCTTAACAAAACTCGCCCCTACAGAAGATACCTTTGTCCGATGACTTATGTGTAATGGAACTAAGAGTCATGATCAGAGGCCAAGCCGTTCCTAGCTAGCAGTTTGTAACGGGCTGATGTGATGCTCCGTTGGATAGGTACTGTTTGGCGTAGCACAGAGAATTTTCGTCCATCCTTAACTTGCCGATACGATATTCGTTCTCAATTCAGCCAAACGTGTATCTTCTAAAATGTCCGTGTCCAGTTGCATGTGGATCGTGTGAATTTAGAAAATTCTCTGTTATTAAAGTAAATGTTTTGCTCCATGAAGTAATCCAACAATGTGTACCACCGTTATTTCAAATGTTCTCTTATTGATTTAGACAGGTGGACCACCCCAATGTGTCGCATGTCATGATACACTCACCTGTCTTGATCAATGAGAGGAAGGTTCCAAATAGACATGATGTTGGCGTCACATTTTTGCATTATTTCATGAGGCAAAACATTTATTTACTTTAGTAATGGAGCATTTTTTCAATTCAAATGACTGGACATTGACGGAAGATAACATGTTTGGCCGAATCAAGAACGAAGATAATTTCGCCAAGTTTGGTTGAAAGTTCTTTGTGCTAAGCCAAACAGTGCATATCTTTTAATGGCTAATGGACCATCACATTAGCCCATTACAATCTGCTAGTCAGGCCGTTCCTGTTCCTATGGCCACCCTGTGAGGCCTCTGAAAGGGCTTAACGGTAGCTTGTCATCACCCCCCCAACTCAAGTTGTTTTGCCTGCTGTACTGTCTGTATCAGTGTGGCCGGTACCATAGAGGTCACAGGAAGGGCATGTGTGTGCAACAGTACACTGAACCTGAGCTTCTCTTGTTGTTGTTTTCATAATGTATTCCCCTCCGTTCAGTGTCCCTTATCTACTCCCTCAATAGGATGTGTCACTCCCACACTCATGGGACCGCAGAGAAATAATTAAAGCATTGACAGAACTGCTGTGAAAAGTGAGAGATTATTATTTTATGTCGGTTTTACCTGCATGTATTACGCAGTCTTGATTTAGAAAATGAAAGTAACCTATATATATATATATATATATATATCTATATATATATATATATCTCTATCACTGTCTGTATTAGAAAATAGGCCTACTGGGCTTCCTGAGTGGCGCAGTGGTCTAAGGCACTGCATCGCAGTGTTGCGGCATCACTACAGACTGGGGTTTGATCCCAGGCTGTGTCATTACCGGCTGTGACTTGGAGTCCTATAGGGCGGTGCACAATTGGCCCAGCGTTGTCCAGGTTTGGGAGAGTTTGGCCAGGGGGGCTTTACTTGGCTCATCACGCTCTAGCGACTGCTTGTGCCTGCAGGCTGACCTCTGTCGTCAGTTGAACTGGGTTTTCTCCGACACATTGGCGTCCGGGTTAAGCGAGCGGGTGTTAAGAAGCGCTGTTTGACAGGTCATGTTTCAGAGGACACATGACTAGGACTGTGGCGGTCACAAAATGTTGTCAGTCGGTGATTGTCAAGCAAATAACTGTCGGTCTCATGGTAATTAACATAAACACATTTAGCATCTCCTGGCTTCCTCACAGCCTACCTTTGGAACGTCTACATTTTAAAAAGTCTAATAAATCCATGTAATATAGCCTACACCATCACAATAAATACATTATTTATTTTAGACAGGTCTAAAGAAGCATGATATGAAGAAAATGTTGTCTATTTCAGAAGAACAGAATAGCGTACTCTGAGTTGTGCTTATGTTAGGTCCTGATCTGGCTATGCCATATGGCTGTGGGCTACACTAGTTCATTTAGCAGACAAGATTTGCTTAGAGTCCAGTGGCATTATTTTATAGTATGAAGAACACAATTGAACAAAGCTGAATAAAATAAAGGATATTTTCTCCAAACGGTTTAAGGAAGTGCGCATATGCGGCTATTCTGTTTTGAGAGGTTAACAAAGTAATAAGTATTCCTATAAGTTTAATTTAGAGTTATTAATGTTATTAATATAACTTTAGTTATTGAACAAACGTTGGGCTATATGTTTAGATGTTTAATACATTGGAAGGCTGCATGATGCGATGATTTGAAAAAAGTTGCTTGAAAGACATGAACTCTGCTTTGTTTTTTGCACAGTCACTCATTCATAATTTGACAAGCACATGATAATGCCTAGAATTTAACGACGGCATCCCCTTCATGTGGCCGTAATGCACCCTAACAAATCCATGCCTTTTGCGGCCAGTGGCCGTTTTGCACTTCTTCCTGAGTGCTGCGGTCTCCATCACGTGATCGGGTCTTTCTCACAGGCTACAAGTGAAGACGTACACATTGGGGACGCAGCTGCGTGGGTCCTTAATCTAATTCCGAGGTGCATATTGAAGAACAGCAAAAGCACTAGCCTATGTCAATCTACTATCCCCCATAGTACAAAGGTCGACCTATTCTGTGCGAGAAATAAATATTCCAAACATAGTCTGGGACAGTTGTGGGATTCGATAGATCCCAAATTAATACAACCACTAGCATTAAAAAAAAATAACATTTTATGCAATGTGGTTGAAAAATGAATGTTTAGCTTAAAATGTTGATAAACTATTAGGCTATTTCTTCACGTTATAAGCACAGCAATGCGCACATAGTAGTAGGCTATAAGTGTGAATGTTCCATTATTATAAAGGTGCATTGTTATGGTGAAAATTGTCTTCCCCAAACTTGACTTACACTCTGCTTATATATGCCAGTTAGGCTCTACACTCCTTGTAAAGCAGATTAATGTGCTTAAAGTTATTTGGCCACTTTAGTTGTGATACAAACCTTATTAATTTAAAACATAAGCCTATGGGCTAGGCTACATGAGGTGTACGACTATGATTCGAAAAGTCGCAAAGAAAGGCATTGTTTCTTATGCTGGGCATCATTCACAAGTGATAGGCTAATATTGTCACCCATCAGACTATTCTTGATTTAAACTTGTCTTTACATATACCAAATATATGTGTGAAATGTGTCTTGATTTAGAATTTACCATTATCATGCACCTGTATCGAAACAGGATCAGTGGGAAAAAATACATGTCATCTATGCACTTAAATAGCGAAATGGTGGGCGCTTTTCCCCGTGAATTAGTTTCATGCCAGCCAGGTAGGCTATACTCCTGTTGTGAATATAAGCAATGTGCTTAATAGGAAAGTTGAGAATTTAACCTCTCTGGGCTTGCGTCCCACCTACTCAACAGCCAGTGGAATCCCGTGGCGCGTTATTCAAATACCTTAGATATGCTATTACTTCAATTTCTCAAACATATGACTATTTTACACCATTTTAAAGACAAGACTCTCGTTAATCTAACCACACTGTCCGATTTCAAAAAGGCTTTACAACGAAAGCAAAACATTAGATTATGTCAGCAGAGTACCCAGCCATAAATTATCAGACACCCATTTTTCAAGCTAGCATATAATGTCACATAAACCCAAACCACAGCTAAATGCAGCACTAACCTTTGATCTTCATCAGATGACAATCTTAGGACATTATGTTATACAATACATGCATGTCTGTTCAATCAAGTTCATATTTATATCAAAAACCAGCTTTTTACATTAGCATGTGACTAGCATTCCCACCGAACACTTTTCGGTGAAAGCACATTTTGCAATATTCTAAGTAGATAGCCCGGCATCACAGGGCTAGCTATTTAGACACCCAGCAAGTTTAGCACTCACCAAAGTCAGATTTACTATAAGAAAAATGTTATTACCTTTGCTGTTCTTCGTCAGAATGCACTCCCAGGACTTCTACTTCAATAACAAATGTTGGTTTGGTCCCAAATAATCCATTGTTTTTACAAATAGCGGCGTTTTGTTCGTGCGTTCAAGACACTATCCGAAAGGGTAAATAAGGGTTACGCGCCCGACGCGTTTCGTGACAAAAAAATTCTAAATATTCCATTACCGTACTTCGAAGCATGTCAACCGCTGTTTAAAATAAATTTTTATGCCATTTTTCTCGTAAAAAAGCGATTAATATTCCGACCGGGAAAGCGTGTTTACGTTCAAAGAGAGAGAAAGTAAAAGCATGGGATCCCCTCGTGCACGAGCCTGTCTGATGGCCCTCTGATCGACCACCATCCAAACGCGCTAAAGTTTTTCAGCCAGCGGCTGGAATTACATCATTCAGCTTTTTCCCGGGTTCTGAGAGCCTATGGGAGCCGTAGGAAGTGTCACGTTACAGCAAAGATCCTAAATGTTCAATAAACAGAGCCAAGAAGCTCAAGGAATGGTCAGAGAGGGTACTTCCTGTTTGGAATCTTCTCAGGTTTTTGCCTGCCATATGAGTTCTGTTATACTCACAGACACCATTCAAACAGTTTTGGAAACTTTAGGGTGTTTTCTATCCAAAGCCAATAATTATATGCATATTCTAGTTTCTGGGCAGTAGTAATAACCAGATTAAATCGGGTACGTTTTTTATCCGGCCGTGTAAATACTGCCCCCTAGCCCTAACAGGTTAATATAGTAGGCCTAGCCTATATAAAGCTGATCCTCCTATTTTTTAGTAGAGGCCATCACTCTGTTTTCTCCTGCAATTGCATAGCCTATTGGAATGTTGCACAACATGAGCTCATGGGCTCTCATGAAGTGTTTGATTAGATTTTTTTTCGAAGACATTTGCATTGATGTCAGAGTGATTTAGAGGGACAATAGAGTGCTGAATACCAGGCAGTTAGCACGTTTGGTAGGCTACTAATGACCATCTACAGCATCAGAGCTTGGAGAAGCCTAATTACCGTGACTAAACGGTCACTTGGAATTTGACTGCCTTCACGACTAGTGACCGCCGGTGTGGCAGTAATATGGTCACCGCAACAGCCCTACACATGACCCGAACTTCGTCTCCCCCAAGCCCAAGTTGCAGTGATGAGACAATCACGAAATTGGGAAGAAAAAGTGGTAAAATAGGCCTACTACAGAGAGAGGTGATTTTGCCCTGTTCATAATCCATAGATCTAGGCCAGGGGTTTATGCAATGGGGAGAAACATTTAGAATGTAGGCTAAATATAATGTATAGTGCGGCTGTCATGAATTCCAAGTCCGCACAACAGAGCATCGTTTAAGTTCTACTACATTCATTTATTTCTACAGCCTCATGAGTGGTGCAATACAGATAAAAATGCCATTAACTGAGTTGTTTCTTCTACATTTTAGTCATTTAGCAGACGCTCTTGTCCAGAGCGACTTACAGGAGCAATTAGGGTTAAGTGCCTTTCTGGACAGATTTTTCACCCAGTCGGCTCGGGGATTCGAAACAGCTACCTTTCGGTTACTGGCCCAACGCTCTTAACCACTAGGCTACCTGCCTGTCAAAGACATCTGTTCAACACAGTGCTTTCTTTATGAAGTACGTTACACAACATTGATGTGCCCTTCTGAACCCGGCCCAGATTTCTGATTGTGTCTTGGTGTTATAGATTCTCCACAGATTGAAACATGACACGGATGACTCATGTGTTTCTGTCTCTCTCTTTCAGATCCTCCCTCTCTGAATGACTCAGGCAGCTATGTATGTGTTTGGGCCCCATGGTTGACTGCCAGGTTTGGGCCCCATGGTTGACTGCCAGGTTTGTATAGTGTTCTACTCCTCCAAACCCAACCCCAGCCCTATATCCCCCAGTCTTAACCCCTTAGCCCTGTGTCATTATTTTGCCTGACTAGCCTGAACTCCACACACTACTAGCCCCAAACCCTTAACCCTTTGCCTCCAGATCCCTCCTTTCTTTCCTAACACCAGCCAGACCCAGTACCAGCCCCAAGCCCCTCTTCCAACCCTGTTCTTCCAGTCCCACCCTCTATCCCCCAGACCCCTAGCCCTCTCCCCTGGCCCAGCCCCACATCCAGCCCCAGTACCATGCTGGGGAGGAACATGTCCCAGAAGCTGAGCGTGCTGCTGATCATCATGGGGCTGGTGTGGGGGCTCATGTTGCTGCTCTACACCGGGCAGCAGCCACACCACCAGAGCAGTGGCGAGCTGCATCAACAGATCCTGGAGCTGAGCCGGCGCTATGTCAAGGTGCTCACCGAGGAGAACCAGAATGCACCGGGAGGACCGCAGGGCACCTCCATGGCTGGTTACGGTAAGGGTTGCTTTAGAGCTAGAGAAAAGTCCAGAAGCCACCATTTAGTGTTTTGTTGTGGCGCTGGAAATGAGGAAACACTCATCTACTACTTAAACAAAACTACTTACCACATTCTACTTGAACCAAACAAATAGTTTTATATTTTAATTCTCTTTCTCTCACACACACAGCTGATCTGAAGAGGACCATAGCGGTGTTGTTGGACGACATCCTGACGCGCCTGGTCAAGCTGGAGGGGAAGATTGAGCTGGTGGCCAACACTTCAGTCATTAACTCCTCCCATCCTGCAGTGGGTGCCCTGGCCTCAGCTCCAGTTGCCTTACACAAAGCCAGCAAACAGGACACGCCAGGCAACCACCGCCTGGAAACCGCTCGCATCCCTCCACACACAGCCAACAGAGCTCGGCCAGGGGTATAGTAGGTTGGGTAGCGATTGAGGCCCTGTTCAAGTACTTTACAAGTGCATCCTTTCTTCATAAGATGGTCACTGATCTAATAAGGTTGGTAGGGTGGTAACTCTCATTTCACTTGTCTGTTAATTTACAGATCAGTGATTATCTCAAGGGAGCAAGGAAAGATATAGATATATTCCAGATCATTTAAACCTAACCCTGAGAAAGGACTGACTGCCTGTTCATTTCCAATAACTACATGGCTGATTTCATTTTTTTACGAAGACATTTTAGCACCTTTTTTAATACTTTCAGTCATGGACTCTCTTAGACTTGAATTTTAGCTTCCCTTTTTTAATGGTTTCATCATGGATGGGTCTAGAAACTGTGGATGTGTTTGAGGATGTCTGTGGGCAACAACATAGCATCAACAATAGTAGAGGAAATAGACAAAGGTCTATACTCTGTAGTGTCTTCAAGAAAGCTGATGATGATGAAGGTGAATGGCACTCCCACCCGGATATGACTTACCTCGGACATACTGCCTGCCAATTTGCAATACTGCTTCTAATCCCATCTATATCAGAATGCTGAACTCAAAAATGTTCTCATGGTAGTTTGGGAAATGTTTTGTAGTTTGCAGCAGCTCCTGGTGTGTGTGTGTGTGTGTGTGTGTGTGTGTGTGTGTGTGTGTAATCAAATAAAACATTTAAATAATAATAATTTAGCCGTTGTACAGTATACTTTAAAAGGATAAAAGTGATGATCCAAAGAATGTTATTTGCACTCCTTGAAAGCTTGAGAAATGTGCTTTTACTTTGACTGAGTGATGATTTTAGAGTATGTGTATAACATGTCAAATGTAACTGTCGATAAGCGGATGATGACCAAGTGATTGCTATTGCTCAATTCCAACTCCAACTTTCCCCTTCGTCACTACCCAGACTGTTAGTCCTTGTCGATTTCCCTTTGCAGATCAGAATGGTTAGGACCAGGGGGTTTTCTGACCAGTAAAAACTCCTATCCCAATCAATGTACAACCTGCTTTTGTCTCAATTTAGCCCTCTGAGGGAGTTGCTTGCCTATTGCTTACACATATCAGTTCCTTTAGTCTGAGATCACATTACACAGTGACTGTTTTGGGGAAGCCCTAAAAGATAGTGGGCTAGCCCAATCTTTGTGTTTTTTACTTATGGGAGTGCCTTTCTATGGCACACGCGTACCCCTTTAATACAAACCATGGGCTGCCTCCAGATTCTCCACTGTTTCAGAAGCGTGCACTTGAACACTCCCTGTCATGGATTTAAAAGCATTGGATTGGTTTAAGCAAAACCCAACATCAGCATTCAGGGGCAACTTCACACAACTTGTTCGACAAGACAATGGCAAGTTGGCCAAAGCAGAAACCGACTGGAGATCCCAAATTATATTTTTAATAGATGGGTTTGTAGTTTAACAAAACTGACACGTGCACAATAGTTTACAATGTTTATTAAATGCATAAATAAAGTTGAACAATTAGCACTTGTCTATCAAATGCATAGTTACAGTTGTTGGTTAGCTAGCTAGCGAATTTGAGCCATATTAGCGTAGACGTGACATCAGTGAAAACACCTCAAAACAAGACATGGTATCAAGAACAAGATAAAAGTAGCTGAAACGAGCCACTTACGTTTCCCCACGTGGTAGTTAATTGTCATTGTTGCGAGCTATCTGGCCATCCAGAATCACAACGACACATGGACTTCTGTTTGGAGCGATTTCAGTGCCAACGGAAACTATTTGAATTCAATATTTTTTTATTTAGATATTGAATTTGAAGCCAATCTTTTTGAATTTGTAATGCACAAATTGAATAATTGAATTCATAAATTGTACTTGTATTTCATGATTTGAAAGTTAATTGAATTAATATTGCATTCAGTTTAAAAATTCAATTGAATTCAAATTCAATATTTATATATTCAGTTTCAGTATCAATATGGTAAATATTGCATTCATTGTCTATCAAGTTTACAAACTATAATTTCTAGTTGACCAAAGTTTCATATTCAACTTCTCAGATTCAGTTCCCTCAATTCAGATTCAAAACCAGAGATGACATCCAGTACTTTGCATGCAAGGAATGGTAGAAGAAAACAAATATAATCAAACACGCAAAACAATGTGATTATTGTGGACTACAGGAAAAGGAGGGCAGAACAGGCAGGGCTGTAGTGGAGCGGGTTGAGAGTTTCAAGTTCCTTAGTGTCCACATCACCAACAAACTATCATGGTCCAAACACACCAAGACAGTCGTGAAGAGGGCACGAAAACACCTTTTCCCCTTCAGGAGACTGAAAAGATGTGGCATGGGTCCCCAGATCCTCAAAAAGTTATACAGCTGCACCGTCGAGAGCATCCTGACCGGTTGCTTCACCGCCTAGTATGGCAACTGCTTGGCATCTGAACGTAAGGAGCTACACAGGCTAGTGCGTATGGCCCAATACATTAATGGGGCCAAGCTTCCTGACATCCAGGACCTATATACTAGGCGTGTCAGAGGAAGGCCCATAAATTGTCAGAGACTCCAGTCACCCAAGTCATAGACTGTTCTCTCAGCTACCGCACGGCAAGCCGTACCGGAGCGCCAAGTCTAGGTCTGAAAGGTTTCTTTACTGCTTCTACCCCCAAGCCATAAGACTGCTGAACAATTAATCAAATGGCCACCCGGACTATTTACATTGAACCCCCTTTGTTTTTATACTGCTGCTACGCGCTGTTTATTATAACTTTACCCCTACCTGCGTGTACAAATTACCTCGACTAACCTGTACACCCGTACATTGACTCATTATTATGTAATTTTGTGTTACAATAAAAAGTATTTTTTACTTCACTTAATTTAGTTAATACTTTCTTAACTCTATTTCTAGAACTGCATTGTTGGTTAAGGGCTTGTAAGTAAGCATTTCACGGTAATACATCTGTTGTATTTGACTCTTAAACATGTTTTGGGTGTTTTCTGAAGCCAATGTGGCATGTTGAATTAAATTTCTTAATATGAATTTGGCTCTGCCGTTTGGGCTATAAGCTATTATGTCCAATTCCTGAAAGTGAATCCTCTCTGGAACATGGGCGTGCCTTCTGTTCCCCTCTATGTTAGAAGGGAGTGTGACAAAAATGTAAATTGACCCATAACAGTATAGTTGAATAGCACTTCTAAGGATAGCTATTCCACTCCCTATTTAATCTTGCTCTTGTGAATGACTGGGTTCGAACCGGGTCTCCTACATTTCTCAAGACTGTGTTAGCCCATTTAGCTAATGGGCTAACACAGTCATTCACAAGAGCACTATAGGGATGAGATTCCCAACTGGTTGCAACCTTGTTCAGTCAATCCATGTGATAATTTGACCCCTTTTAATTATTTCATGTATTCATTAGACCCCGAGAATAAAATTAGGTGACATGAAATGCTTAGTAAAATACTTATCTGAAATGTGTCTTAACTGACTGATGTTTGCATTGTGTACTATTTTCCTGTTCCTATTTCTTGAGTTTTGTATTCAAAACAGAGACAAATATCCATCAATGGTCAAATGGGTAGAGTTGCAATGGCTTACTATGGTACACATTTGATGACCATGTGGGCCATACAGCAATGGACACTATTGTAATACCATAGCTACATCTTAAATCAAATTGTATTTGTCACATGCTTAAAAAAAATTACTTGTTTTATTTATTTTTTAACTGCTTTGTTAGTTAGGGGCTCATAAGTAAGCATTTCACTGTAAATTGAAATGCGCCGACTACAACTACCTGTTGTAGTCAGCGCATGTGACTAATACAATTTGATTTGCTTTTGCTTCATAAACAATCGGTTTAGACTAACAGTGCAATGCTTACTTACGGGCCCTTCCCAACAATGCTGAGGGGGGAAATAATAACACGAGGAATTAGTACATAATGATTAGCGATAACTTGGCTAGTCAAGGTTCTCAGTTGATTGTCATTCATAGCTTGCATTTGGATGGACTACTATAGAACTGCCATCAGTATCAAAAAGGCGTGGCAGGAATCACGATGACGTCGGCACAATCTTCAGTTTATAAACAAACTGCAGTCGCCGCCATCTTGTTACACCGCGAGAAAGACAAGCACAAAGGAGGACGCTACTAATTTTGTCTGAAAACGTAGCGAGCTATATCGTTAGCTATTCTAATTACAAAATGAGTGACCTAGAGGATGGACACTTTGATGGGCGAGTAAGTATTAACTTGCAACGGAAACCAAAATCATGTCTTATCGTTCCTTTCTTTTGCTGACATAGCTAGCTAACGTTAGCTAGTTACGGTTATTATCAGTGTATTCGTTAGTAAGTTAACGCTGTGGCTTGCTAGATAATTTGCGAGTTGAGTTGGTAATTTAAAATAAAAAGTAGCAAGATGGCAATTTAAAATGTTCCTCACACAATTGTAAGATTGCTGGGATAACGAGATGAACAACATATTTCTTCAAAATTAAACAGATTAGCTACCTAGCTAACGTTACCTTTCGCTATTTGTTGCCATCTGAACAATACAATAGCTTGCGAGCTAACTTCCATAGCTAAGTGGCTAACGACGTTATCGGACATGACGCTACCGGTAGCGTAAGTGCAACGTTATACACGTTACACAGATACGTTAGCTGTTGCTAGGTTCTAGCTAGCCCCCAGGTAAGTTTGGTGGAAGCCTTTGTCGCAAAAGTAAGTTGCAGTCAAGCAATCGGAGCTTCAAGCCACTTCCTGTAGTGTAGCTAAATAAGTTAGCGGTAGCTAGTGGTGAGACAGAACTGTTCTCACAATGTTAATTTACTCGGTGTGCCACAACTATGAATTGCAGAAAGAAAAAAATATGTATTGCAGTGTACCTCTTGAAAAGTTGTAGTCATCATTACTGAACCCTTCTGAGATGTAGGGTAATACAACATTTCTGCAAGTCAAGTACTTGTCCTGCTACAGATACTGTATACATTATTTAACGAAAGATCTTATTTTTCTATAAATTCATGATCTTTAATTTTATTAAATGTTCTTTTTTCATTAAGGTTAATGATCGTGAAGGATTTGAAGAGTTTTATCCAAGAATGTGGAAGAAAATATCCAAGAATAAACGAAGCCTTATGAAAAACAGTTACAGAGCAGAACATAGATGTGGGAAGGGGAAAAATCAATGAAACTGGAAGATTGGTGGTCAGATATAGAAGCGCTTGCAGTATGTATGACTAAAGGTGAAAATGGTTTCTATTTGGGGAAGAGAACCCGGAATCAGAAAATGAAAACTGAAAAAAGAAGAACGGCGAAGAACAGTATAATTCCTGAGAGAAGGAAGTAGAGTATATAAAGAAACTGGAAGAAAGAATGAATGTGTCCCTAGGTTAAGTAAATGTATGGTATATGTTCCAAGTGTCTTTACACTACTATGCTCCCTTTCTATAGATAAAACATGCATGATGACTTTAGTTTGACCCAGGTAGAAGAAACGAGACATGGCATTTGTTAACATTATGACAGGGTTCTAGCAAATTATTATTCCAATTGAAGACTTTTTTTTTGTTGTTGCTTTTCTATCACATGTAATAGATGTGGTGGAGCGCTAACCTTTTCCTCCACAGTGTATGTGCTCTAGTTGTGTATGTCTGACTTTGAACAGTTGCTTGTCTGTTCCTGTGTGTGTAAGTAAGAGGGGGCCTTTTTAACACGCGGTTACTGTAACATTAGGACTCTCGCTCCCCATCCAAATCGGACCGTGGCAGTCCTGTTCGGGTCAAG
Organism: Salmo trutta; assembly: GCF_901001165.1. NCBI lineage: Eukaryota > Metazoa > Chordata > Actinopteri > Salmoniformes > Salmonidae > Salmo > Salmo trutta. The sequence continues at coordinate 13,633,496 of NC_042992.1, forward strand.
TCGGAGAGCAGATCTGGCTCCCCGAGCCCATCCCGCGTTGCCAAACACTCAGAGTCTCGGTCCCGCTCTAAGTCCAGGTAAGCCTGTCCTCCTGTTATTGGAACCCCCACTTCCTATCTCATTGATTCCATTCTCTTTGTGAAGGGTAATGTTAAATTGTGCTTTTTGCTTAACTTGACACTAAATCCTTTCTCCAGGTCTCACTCTCGTAGGCACTCTAACCGCCGGTACAGCCGCTCTCGCTCCCCCTCCAACCGGAAGAAGTCCCGCTCCTACAGCCCGGAATACCGGAAGAAGAAGAGCCAGAGTGCATCGCCTAACCGCCGCCGCCCCAGCAGCAGGGTGAGTGACACATCATTTACAGGTCAAAGGTCAGGGTCTGGCTGCTGATGGGGGTAAAGCAGTACTTCCCAACCTTCTCCTCCTCCTGACGTTTCAGATATTTGTTGTAGCCCTAAACTGGCACACCTTATTCAACTAGTTAAGGGCTTGTTGAATAGTTTAACTGGTTAAACCAGGTGGGCCAGTTTAGGGATACAACAGATATGTTAAACATCTGCTGGTTACCAAGAACACGGTTGGGAAACCCTGTGGTAGAGGGACCGCTGTGTTGTATAGAAAATACAATTGTCAGATGTGTTTTATGGCTTGCAGCTGCTTTATGGGATTTGATTAAGGTGTGTGTACGTAGTTTATGGTAGGAATGTTTGACACAGTTTGATGTATAGGTAGCATGTTCATTTACCAGTTAGTATTCCTATGCTGCTCCTGTCCTGATCCCTCTTGTATTGTTTGTTACAGGAAACAGAATGTGACGTATTTAATAACCCCTTTTATTAACTCACCCTACAATAGAGCCATGACTTCAGAAAAGAGACATTCAGTCAGGGAGCAGGAGGTGGTGAGGATGCCAGGGTATGTACATCTTCTTACTGTAATACCTTCTGCCTTCTACATAGTGTTTTAACACAGTGGGCCACAGTGTGTGTGACAGAGAGACGAAGAGTGTGAGGGCAGAGATTGCATGCTACACCTAGTGGATGGTAATGTTCATATCAGCTGCTGTGAACTCTGATCCCTTTGACCTCCAGGCGAACCCTGACCCCAACCAGTGTCTGGGGGTGTTTGGACTGAGCTTGTACACCACGGAGAAGGACCTGAGGGAGGTATTTGGCCGGTACGGCCCTTTGGCTGGGGTTAATGTGGTCTATGACCAGCGCACCGGGCGCTCCCGTGGCTTCGCCTTCGTCTACTTCGAGAGGATCGCCGATTCAAAGGAGGTATGGGACAAACAGTCTGGGCCTCTTTCTCAAATTAGTTTTTCCTCGACTATTGCATTCTATCTCCTTGTCTTCTCAACTGTGTTGGAGAATGTCCGAGGCCCTTCCCCTCAGAACTTATCCAATGGATTTTGAGAAGGTGAGAATGCCAGGAATCAAGAAAAGATTAATTGAGAAAGAGCCATGGATTAGGAAGCACATGATGGGTCCTATTTAAAATGAATTTTGTTGTTATAAGAAGTAATGCTGTTGATCATGTTGTGATACACCTAAGAACCGATGGTAACTTTGCTTTTGGTGCCATCAATGGCCTTATTCCTCGGTTCTTAAAGATGTAAAATGTTCAATAAGCCTGTTATGCTAATTCACCTGGAACCATTGATATTGTACACTGACTAGTCGGTACACTAGTTTCGTTTCATGTTGTGTGAAGTGTGATTACTCATAAGCACCACCAGGTGTCAGTCTTGCCACTCACATGAAGTGGTACAAGTGACCCGGGGAACTCATCACTGTAATGAAGGTTAATCCCAGAGGCCCAACATCGTGAGACCCCTGGGAATGCTTGCGAAGCAGACGGGTTTGAGAAGTGAAATGATTCCTTAGTTGTTAATTTTCACCATCTAAAGGCACAACCTAGGTTTGAGCCAATGTCTTAAGTAGCTGAACATGTTATTACTCCAACCTTCTAAAAGTGACACTGTCATCAAAAATTACTTTCTTGGGTGCCTTTGATTTGACAGCCTGCACATGCGCAGTTCGGCGTGAGACAACCGTTTGCCCTGTTGACTTGTTTCTACACATGAGCTTAGCTAGCCACTGTCACGTTGACATCGCCTACACTGCGTCTATTGGAGAAGCAGTTTCTACATATCTTCATACTGAACCATCTTTGGTTCAGCGTTGGACCAATGGGAGGGTTCAATCTGTGCTCAGTATGAACACACATTAAACCTTTTGTCTTTTTTACCTCAAACTTTCCCTGTACATGTAGAACCCATGAGATGGAGCTCATTTTCAGTGACTGATTTTTAAACTGCTGTCTTTTTGTACCTCTTTGTTTCCCTAGGCAATGGAGCGGGCCAACGGTATGGAGCTGGATGGGAGACGTATTAGAGTGGACTTCTCTATCACCAAGAGGGCCCACACCCCTACGCCTGGCATCTACATGGGCCGACCCACACAGTAAGTATAGGATGGTGAATCTCTGCTTGTTGTGTGGTTTTATGCAGATTTCCATCTCTTGCTGTAACTACACTGTATTTCTCTCATGTGTGTATTGCTGTTTTATCTTCTTGGATGGCCTGGTGTGAAGTTGTGATACTGGGGATGACTTAGTTTATTGTCCTGGTGTGAAGTGGTGATACTGGGGGATGACTTAGTTTATTGTCCTGGTGTGAAGTGGTGATACTGGGGGATGACTTAGTTTATTGTCCTGGTGTGAAGTGGTGATACTGGGGGATGACTTAGTTTATTGTCCTGGTGGGAAGTGGTGATACTGGGGGATGACTTAGTTTATTGTCCTGGTGTGAAGTGGTGATACTGGGGGATGACTTAGTTTATTGTCCTGGTGTGAAGTGGTGATACTGGGGGATGACTTAGTTTATTGTCCTGGTGGGAAGTGGTGATACTGGGGGATGACTTAGTTTATTGTCCTGGTGTGAAGTGGTGATACTGGGGGATGACTTAGTTTATTGTCCTGGTGTGAAGTGGTGATACTGGGGGATGACTTAGTTTATTGTCCTGGTGGGAAGTGGTGATACTGGGGGATGACTTAGTTTATTGTCCTGGTGTGAAGTGGTGATACTGGGGGATGACTTAGTTTATTGTCCTGGTGTGAAGTGGTGATACTGGGGGATGACTTAGTTTATTGTCCTGGTGGGAAGTGGTGATACTGGGGGATGACTTAGTTTATTGTCCTGGTGTGAAGTGGTGATACTGGGGGATGACTTAGTTTATTGTCCTGGTGGGAAGTGGTGATACTGGGGGATGACTTAGTTTATTGGGAGTTATGAGCTGTGTGAAGTGGCACCCCATCCCCTACATAGGGAATCTGGTGCCATTTGGACACAGCCAGTGATTGTGTTTGAGGAAATCTTAACTGTTGTTGTCCCTTTCCTCAGTAATGGTGGTGGGGGGGAACGAAACAATGGCGGCAGCAGCGGTGGTGGAGGGAGGAGGGGACGGGACTCGTACGACCGATACGATGATCGACGCGGTGGTGGCTACGACCGTGGATATGACCGGGGATACGATCGTGGAGACCGGGGATACGACAGATATGACGAGTACGACAAGTACAGGTGAGTGATACTCAAGATGTTGACTTCTTTCAATAGATTCACATTCACCTCGGAGATAACCTTGGTTAGCTATGAATATACAGTACCAGTCAAAAGTTTGGACACCTACTCATTCAAGGTTTTTATTTTTACTATTTTCTACATTGTAGAATAATAGTGAAGACATCAAAACAACACATGGAATCATGTAGTAACCAAAAGTGTTAAATGAATCAATATATTTTTGATTCTTCAAAGTAGCCTGCCTTTGACAGATTTGCACTCTTGGCATAGTAAAAATAAAATAAAAACCATAGAATGAGTAGGTGTCAACTTTTGACTGATACTGTATTTGGAATAAGAAAGAACATATTTAACTCGTTAACACTGTTGTTGTTCAGGTTAAATATGAGGGGATGAATGGGGTTACTTGTCCTGTTGGGGTATGGTGAGTTATTCCTCACACTAGTATAAATCTGTTCTCTCTCCGTCCTTCAGTCGCAGACGCTCTCCCTCACCCTACTACAGTAGATACAGGTCGCGCTCCAGGTCTCGCTCATACAGCCCACGTAAGTACACACACGTAAGCACACACACACGCGCATGTCCACACACACACGCGCATGTCCACACACACACGCGCATGTCCACACACACACGCGCATGTCCACACACACACACGCATGTCCACACACACCTCAAAAGCCATTGTTCAACTCTAAACTATACTTTGTTTGTCTGAGGGACTCACACTAACATGGAGCCTATCACACTAACATGGAGCCTATCACACTAACATGGAGCCTATCACACTAACATGGAGCCTATCACACTAACATGGAGCCTATCACACTAACATGGAGCCTATCACACTAACATGGAGCCTATCACACTAACATGGAGCCTATCACACTAAGAATGGATCCTTGTCTCTTTACAGGTCGATACTAACAAACTTTCATCAAGGTCAAGTTATTTTTATTTTTTTTCCGTTAAGCACATTGGAGCAGAGCGGGTCGGGAGCGTTGTCAAGCTAACTAAAGTGTATATCAACAGACGAAGCGCCTCTGCAAGAAAGTCAGTTTGTAAGAAGTCTTGTTTACGTGCTGTAGATGTCTTTATTTTTTTACTTTGACGCATCTATGTAGTGTCTGTGCTGAAGACCCAGAGGGGAGTAATGAAACTATTTGTGCCCATTTGAGTATCTTTTAAAACACTCCCTTCTCTTCAGCTTGTCACTGATCTATAAGTGACTGGATAAATTGAAGTGTTGTGTCCGTTGTATTGCTTTCACCAATCCAGCCTTGTCAGATCAGTGGTTACCTCAAGGAAAGAAGGATGTTTAGTATTCAAACAGGCTCATTGGTTTTGGCAGTAAATGTGAAATTGATCTCGAAAGTATCACTGGTTTGAGGAGGGTCTTTGTTATTAAGTGACATCTTTTAGTTTTAGATGTTATTGGGATACCCTCCAGAGATGTTTATTTTGATGTTATTTTGTTTTTATGGAAATAAAAATATAAAATCCCTAAATGTACATTTCTTTGAATTCTGAATTAAACATGAAGCTTTGTTAAGGTATCATTCAGCAGAGTTGTCTCTGGGATCCGCATGGCAATACAGATCTTTGAACAAAAGATTTCATTGATTTTATGTACTTGTTCACCACAGTGCAAGTCCTAATCACCATGCATCTATCAGCCTAATGAAAAATACAAAACAAGATAAGTTTGTTTAACCTGTTTAAGCAACATGCAACAATTTCACTGAGTTAGTTCATAAGGAAATCAGTCAATTGAGAAATTCATTAGGCCCAAATCTATAGATTTCACATGACGGAATAGATACCTCAACAAAAAAAGTAGGGGCGAGGATCAGAAAACCAGTCAGTGTCTGGTGTGACCACCATTTGCCTCATGCAGAGTGACATCTCCTTTGCATAGTTGATCGGGCTGATTGTGGCCTTCGGAATGTTGTCCCACTCTTCAATGGCTGTGCGAAGTTGCTGAATATTGGTGGGAACTGGAACACGCATTTAGTACACATTGATCCAGAGCATCCCAAACATGCTCAACGGGTGGTGACATGTCTGCCATGGAAGAACGACATTTTCAGCTTCTTAGAATTGTGTGTAGATCCTTGCGGCAGTGCATTATGCTTAAACATGGTGACGGATAAATGGCACGACAGTGGGCCTCAGGATCACAGCATCTCTGCATTCAAATTGCCGTTTGTCCACAGCCTATGCCTGCCCATACCATAACCCCACCTTGGGGCACTTTGTTCACAACGTTGACATCAGCAAACCGCTTGACCACACGCTGCCATCTGCCCGGTACAGTTGAAACCGGGATTAATCCATGAAGAGCACACTTCTCCAGTGGCAATCAAAGGTGAGCATTTGCTCACCGAAGTCTGTTACAACACCCAACTGTAGTCAGGTCAAGACACTGGTGAGGACAATGAGTACGCAGATGAGCTTCCCTGAGATGGTTTCTGACAGTTTGTGCAGAAATTCTTTCGTTGTGCAAACCCACAGTTTCATCAGCTGTCCGGGTGGCTGGTCTCAGACGATCCCGCAGGTGAAGAACTCGGAAGTGGAGGTCCTGGGCTGGTGTGGTTACACATGTTCTGCGGTTGGGAGGATGGTTGGACTTACTCCCAAATTCTCTAAAATGATGACGGCGGCGTATGGTAGAGAAATTAACATTCAATCTTCTGGCAACAGTTCTGGTGGACATTTCCGCAGTCAGTATTCCAATTGCACGCTCCCTCAACTTGAGACATCTGTGGTATTGTGTGTGACAAAACTGCACATTTTAGAGGGGGCTTTTATTGTCCCCACCATAATGTGCACCTGTGTAACTATCATGCTGTTTAATCAGTTTCTTGATATGCCACACCTGTCAGGTGGATGGATTATCTTGGCAAAGGAGAAATGCTCACTAACAGGGAAGTAAACAAAATTGTGCACACAATGAGAGAGAGCCTGTGCATATGTAAAATGTATGGGATCTTTTATTTCAGCTCATAAAACATGGGACCAACACTTTACATGTTGCATTTATATTTTTGTTCATTGTATTTGCCAATGACTTGCTCGTAAGAACAGTATAAGCACACATGATTGATAAATGAAACCGCTGCTTTTGACATTCATCCCTTCACTGAAATGTGCCTACTTCTCAAGCTAATTATCCCCGACTGACTACTATTGTATTCAGCCCATCTCTGATCAAACAAGCTAAATTCACACCTCTTTGCTCCTGTTTTTGATAATACTTGTTAATGTTTACACTAGTCAGACATTCCTTTATAGTGTATGTTCAGCATGGGGAACCATACCCAACACTGTAGATAGCAATACACTACATACTGTAGAAAGAACCAGTTCTCCACATAAAATGCGAATTACTGCTCTATTTTCTATTTTTCTATGTGCAATCCTCAAGAGGGCCGGCAGACTTCACTCAAGAGGACATAGCGTTCAGATAAATGTGGTGTAGAAGAGCAGATCATAGAAGACCACAGGGATTGTCAGCTCTATGCATTGTGTTTCTGCCATGCTGGATAATCCAATCAGTCCAAGAGTGAGTGACACACCTTGGCTAAGAAAACACTGGGATGGGTGTGATCCATACGGTGGATGGTGTGATCGGGGGGAGGGGTCAATCTAAGTAACACAGATTGGTTTGGAGAGGAGTAAAAAAAGTACCAATGAAGATCATTGTGATTCAGGCAGGCTAGGTGACTGATCAGAGGCAATGGTGTAATAGAAAGGAGATAACAAATGTTTATCTGGAGACCTTGGCCCTAATGACAGCGGAGCCCACTGGGTAATGGCTACCATCACACTACTGGGGCCGTGGGGTCAGGAACATAAACTATAGAAGATAATGTTACAGATTCATAAGAAACCATTAGTTCTAGAACAAAGTCTTTTCTCAAGATCAATTTTTTTTTATTCCAAGATGCACTTACTATGGAAAATATAAGAAAGGAGACCTACTCTACTAGTCTATGTTGACCAGTGGTCAAAAAAGTACCCAATTGTCATACATACTATCAAAGTATAGATACCTTCATAGAAAATGACTCAAGTAAAAGTGAAAGTCACCCAGTAAAAAACTACTTGAGTAAAAGTCTAAAAGTATTTGGTTTAAGTATACTTACAGTTGAAGTCGGAAGTTTACAGGGGGTGACCAGTCCTCTTCTGGCTGTGCCGAGTGGAGATTATAACAGAAGATGGCCAAGATGTTCAAACGTTCATAAATGACCTGCAGGGTCAAATAATAATAATCACAGTGGTTGTAGAGGGTGCAACAGGTCAGCACCTCAGGAGTAAATGTCAGTTGGCTTTTCATAGCCGAGCATTCAGAGGTCGAAACAGCAGGTGTGGTAGAGAGAGAGAGAGTCCGGTGAAAAGGTCAGGGTTCCATAGCCGCAGGCAGAACAGCAGCAGCACAACCAGGTGGACTGGGGACAGCAAGGAGTCATCAGGCCAGGTAGTCCTGAGGCATGGTCCTAGGGCTCAGGTCCTCCAGGAGGACAGGGAGAGGGACATGGTGCATGTATCTGTGTGTTTGTTTATGACTGTGTGCATGTCTATGCGTAATTGACTGTGTTTGAGTGAGACTCTCACCCATGGAGTGCCATACGTAGACGTAGCCCTTGTGTCTCCAGTTGTTGCTCTGAGGGAAGGGTTTCCCATCTGGGAAGACGTTACATCTCTTCAGGTCAGTACACTTTCCAAAGCCGTAGTCATCTAGCCAGGAGGTCCAGTTAAACACATAGCCAGTCTTAAGCTGACTGTTAGCTGACCAGGGCAGTGGAGGGGAGAATTACAGTCAATTCACAGAATGTAGTACACCCTAGCCTATTTCATGTCTCAATGTTGAGTTATTCAGTTTTTGTGAATGCTTAATTGCTAACTGTATAATGAACTTGTTATCAGCTGTCGTGGTGTTGTAAAGTGTGTGTGTGTGTGTGTTTTTTTTTTCATGTGCAGGGGCGTACTTAGTGATTTCACAATCCCCAAGTGAAGAACAGACTATGGGAGGCGCACAGTACTACATAGAGCCATGGCTACATGGAACTCTATTCCACATCAAGTAACTGATGCAAACAGTAGAATCAGAATGTATAAACAGATAAAAATACACCTTATGGAACAGAGGGGACTGTGAAGAAACACACAGAAACACACATACAGTTGAAGTGGGAAGTTTACATACACTTAGGTCATTAAAACTCGTTTTTTAACCGCTCCACAAATTTCTTGTTAACAAACTATAGTTTCGGCAAGTTGGTTAGGACATCTACTTTGTGCATGACACAAGTAATTTTTCCAACAATTGTTTACAGACAGATTATTTCACTTATAATTCACTGTATCACAATTCCAGTGGGTCAGAAGTTCACATACACTAAGCTAACTGTGCCTTTAAACAGCTTGGAAAATCCAGAAAATTATGTCATGGCTTTATAAGCTTCTGATAGTCTAATTGACATAATTTGAGTCAATTGGAGGTGTACCTGTGGATACATTTCAATGCCTACCTTCAAACTCAGTGCCTCTTTGCTTGACGTCATGGGAAAATCAAAAGAAATCAGCCAAGACCTCAGAAAAAAGATTGTAGACCTCCACAAGTCTGGTTCATCCTTGGGAGCAATTTCCAAACGCCTGAAGGCACCACGTTCATCTGTACAAACAATAGTCCGCAGGTATAAACGCCATGGGACCACACAGCCGTCATACCGCTCAGGAAGGGGACGCGTTCTGTCTCCTAGAGATGAACGTACTTTGGTGCGAAAAGTGCAAATCAATCCCAGAACAGCAACGGACCTTGTGAAAATGCTGGAGGAAACAGGTACAAAAGTATCTATATCCACAGTAAAACAAGTCCTATATTGACATAACCTAAAAGGCCGCTCAGCAAGGAAGAAGCCACTGCTCAAAAACCGGCATAAAAAAGCCAGACTACGGTTTGCAACTGCACATGGGGATAAATATTGTACTTTTTGGATAAATGTCCCCTGGTCTGATGAAACAAAAATAGAACTGTTTGGCCATAATGACCATCATTATGTTTGGAGAAAAAAGGGGGACGCTTGCAAGCCGAAGAACACCATTCCAACCGTGAAGCACAGGGGTGGCAGCATCATGTTGTGGGGGTGCGTTGCTGCAGGAGGGACTGGTGCACTTCACAAAATAGATGGCATCATGAGAGAGGAAAATGACGTGGATATAATGAAGCAACATCTCAAGACATCAGTCACGAAGTTAAAGCTTGGTCGCAAACGGGTCTTCCAAATGGACAATGACCCCAAGCACGTTTCCAAAGCTGTGGCAAAATGGCTTAAGGACAAAGTCAAGGTATTGGAGTGTCCATCACAAAACCCTGACCTCGATTCTATAGAAAATTTGTGGGCAGCACTGAAAAAGCGTGTGCGCAAGGAGGCCTACAAACCTGACTCAGTTACACCAGCTCTGTCAGGAGGAATGGGCCAAAATTCACCCAACTTATTGTGGGAAGCTTGTGGAAGGCTACCCGAAACGTTTGACCCAAGTTAAACAATTTAAAAGGCAATACACTCAATTAGTATTTTGTAGCATGTAAACTTCTGACCCCAATAATGAAATAAATAAAAGCTGAAATAAATCAAACTCTCTACTATTATTCTGACATTTCACATTCTTAAAATAAAGTGGAGATCCTAACTGACCTAAGACAGGGAATTTTTACTAGGATTAAATTAAACTGAGCTTAAATGTATTTGGCTAAGGTGTATGTAAACTTCCGACTTCAACTGTAAGTATAAAAATTGAATTGCTAAAATATACTTAAAAATAATATTTAATATACTTAAATATTATAAATAATTTCAAATTCCTTATATTAAGCAAAGCAGCCAGTACCATTTTCTTGTTTTTTTAATTTATGGATAGCCAGGGGCACACTCCAACACTCAGACATTATTTACAAAAGATGCTGTTGTGTTAAGTGAGTCTGCCAGAACATAGGCAGTAGGGATGACCATGTGTTCTCTTGATAAGTGTGTGAATTTCACAATTTTATTGTTCTGCTAAGCATTCAAAATGTAACGAGTACTTTGGGTTGTCAAGGAAAATGTATGAAATAAAAAGTACAATATTTTCTTTAGGAATGTAGTGAAGTAAAAGTTGTCAAAAATATAAATAGTAAAGTACAGATACCCCAAAAAACGACTTAAGTACTTTACACCACTGATGTTGACCTATAGAGTTTCATCTTCCTCATGTAAAGAGGAATAGCTACAGTGAAAGAGGTCGTACTTTGAGGTTTCCTGGGGACCAGACAGTGAATATCTTAATACACCGTCTGGAACATGACAGTGTTTGATTCTGGAAATGGGCCTCTCAGGTCCTCTACAAGCCAGATTGTTGAATACAATTATATTTGGATTTATTGGTCCAACTGCTCAAAATTTATGACAAAATATTCACAGGAAAGTATTATTTTCCCAACTTTTTAGAGAACCAGTACTTAAGTAGGTGTATATCACCTGGCACATGCGCAAAACCATGCAAACACCTGCAAGACTTTGGTTAGTATGCATGGTTCGCGTGCGTGTACTTCCATTTTGTGCTCATGCATTCGGTCATGAGCAAAAGACAATCTTGATTGTCACATAAATAGATCCCGGTTTTATAATACTTTCCTGTGGCTATTTTCTCTCAAATTTCAACCAGATGAGGGACCAAAACCACAGACAATTTGCAGAGTAAGTTTAAATACACAGAACAAAAATATAAAACGCAACATGTAAAGTCTTGGTCCCATGTTTCATGAGCTGAACAAAAAGATCTCAGAAATGTTCCATCTGCACAAAAATCTTATTTCTCTCAAATTTTGAGCACAAGTTTGTTTACATTCCTGTAAGTGAGCATTTCTCCTTTGTCAAGATAATCCGTCCACCTGACAAGTGTGGCATATCAAGAAGCTGATTGAACAGCATTATCATTACACAGGTGCACCTTGTGCTGGTTACAATAAAAGGACACACTAAAATGTGCAGTTCTCACACAATGCTGTTGCCAGTGAATACAATGTTTGTTTCTCTACCGTAAGAGAATTCAACCAACGTCTTTCTAGAATTTGACAATACAGCCAACCGGCCTCACAACCACAGACCATGTGGATGGCATCGTGTGGGCGAGCGGTTTGCTGATGTGAATGTTATAAACATGATGTGCCCCATGGTGGCGGTGGGGTTATGGTATGGGCAGGCATAAGCTATGGACCACAAACACAATTGCATTTTATTGAGGGCAATTTCAATACACAGAGATACTGTGACAAGATCCTGTGGCCCATTGTCGTGCCATTCATCTGGCGTCATCACATGTTTCAGCATGATAATTCATGGCCCCATGTCGCAAGGATCTGAACACAATTCCTGGAATCTGAAAATGTCCTAGTTCTTCCATGGCCTGCATACTCACCAGATATGTCACCCAATGAGCATGTTTGGGATGCTCTGGACTGACGTGTTCCAGTTCCCGACATTATCCAGTAACTTCGAACAGCCATTGAAACGGAGTGGGACAACATTCCACAGGTACAATCAACAGTCTGATCAACTCCATGTGAAGGAGATGTGTCGCGCTGCATGAGGCAAATAGTAGTCACACCAGATACTGACTGGTTTTCTAAAAATGCATCTGTGACCACCACAGGTGCATATCTGTATTCCCAGTCATGTGAAAATGAACTATAACTCAGTAAGATCTTTTAAATTATTGCATGTTGCGTTTATCTTTTTGTTTAGTATATAATATTACTCAACATTCGTGACAGACAAGGGATGCTAGGAATTTTTCGATGTAAATGTGCGTGGCATTGTCTACATAATTTGAAGACGTCACCACGTTTCGTAACTAACTTTGAGGCTATCTTTGAAAAGTAATGGTTGAATTAAAGTAGAGTAGCACATGTTTGAAAGAGGGTAAACAACTCAAAAGACCACTTTCACCTTTCTCTGACCACCTTTAAATCGGCATCACCATCTGTTACAGACACTTGTTGGTGAATAGTAATGTAAACATTGTAGAACATTGATCATAGATATATACATACTTCTTGATTACTTATTGAAAATTGATCATACATAGTTATTGATCACAACTATTTAACATTCAAAATGCAGATGACCTCAGAACCATAAGCGTCACCTGCTTTTCACTGGATGAGACTGGGAAAACATATTCAACTAAATCATATCTAAAAACATTGGTGAATCAAACATTCACTGGTTAAACCAATAAAACAAAGTTGTGTTAGGAAATGTAAAAGTGACTTTCACATGTGTGGAAACCAGATGAGTGGCCCTTGAGGTGGAACCCCGACACAACTGCACGGCTATCTCTGCTATATGTCTGCAAGGAGAAACAGTGGCACAAGGATATCCTCTTCCTCACAGTCAAGATGAGCTGATAGCCTATTCCCTGACCTCATGAGCAGAAACATAATGTGTCCCCCAAAGGGCACCCTATTCCCTAAATAGTGCATTTCTAATGACTAGTTCCGCCCGGTTCCAAAACAACCCTAGCTCCTATCGCTTCTGTATCTGCAGATCTGAAAGAGACAGATAGGTGTAAGCAAGATGGTGATAGACCTCTAAAGTTTTCTCTGCCATATTGCTCAAACATATCTGTCTCTTTCAGATCTGCAAACACCAAATGAGTAGGTAAGGGTCTAGGGGTGGTTTTTGGACTGAGATGATAACTGTTCATCATCCCTGATCTATCATGACTGTCTATAGACCTACTTTAACGGAGTTATTATTCAGTTGGTGTGATTATATAGTATCTAAATGAATCAGGCAAGATCTCTTTTCCATTGACCAAAGGTTTATTTGAAAGATTTTCCTCTTCAACATATGTTATTCTGATTCCGGGTGCCAAGTTCACACCACAGCAGATGAAAATATGATGTCCAGAATATAGAACAGACATGATACTTTACCATGTAATACATAAGTCATTATACTCTATTCATCACACATTTATCTGCAACCTTCTGAAAGTTGCACTCTGCTAATTTGTCACTTGTTGTTAATTCACATTTATTATCAAGTTGTATTTGTAGATGTGTTTGTTTTTTATTCATTTGAAAGCCTATACCAGCTGCCAGCTTGCATGCCAGTAGTTTTTTTTATTGGTGAGAGGTGTTTTAATCTGTTTGGTTTTCAAACTTGCAGAGGCTAGGTCTGAACTTAAGTATATTTTGTTGTCTTCTTATGAATGTTCTTACCATTGGCACTAAGGGTGGCAGCTAGTCAAGCGGTTAGAGCATTAGGCCAGTAACCAAAAGGCTGGTGGTTCGAATAGCTGAGCAGACAAGGTGCAACAAATATGTTGATGTTCCCTTGAGCAATGCCCTTAACCATCATTTTATCCAGGGGTGCTGTACTACTATGTCTGACCCTGTAAAACCAATTTTTTTCTTTGTACAGTTGCTTCAATACAACACCAATAAATAACTGTTTCAAATATGATTTCATAACACCATAATCAAACATTGATCACAAGTTAATTATATATTCCAAAGCAAATTGGAAATGTGTTAACAAATTAACATAGGCTAATGACTTGAAGAGTAGTTTGCATCAGAGCTTGGGGCAGTTCCATTTTACCTGAAGACCATTCAGGAAACTCATTTGATATAATTTAATATATATAAAAAAACATGTAGATATTTTCAAATCATGACGTTTACTGAAATAGAATTCAACTGCATAATATTCCCTGAGGTTATCAGTCATAAATGTGTTTTTTGTATCGAATTGGAGTAAATAAAATGTACCATGAAATGACAATATACTGCAACTTGATATTAGACAATTCATTTCTATCAAGAAAACAATTAGCTGACATTTGGAAATCAGTTGATCTATTGTTTAATGTAATATTGTACAGTGTAATGCATCAACATCTATTTTTCTGGACAGGTTTCTGACAAGTTAATTGCTGTTATCAAACAAATATTGAATTATTAAAACATTCCTAAAAAGTTCCTGTGAGTCACATTTCCTAAGCTATTTCTAAGTTCATTACAAGAAATCTTGAACATCTTCACCAGCAATACTATGAATCACTAATTAAAAATATCACACTTACATTCACATAAAAGTAGGCCTAGGTCCAGAGGCTGACAAAAACGAGTCTTGAACAACAATTTGAATGCATAGTCCAATGCAAATCACTTCAGAAACAGTCTTTAACATCACACGTTTTTTTAAAAGGACTATGTAAAGGAAACAAACAATGTTTAGAAAGTTAATGTTAATTCATTTCATATTTTGTCATTTGCTTAGAAACTTTCATTACCAATAGACGTTGTTTAGAATGATTATTGAAATAGGCCTAGGCAGAATACCGCCATTTTCTGTGTGGAAGATATTAGTGGAAGTCTATAGGGGGACATCACAGGGGAAAAGACCAATACAATTCTTTAAAAACATTTAAGGTACATTTAATGCAATTTAAGTGACATATATGAATGTCAGTTTCAAAAAGCAATTTATCCAATATCACATCAATTATAAAAATCCTTAGATAAAAGTTCTCAAACACGTTTTTTCGAAATTCACTACAACATGGCGTTCACGACAAGAATGTTCCATACGTTCTATCTCAAGCAGTCAGCCATTGGAATGAATCGAGACTAACAAAGAGATGATTAGAGATAGTCGACTGAAGTATAAATAAATAGATATGGATTCGATTGTAGTTGTTAAGGGTTAGATTGCAGTTTCACCCAAAACGGTATCCCTTGTTTCACTGACAACCGGAACGAATGAGACATTGTTCCCCACAACACGATATATCACTTACTATATATATATTGTTTAAACTTCCTTATGGAAAGAAATATAATCCTATTTGATCTTAAAATCTCACCGATGTTTCCCGTGTGCTTTCCATTCATAACAATCTTTAAACATTCCACACAAGACGTAGTCTCGGGTCTGAAACTTTCTTTATGGAAGCCTGTTTATCCCTATGGAAAACAGCCATACCGAAGTTTCCCCCAAAGAATGGGGGCGGGGCTAATTATGTACATTCCCCGCGGATATGTTCACCGGTTCGCAGTCCCTGAGCGCCTTGTTCAAGCCTGGAATCGTAAGCCACAAGGACTGCGACTTTTGTTGGACGTAAACAAAGTGTAGACTCTAAGTCACACTGATAGTCCAATCTTTTATCTATATGAACACATGGTTTTCTGTAAATGTGTAATAGGCTGCCTCATATAAACATTTCGTTATTTCACAACGCATGTAATTAGAGTTGGGATCATTTAATACATTGAATCAATATAGGCTATTGAACTGTAACGAATTCATAACGCGGTTGTTCATTGATTGTTTAAAGTTTAATAGGCTTTTACATGCTTAGGAAAAGATTACACATATCCTAATGTTCACCATTTAATCAGTTACAGGTGAATTTGCGAAGCAGAAGAACGTGTAGGCCTAATAGTGGTGTGTTTGAAACCATTTCATTTAGGACTTCCTTGTAATTATATTTCCATTTTATATAAGATCATTTCCATCTCCAAATTTAACTCACTTTACCAACTCAAATAATGGGACTGCTTTTGTGGCGTAGCCTAACATGTATCTAGTTGCATCTTAATTATTTCGTTAGATTAATAATTGATTATCACCTTTATTCATAAGGAGAAAAACTACATTTTCTTTCGCGCGCTGATTCATATAGAATAGCGGTGCAAAAGAGCCAATGACTGAACACGCTGAGCTCGAGCCAGCCAGAGTGGTAGGGGAGTGAGAATGAGCTCTGTGATTGGTCAGTCTTTCCAACCAATAGTAGAGCACTCTGTTTGGCCAGCTCAGAGGACGTTAACTAAAGTGCTGCCAGTGTGCCATAGCAGAGGACCTACCGTTTGAGGCTTTGACAAGACACCATTTATTTCCTTATGCCTAACATGTCCATTAAACTGAAATCATCAATTGTTCTTAAAAAATACTAACTTTTCCTGCACATTTTCCTATACATTTGAAGAAGGCATTTTATCAATATGGCATTAGGTGTTGCTCACACACATTTTCTAAAAGTTGAATAATCAGCTGAATAAACTCCGTGCACTCCCAGGCATATTGTGTAGTACTAAACAAGTTGTATAGGTACTGGCTAAACTATGAACTATCCAACTCTACTCAGGTATGTGTGCGTAAAATCACTAAAACGGTATTCAACAGTGGCCTTGCATGCGTTTCGAATGTGGGCCTATTGAGCCGATATAAATCCACTTTAGAACGTAGAATAATTAGACCAATTCTAATTTCATGGATTACACTTTCATTCTATTATTCCCTCAAAATGTCTTTAGCTGAACATCTTTTTTATTTTAGCCTGAATATCAGCATGGATATTTGACGGACTGAGATCATACGTATGGTAAATGTAGCCTAGTAATTTGGAACTTGTCAATGAAGGTCCACGTTTGTGAATTTCATCTACCCATAACTGCAATTATTTTACACTGGATACATATTAACAAGTGTAATTAATTGTCTCAATTAATGTACCAAGCCCAGCCAGACTGCATTTGAAAGAAACGTGCTTGCTTGTTGTCGCCAAATCGCTAGGGGCATTTCTCTGGATGACGAGACCTTCCCTCTCTGTACATAGCATATATATATATATATATATATATATATATATATATATATATATATATATATATATATATACCCATGCCGGAAATAGTAAGCCGTTCGCCATATGCAGTAGCTTCTACTATAGGTTTCTTCTCCAGATGAGTGTTTTCGAAAACAAACAAGTAATCTCGCCCCAAGACATCCTATTCCCCTCTCTGCCATTTCGTGTGGACATGGACAAATCTGTATTGTAGACAAAAGCAGGGAACCACCAGAATCTTGTTAGAGAAGATGGATGCCGTCATGTGGTTGGTAGTAAGCGTGTCATTCCCATGTTGACCGGGCCATGGGCCTAGGGGAGGTCGCATTCTAAACTTTCATTGATTCAATCCAATTCAAATGTGTTTCACATGCATAAATTATAACATCGAGCGACATAATTTATGAATGGCACCTCCCCCCTTCTTCCTCTCCCACCATAATGTTCTCTATAGTATGCCTACCCTACACCCACCGCAGTCTCGCGTGCGCGCAAACCTCCGCAACACTGTTGCCCCTTGCTATATCCGTGCGCGCACTGCTGTTTTACTACTTCGACCCAGCGGCCAATGGGAAGCGAGGCTTTGCAGAGAAAGGCACACAAATGTGATTCTAGTAAAAGATACACTGGGTTCTCACGGAATCTCTTAACTCACATAGCTCGCCAGGTTTTTCCCCCCAACACCAATCCACTCTTCCCCTCATTTTCTCTCGACTCCACGGTCCCCACCCCAGATTCCCGTGACATTTTCCCAATCCAACACTTAATTGAGCAACTGGGATTCCTCACGTGCGGGGTTGATTTGTAGTTTGAACACGTGGCTCATTCAAAAAAGCCGGAATATCCTCGTTTTTTTCCTTCCCCTTCTTCATATTGGTTCTATTCAGAGGCGGGCACGAGCCTTAACGTGTGTGAATTTCTCTGTCTCTTTGCCAAGGGGTTTGGAGGAAGACAAAAAAGTCGTGTCTCCTCCTTTTTCACTCAGTCAGCTATCGTTTTGGAGAAACGGAATAAATAATTAAGATTTTTTTTTTTTTTTCGCGATAGAGAAGGGCGAGTAAGCGCAAACGCGACGAGGTTGCCCGTCAAATATTTCTGTGGCTTCAACGACTGGGGGAAGCACGCCACCGCCACTCCGTTGAGTAGTAAGGCGATTTTGGCGACTCCAAACCCGAGAGAGTAAATCACGATTTCCTTCTGCGTAAAGATTGTCAATTTCAGCGCAGAACATGAATAAGCTGTACATTGGAAACGTGAGTGAAGAGGCGAGTGCCGAGGACTTGGAAACTATATTTGAGCAGTGGAAGATTCCGCACAGTGGTCCGTTTCTCGTCAAAACTGGTTATGCGTTCGTGGATTGCCCCGATGAAAAGAATGCAATGATGGCCATCGACATTCTTTCAGGTGAGACAATAAAAAAGGCGTTCGAGCGGTGCGTAAACGGTGCTTTAATTGCGGAAATGGCTACGGGTTTACTTTAACCGCTGTAGATGGATGCATGGAGCCCAATAGGGTGGGGGTGTATCCAAGCTTGTCGCCTTGCCTCACACTTGGCTCCTGACACCGTAGAAGGATAGTCCATTCCTTTGATAAATTCAAAGTGTGAGTTTTATCTAGTACAAAAACGTTGAAGTTACTTGTTTGAGTGAAGGAAGGAACGCCTGTCAGAGCAATGGGGCACACAGGCAGTGGCCGCACATTGTGGGCTTGTGTCTAACGTGGATCACTTCGATTAAATGTAACTCTGTAATGTTACTTTTGTTGCCGCCTTTGAGCTTACACTCTCTTCGTGGACCAACAAAGTCGCAATGGAAGTATGGCCTAACTTGTTAAATTATAGTACACAGTGCATGTGCCCTATGCTGACACACCAGGTGGCTTAATTGTGTATTGGTCAAATGTAGGCCAACGAAATGCAAGACTAATGCAAACTACTTTTTATTTACAATTTAGAAACGACAACAAATGTACGCAATGTGGGACAAACTGGCATTCAGCAGGCCACAATCTAGAAATAAAAAATTACGATTTTACGAATTATCCTCGTATTGAGCTCAGGTGTCATGCTTGTCACCGATACCATATTTAACCGTTTAGAATAGACATTCACGTTACGTTGGGTGAAAATAAAGTCATTTGTGTAATTTGAATGGTCACACAATTGTGCCTCGGATTGAAATTAACGTAATTTCGTGCCAGGCCTTTTTGGTCATAAACTATAGTTGAGGCCTACTTTTGGCTGCCTATGAGAACAGCTGAAGAGAACAAAACTAATTGTGAACTAAAATTGCATTTATTCTCCTCACTATAGGTAAAGTTGAACTACATGGAAAACTCCTAGAGGTGGAACACTCAGTCCCTAAACGTCAAAGGTAAATTCTGATTATAAACTCATGTATTGTCCAACTGATCCATTTACGCTATAAGGGGCTGCTGCTGTCCTCAGCCACATTGTACATATCTCCATCGACACTTCTGGAAACATGTTATTTTTGTAACGTTATTTGATTGAAGTCGTCTGTGTCTTGTAGTCAGTGTTTGGGGCGTCAGCAGGAAGGGACGAAATGTTTGTTCATTTGGGGCAAGCAGAAATTCATAGGGTGTGTGTGTAGAGGTCGAATTATAAGGGCATGAAGGATCTCATACCGTCACGCCTATGGCGACCTAAAATATGCTGCTACTTTTTTTGGGTGAATAATGTACCTTATTTTAGACACCATTCCCATCTGTGGAAGTAGTTAGCCTATATAGTGCAAATCTCCAAGTGTTTAACACTTGGAAACTGTAGGGCTATTTTAAGCAGCAATAGCATTCTGGGCCTGCTTAGGTGTGTGTACATGTATGAATGTGTGTGTTGAGGCGTAGGCCCTCTGAAGTCGTCCATTTGGGAAGGATCTGGCCGTGATTCTCCCTTGCTGCCCCACGCTTCTGCTCTCTTTGCGATGGTGCACGAGATGGACTCGGAAAACCCCCGGTCTACTAAAGACCATGTAGCTCGGTGTAGGCTACAGTCAACAGGATTAAACTATGCTGAGTTATAGCCTTTAGTCTTGGGCAATATTGATCCTCATTTACGTGGACGAGGGAGAAAAAAATGAAACAATTTGGCGTGGCGTGTAGGATATCCGCCACATGAAACATTTTGTCCTTTATTAAACCTTTCTTGGATTTTAATTGCTGTCATTGAAATGAGTAATTATTGTAATCATTTGAGGATTTGGAGGAAGAGGATTTAGAGCCGAAATGCACTTTAATGTGTTTAGATGTGCATTTTAATGATTTTAAATAATTTGGGCTAAAAGCAGTAGATAAAGGCTGCTGCTATGTTTGTAAGGAATTAGAAACAAGCATCTGATCACAACTTTTAAAAATGTATATTGAAGTCAAGTTTAACAGAATTAGGATTTGTATAATTGCCGATACCACCATTTAGGCCTACTAAATCGAAAAATCTGTTTTATTGACGTTCTGCACAAAATGGTGTTAACATATTTAAAATATACAATTATTATAGTGGATATATTTATTTGCATGTTTTGAATTGTCCATGCATTGAATTGTCGAGGTTAGGGCCAAAATGAACTTCCGCAAGGGCTTCCCCTAAATACGTTTACTGCTTTTAGCTCGTTCATTATTGGGATGGAATCATGAACCTATTAAAAAAAAAAAAAGCCAAATCACTCTGGTCAATTTGTTGACCTTTCCCCTCCCAAAGTGCTAGATATTTTGTTGCTAAATGATTAGACTTTGACATGTGTAGGTTTACACACACTGGCGATCTGTAGTGGTAGGCCTTTATAGTAGGTAGGCCTTTTAACTGACTTGCCTAGTTAAATAAAAATATATAGTGAAGTGTAAGCCTGGTGCTTTTTGGCCTCCACCTACAAAAAAAGAGAAAGACGAAGTCCCCCTTTTGCCACAGGAAAGGTTATAGGAGCGACTGGGAACAGTATCCTGCCCATCACACACACACACACACACACACACACACACACACACTGAAGTGTGCACTGGGGCCCCTCTGCATTCCAGCCCGCTGAGTGTCAGCTGGAGGCTCGGCCAATCACCACAACTTAACCTTTGAACTTGTGGGAAGGGGAAGTGCGAGCAAGGAGGCAGAGGCTCCTGGTGTCCTCCAGTGTTCCAGGGTGGGACCGTAGACATTAAAACCAGTAGATGGTGATAGCGCTGACGTCATCCACTTATTCCTGTGGAAAACTCCCAATGGCACGTGAAGCCGGAAGTATTTGAATTTGAAGCCCGCCATATTGCTGAATGGCACCAAAAAAATATTTAAGGATCATGGTGAAAGTGGCCTTTACTAGCAAAGGATTGTGGTCAATGTAGTCATTTTCATCCTGCCTGAGTCAACCTTAATGTCTAAGGCAGAGGTATTCAAGTCTTGCCCTACGAGGTCCAGAGCCTGCTGGTTTTCTATTCTACCTGATAATTAATTGCACCCACCTGGTGTCCCAGATCTAAATCGGTGCCTGATTAGAGGGGAACAATGGGGGGGTAGTGGAACTAGCTTTGAGGTCCAGAGTTGATGAGGGCATGAGCTTCATTGTAGCCTGCCGTCCCGTGGCTGGTCTGTCAGCACGTGGTCATGTATGACTACAAATGTAGTAGTCAGAATGCATCACTATTTAATTAAATATCTTGATTTATGGCGAACTTTTAAAAGATTCACCGTGGGAATCGAACTTGATCCTCATCAACAAATTTTAGATCCCAAAACGTCTCTATAAATTGTTTAGCCGTTCTGGGGATCGTAATTTCCATATGCTTTCTAGGGCAGACCAGGGGCCTCATAACTGTTGTGTAAATTTCACACTATTTACGTCCGCCCTTTCTGAAAAGACTGCACTCGTACAAAAATATCTAGAGATTTATGAACTTGTCGCACGCTATACATACGAATGTTTCCCATTTATACATCAGAATGTCCTGAAATTCTGCGAACAAACATTACTACTCCACCTGAAAAACGGCCATTATTCACCTTTTTATGGTGACAACAATAACCCCTATTTTCTGCAAACTTTGCAAGTATTGGAATTAGGCCGAGTCAGTTTTCTGAAAGAAATGGCGAACTTGATCAAAGGTCTTTGGTGGTTTGATAGGCATGACATTTTCTGCACACCTAGGCTACCTGACAGACAACGGTATTGAAAGACAAACACAATTGCAAATTGCTGTGGACCTGTAAACAGGTGTTTTGTTTTTACTTTTTATTTAACCTATACGCTTCACTGCCCACGACTTCTGACACGACGTCTACTTAGTGGTAGCCATACACACTTCAATGCAGAAGATGAGCTCTCTGTTCACCTGTTAAATTCTACTGTTTGTTATAAACCACGCTCCCTATCTTATAGAGCAAAATACTTGAAAAAATAGCCTGTCTAATGGGGCCCAATTAATTTGTTGTAGGATACCTCGGGAGTATGGACCTATCAAGGCCAGTAAGGTGAGGAATTTATTTTGCAAAGGTTATGAAAATATATTATGTTTACAAATAAAATATGATCTACACACACAATTTGAAATGACAGTATTGAGACGTACGGAAGTAGCCTGTACTGCCCTACCAAGCAAAAAGGCAGTAACTGTTCATAGCTTGGAACTGAGAAATATGGGTTTAATTTACCTTGGTTTTACAGTAACTTTATGCAGTTACTGCTAACATGACCCCAATTTTCTCCAAAACACGAGGCAGGATACTTGTCCACACGATTAAGCATGTAGTCATTTTTGCTACAATGAATAACACATTTCTCACCAAATGAGCAGTTACTGCCTTTTTGCGTGGTAGGGCAGTGTAATCGTTCGTTCTACCGCTAAACTACGCTCCTGACCAGACAGCATAGAGCAACGCGCTTGAAATAGTAGTAAATAAATAAGCTATCAAGTGTCCTATTAAACGAAAGATCAGAAGAATGGTATTGTAACTTGTTGTAGGCCTATAAGCTACCTGGTGAGTATGAAAACATCACAGGAAAGGTGAGGAATTTTTTTCAGCAATTGAATTAAAGTTTATTTAACTAGGCAAGTCGGTTAAGAACAAATTCTTATTTACAATGACTGCCTAGCCCGGCCAAACCCTAACCTGGACCAATTGTGCGCCTCCCTATGGGACTCAGAATCACGGCTGCTTGTGTTAACAGCCTGGAATCGTAGTAACGCCTCGAGCACTGAGATACAATGTCTTATACCGCAGTGCCACTCTGGAGCCCATAATATAATTAATATAGCCGAGCAAAATAGATGCCTATTTCTAAATATTTTAGAATGCCAAGATAAACTAAATTGATCTCTCTTCTCACTAACGACAAACAATTGCATATTGTTATTAACCTGTTATTTGTTATGAACGAGTCCATCTTATCCGCCATTTAACAAAATACTTGGCTGCTTGCAATGCAATAGTTCCACCACTAGAAACTGTGT
This sequence comes from Salmo trutta, assembly GCF_901001165.1. Taxonomy (NCBI): domain Eukaryota; kingdom Metazoa; phylum Chordata; class Actinopteri; order Salmoniformes; family Salmonidae; genus Salmo; species Salmo trutta. The sequence continues at coordinate 13,657,212 of NC_042992.1, forward strand.
ACACATGGTCTAAAGTTTGTGGGAAGCTTCCCACAATCTCACTTCAAGTGCAGTTTTTTAAAAATAAATGGCAACTTTTGCGTGTGAACTAGCGCACCCATGTTTGGGTCATATTTTGTACATACACATGGTTTATAAGTGAGGTCCCAGGGCTTTTGGCACCGCTAGGTTGCTACGCATTAGCCGACCAGCAGAGCTCCAGACCAAACACTGGGGGCCTGGGTGGGATAGGCACATTGAGGGGTGCGTGCAGGTTGTTGGGGTGGGGGGGCTAGGTTTTGGTGCAAGTGTGCCATTTGCCTTAGTCCAACTCCAAGGTGACATTTTCCATAGTCGCTGTTCATCTTTGGCCTACATAATATAATCTCTGTAGCTTGATCATGAGGGGTTACAAGAGTTGAAAATGCAATAAGTTAAGGTTGTTTAGGGGCCAGCGGACAGCCACACAAATTTAGGGTATAGGTGTATTTTGGCTACTTATAGTTGCTCACTAATTAGCTTAATTTCATGTTTACTCTCATGCCCTATTAGCTGTACTAGTCAGTTTGTAGGACACACACAAACCCTATAACATGTTACACTGTGACCTGATTAAGCTATATTCATTAGTTTGAGTAAAACACTGAAATAAAATATAACTCCCAACTGTTTGAAAAAAAGAATGGCGTGATTTGAGAGGTGGCCCGTGTGTGTCGGGGCATTCAGTCAGGTCAAGGGGCGAGTAGGAAGCTGCTGTGTAAGTGTTGATGAATCAGTGTTATTGAATGTCAGTAATGTAAAATTCCACAACTCGTACCAGTCTGCCTTGTGAAGATGGTTCAACTTGAACCTAGTTTAGTATTAGTCTAATACCTTTTTTTAATATTTTTTTTTTATACCAGGCAACAAATATGAAGTTTTATTGGCACAGTAACTTTCTCACACGTTCTAAAACCGCAGATGTAGATAAAATATGATCAATATTCTCATCAAATGGCGAAGGGTGTAGGTCATTAAATCCTAACCATCGTCATTTAAACAAAAAAATACACCCATTGCTCTATTCATTTAACTAACAGACAAAAAAATCCCAAGTCGTAAAAGCAAAGCCCACTTCCATGGTCATTCTAACCCAGTAACTGCGGCTTTGTGAGGAGTAGTAGCTCCCAGCTCATATTAAAGAATTTGGGGTCAGGAGGTCACTGTGGGGCCCAACCTGCAAAGAAGGGATTTTGGATGGAAACACGGAGGTGCCCGAAATTCTCTATGGCCCCTTGTCCCATCTAGCTAGTGGGACTAAAGGGCCCTAAACTCACTCATGCTTATCATGGCGCAGGAGACACTGATAGTGTGGTTTTTTTTATGCTACAGAACCATTGCATACCATGCTGCAGGGAAAGTAAAATGTTTAGCTATTTATGTGTAAATCATCAGATTTAATTAATATTCAAATTCTAGCTCAAATCAATTTAGCTATTTTTTTGCTATACATTTTAGATTTTTTTTTACTGCAGAATGGACAGTTGTTGGGAAGTGGAAGGGCCCATGTAAGAGTGCAGCGGAAAGTGAGCAGTTTTTTGAGTTGAGTCATTCAGAACGCCTGCATATTGAATAGTCAATGAGTGTGGATGGATGGGCGTTGAGCACAGACCTGGGTGTGAGTTGGTGTTTCTCCTGACATGGGTGGGTTTTATAGTGTGGGTGCCAGTGTTTCTGTTGAGTATTGTTTGTATGATAAGATGGATGGTGGGGGGAGGGGTAGTGACATGGATGATCATGGTAGTGAGAAACGGGGATGGATGTGGGGAAGTCTGTTGCTCGACATGGGATTCCTCCTATGGGTTTTACACACACACAACATCACATGACAACTCAGCCCTCGGTCCCCACACCCCTCCATGTTTCTGTCAGTGGACTTTGTGTCCATGGAAACGAGACCCCACCCCTACAGGGCAGAGGGCCCTTGTGCCCCCCCCCCCTCCCCAAACCACCCCTTTTCCCAAATCAAAGGCTGGGACAGGGGAATGCACCCCCACCCCAATAACCCGGCTGACTTCGTCCGTGTGTGTGGAGCTATAGGCTAAACTGGCTTGAAGTGCTTGGTGCATTTGCACATTTTGCACAGCATTCCCACTGCAATGCAGAGCAACGCACACACGGAAAAAGGGGGCCGGATCAGCCAGGAATGGCACAGTAGACCGGAAAGGGCTGGAATTCCTCTCGGACGCCTAATGGTGTTTTTTTCTACAATTCGCCATTTAGAATCTATCTTTATGGTCCAAATAAATGAATACAATTCATTTGAGGTCCTGTTGGTGTGACAATGCTGAAAGTTCCTCCAGATTGAGAGTGCATGTTAAAGAATCTGTAAATCTTTGTTTGTACGTGGGGGGATGGAAATAAATGAATACCAAGGGTAAATGTCATTGAACTTTCCCCTACTAAGTTTTCACTGTGGCCTAGTCCTGCATGCATGGAAGCCCACAAACCTTCTAGACTGCACATGTGGATTTCTGTGCATCACATATGCTCCAACGTAAAGCTTGTTTTCTCTCTGGGCCGTGTGTGTGTGTATATAATGAAGTGTGAGCTGGGCCGTGTGTGTGTGTGTGTGTGTGTGTATATATAATGAAGTGTGAGCTGGGCCGTGTGTGTGTGTGTGTGTGTATATAATGAAGTGTGAGCTGGGCCGTGCGTGCGTGTGTGTGTGTGTGTATATAATGAAGTGTGAGCTGGGCCGTGCGGGTGTGTGTGTGTGTATAATGAAGTGTGAGCTGGGCCGTGTGTGTGTGTGTATATAATGAAGTGTGAGCTGGGCCGTGTGTGTGTATATAATGAAGTGTGAGCTGGGCCGTGTGTGTGTATATAATGAAGTGTGAGCTGGGCCGTGTGTGTGTATATAATGAAGTGTGAGCTGGGCCGTGTGTGTGTATATAATGAAGTGTGGGTGTGTGTGTGTGTGTGTGTGTGTGTGTGTGTGTGTGTGTGTGTGTGTGTATATATAATGAAGTGTGAGCTGGGCCGTGTGTGTGTGTATATATAATGAAGTGTGAGCTGGGCCGTGTGGGTGTGTGTGTGTGTATATATAATGAAGTGTGAGCTGGGCCGTGTGGGTGGTGGGCTGAGAAACATCTTTAAGGCTACCAACCAGCCTGTTCATCAAAACACTAACATTTGACTCACTCATTGACATGCACAGCTTAAAACCAGTTGAGTAGGAAAGCATGTTTTCAATTTGAACTCAATCATATTTCGATTGTATTAGACTTCTCTACTCTTTTAAACTTTTAAGTCCGTGAAGAGCAGGAGTGTGATATGCACATCCTAAACTTGAGGAACAAATAATACAGATGAAGAATTGAGGCCTGCTCATTGCTGCTCTGCAAAGCTTTAGTCCTGACCCACAAACTACAAAGTTTCCAATGTGTTTTCTGTCAGGTGTCAAAAGATCTTTTGACATTTCATGGTAACCACACCCAAGTCTTCATTTCCTGGTCAAAACTGTGCTTTTCGCCAATGATATGGATTTTTTTTGTTGGTCCTTGTGGAAGGTGTTTGTTGTTTTTGGTGTCGTTTGTCTTGTCTAGATGTCAGTGGGAGAAGTTTACAGTAAGATTGTAGGGGTTAGGTTTTTGTTAGGAGTGTTGGATATCGTGTTTTGTGGGTGGGTGTACGGTCTGTGTAGAACTGAGTAGGGGTCAGTCTGTGCTGGAACTCCCAGCTGCATGTACATTGTGTTCCTTTAGTGTGTGGGAACAGGTGCTGGACTTTAGAGCAGCCTGGACACTGTTCCCACGTTTATATCTCCCTGGTCCAAACCATCGCCTTTTTATCAAACGTGTCACAAGTACACCAAATTACATAGTACATTTTAGTCATTTAGCTGATGCTCTTATGCAGAGCGACATTTTTCATACTCCTTTCCAATACTGGTCCCCCATGAGAGTCGAAACCCACAACGCTGGCCTTACAAGCGCCATGCTGTACCACCTGAGCCACACGGGACCTGTCTTGAACTGTTTATATCCAGACTCGTTACAATTCACTACTCCAACCAAGCATTTGTATGACCTCTAAAGTATTTGTGTCCTTGGTTTTCACAATGTTTTCATTGAAACAACATTTTCAAAATGTGATTTGGAGTTTGAAATGCAGGACATTCTGAATACTAAGCCAGAGTTGTACAGTAATTGGTAGGATAGTCTGTTCTGCGCCACTGTGCTCCTGTTGACTGTGATGTGAGCGCTCCTTCGTTCTGAATCCCCATCTGTTCTCTCTGCTTTGACACAGCTAGTGGAGATTCCCTCTTCCCTGGGCTTGGCATCCCTCCCTTTTCTGCGCTCACTCTCCTCCTCTGCCTTTCTCCTTTTCTTCCTGTCTCTTCCTCCCTCCTTACCTCTCCTCCCTCCCACGCCTCTCTTCCCTCCCTCTCTCCCACCCGATGCTTCTCATTATCAGCTGGTTTGAACAGTTTCTCCACACGATCAAGCTACCAGTCCAACAATGTAACAGCCTCTCTCTCCTTCCCTCCCTCCCGCTCTCCATCCATTCCTCCCTCCTCTGGTGCACACCCGCTGGGCTTGGGAGTGGTATTAAAACATTAGTCATGTCCACAGCTTGTGCACCTCTCCCCTCTTACAGAGCACAGAATGATGGAAGGAGGCACCTACTAGCTTGCTGTTTTATTACTTTAATTTTTTGAACGGGTCAATTTGTCCGTTAGCCCAACCGACCCTTAATGCTGACTGACTCTCCCACTCTCTCTTCCCTTCTCTACCCCTCTGTTTCCTTTTAGGAGCTGTAAGCTGCAGATCAGGAACATCCCGCCTCATCTGCAGTGGGAGGTAAGTGTTAATTGGTCCATTGGTAAAGCTTTGGATCTAACGATCTATACTCGGTCCTGTTCAATGGGAACTAACGTTAAAAAAATACTTTGAAACAGGATGTGAATGTAAGGCTTTTTATTGGGTGTAAACGAGTCCACTGACTAGGTTCTTTGCCATCTTTGCATTCCATTTTGGTTTTGGATTCACTCATTAGTTCTTTAGAACAGAGGCTGGTCTTGCAGGTCACCATTTTTCTTCTGGCTGTCCCATTATGGTACTTTTATACATTTTAGTCATTTAGCAGACGCTCTTATCCAGAGCGACTTACAGTAGTGAATGCATACATTTCATTTCATGCATTTTTTTTTTTTGTTGTACTGGCCCCCCGTGGGAATCGAACCCACAACCCTGGCGTTGCACACACCATGCCTGGCGTTGCACACACCATGCCTGGCGTTGCACACACCATGCCTGGCGTTGCAAACACCATGCTCTACCAACTGAGCCACAGGGAAGACCCAATACTTAGGCTCACGCCCCAAATGGCACCTTATTCCTTATGTAGTGCGCTACTTTAGACCAGGTCCCATAGGGTCACTATGAAGGGAATAGGTTGTGTTTTGGTACTTAATTTACCTTTTTAGTACAGGTACTAATTTAGCAGTTGATTTTTGTCAGACTATTTCGTCCAGAAAAACCTGATAAGGAGGTAAGTGAGTAGCAGCATAAAGCAAGCATAGAACAGTCTTTTTCAAGCTATTGTTGGTGGTAATGACAGTATCATATTTCTAATGTGCCTACATTACCTCATCTATTTCATTGCTGCAGACTTGTTGGTTGTTGTGCTCATGCCGTGTGTGTGTGTGTGATCATTGGAGCTGTGGTCGTCTGTAACGCCAGAGGATTACCTTTTAGGCGGGTGACCTACTAATACACTGCAGGTGTAGAGTAAGGTGTGTTGTGCAACAAGAGTGTGACACGCATGGCGTGTGTGCGCGCATCCCCGGCCTGTGCGAGAGATCAAACCTTGCTCATCTAGACATGGTCAGATCTGTTGTTATTTCTACACACCACCTACTCCCATTCATTATCAATTGGAATTGCCCTGCAGTACTGCCTTCAGAAAGGGATTTATACTAGTGGTCGTTTGTCTCGAGAATCAGACGCATTCTTAGTAGGCTTGGGAGATGTACGTTATACCAGGGTATTTTCAAATACTGACGATATGATTTAATACCCCTGCAGCAGGGTTGTGCTATGCCACTGCTTAGAACTATACGTTTAGCAGAACTATAAGAAATGTAACGTGTCAAATTATATCCAGCGCTAGGCTCCAGCTGTGCATTTGGTTTGCTAACTTGCTAGCTAAGTACCTGATGTCAAGCTCAAGCTTATTGTTTACAGCAGAGACATTCAAACCCCTCCTGGATCAAGATCCCTGGTGTCTAAATTGTTTGTGCACAAAAAAACATTTATTTCGTTTTTTTTATAGCGCCCCTGGTGTGCACTTCTGGTAATACTGTTTATCCCACTATAGTACAGAAACGGTATGAACATTTACCGCTCAACCCTAAGTCATCTTTGGTATTTCCCACAGGTTGCTCATTTAGTTCCACTTGTCTAAGATAATCCTCGATCCTTTCTGCTCGCTGTCTAAATAAGATAATGGACTGGGTCTGTTTCACAGGAAACATCTACTTTACAAAAGGATGGTTTGTCTCATTTTTACCAAATAGAATACAGTTAATGGACAACGTTCTCTTCCATTCTAAACTCGTAGTGCATAGGCCAAAGTATGACTGATTTGAGCCTCTCCACCTTTGACTTAACTGTTCTAAATTGACAAAAAGCATTTTGTGCTGGTTGGCTTGTCTTGTGCTGTGTAAATGGGCGGTAGTCTATAGCATGTTATCTAGCTGATGGTTATTTGACCAGAATGGGGATAGGGAGGGACTGACCACAGAACAGTCTTTGACATAAAGGAGACCTTGTATCTTATCAGGGAGATAACAACATGGTGCCTCAGCACACAGCCATGCAGGCAAAGAGCTGGCTTGTTCGCTAGGCTAGCTCGTGGTGGGTGGGTGGGCCTGCTCTGTGTTGCCTCCATGTGCTATGGACAGACACTCACAGAATGTGTAGCATTACTCCTGTCCCACCCCTCCCCCAACCCAACCACCGCTTCCTGCAGGAATGCACTCCACCCTTTCCTGAATGGCCTGGATTCTCATTGGCTGAGCCCTGGAGACGGGCAGATGTGGCAGCCAGTGAACATGCAGGTGCTCTTCACCACAGGGAACGTAGGATCAGTACTGGAACAGCCAATGGGACGGCTTTGAGATGGTTCAGGGGCGGGAGGGAAGGGGATTGGTTGGTTGGGAGAAAGGGGGCAGGGAGCGAATCTAATTGTTCAGAAAGGGGGGTTGTGAGTGCTTGGGGGTGTGGCTTTCAGTAAGCCTGGGCATGATTGGAGGTCCTCTCCCTGTAGGCTGTGTTTGGACTCCTGTCCCTCGCTCTCTCTCCCACCTTCTCATCCATGACTACACTTGAAGAGGAACATTAGATCTATCTAGTGGAAGTTTTCCAGATTGGTATGGCTCTGACAGATTTTTGGTCTCTTTCTCTATGGACTCACAAGTGGATAAAGATCAGTTCAGCTTGATAATGTGGGGAAATTAAAGATCATGAATATAGAAAGATCTCTCTCCTGCTTGACTCGTACAGCCTGGTTGATGGGTGGTGTTGAAGGGCCAGTTGGATCACAGGGCTGATGACAACCTTGCCTTTGTGCTGTTGTCTGTGCCCAATGTTTGTACCATGTTCTGCTGCTGCTACCATGTTCTGCTGCTGCTATGTTGTCTTGGGTCTCCCTGGGGGGGGGGCGCGCTCATATATTTGTATTTTTAATCCCAGCCCCCTTCCCGCAGGAGGCCGTCATTGTAAATAAGAGTTTGCTCTTAACTGACTTGCCTAGTTAAATAAAAGGGTACATATCTAGCTAGATGTACTCGGGTTTATTTGAAATTAGCTTCAGCATCACATTCCAGCTCAAGCTTCATCCATGTTACGGTGGTAGATATTGGTTGTGCATCTGCTTACTGGAGCCTGGTCCATCTGGGCTCGTAACTGCGTGTTCACATGGCTAGTCCAACGCCAAACTGTCAATGAGATGATGCTGAAACAGCAACCCATGTCTGTGCCTCAACTTCATTTTTGCCAAAATCTAAATGAAAGAAGTTTACCTGCAGATTTAGCAGGACATGTGAAATTGATTATTAGAAGGGCAGTTTTCCTGATGCATATCTTTCTTTGGTGTGCTTGTCAGAACAAATCTAATATTTTGGTTTTGAGCTGTTATCAATGCACAAGTCCCTTTTTTACGAAAGTTTTACTGCACGTTTTAGTTTCAAATGTCTATGTATTTGAACATGACTATTTTTAACTCATGAACATCTTGATGAATAAAATATTTAATCAGTCTTCCTCATTTGGTCTGGAGAATGAAGGAATTTGATTGGTCTTCAACTCACGGCTCAAACACTTCATTCAGGATAACTGGAGTTTAACCCTGAGTTGGCCTACCATGGAGCAGGTTAGTTCTGGAGTATTCGTTGCCATAGAAATGTACCTGGCTAAAAGGTGAGCCACATTGGTGGTACCGGTTATCCTGAGTTGCACTCAATTACCTGGCTAATTCCTCAGACCAGATTGGTAGTATAGGGCTCTGGTGTTACCCATGCGCACATGGATTTTGGACTGTGTGTGTGTGTGTGTGTGTGTGTGTGTGTGTGTGTGTGGAGTAGGGTCCTGAGAGCACACAGTCTGAATGTATTGTTTTTAAAAGTGTATAAACTGCCTTTAATTTTGCTGGACCCCAGGAAGCGTAGTGGGGATCCATAATAAATGCAAATATTGATGAATGTGTTGTGGCTTAAGTGTAAATGTTTATCGTGATTGGCCCATGGGCTTGACATTGGGATGTGGCTGTAGTGCGTTGCCCCTTGACCTTTCGGTCAGTTTTGCATTTCCCCCACTAATAGTTACATTTAGAATTGGGGGAGGTAAATCTGATCCTTGATCTGTACCTAGGGAAACTTATCCCCAGGGTATGTGTTCCTGATCACCTGCTGGGTGTTGACGAACGTTGGCCTTAACCTGTATAATCTTACAGAATTGAAGTAAAATTGCTCTGCTGTTTCCTGTTTTGCACTGAACTAACGTCCTGTCCAGGGTCCTGTCCAGGGTCCTGCCCTGTCCACTGATGCATCAAGCAGCCTCACGCTACAGAAACAGGAGATAGACATAGGCTGTTCTCTCACACAAGGCTTACTTACTAAACTGTACTTACTAGAAAGCCAGTTTGAGTCCCCATGACAGTGTGAAAAATACATTGGTGTCTCACTGGAACTCCTCTCTGGTCTGGTTCTAATCACATTCTCTCCCCTGTGGTTCTGACTCAGGTTCTGGATGGCATGTTGGCTCAGTATGGCACAGTGGAGAACTGTGAGCAAGGTACACACACACACACACACACACACACACACACCCCTTACCCTTTCTGTTTCTTCTGTATCTGCTGTTTCTAGTAGGTCTTTGTTCAAGTCTGTGACTGTTCAGTTCAAGTGCATGTTTAGTGTATAAACTTGTATTGCCCTGTGGGTGTTAAGTCTGTGCTCTCCCTCCCTCCACAGTAAATACAGACACAGACACGGCAGTGGTCAACGTCCGATATGGTGCCAAGGACCAGGCCAGACAGTAAGCACACCTTACTTTAAGACTGCTCTTGTACAATGCAGAGACTTGTTTAGGTGGTTTGCACCTTTCCCCACACTGCATTTGAATTGATCCCCTTTGATTTGTTAGTGCAGCGCATTCCTCGTCACCCTCCAAAGCAGTCCATTCTAAGTTGCTGCTTTAGGAGTAACATGCTGGCTGAGAGAAGCAAGCTCACTGCTGCCCTCTGGTGTGTGGAGCCCTGACCATTCCTGATAAAGTGGGCGTGGACAGTGTGTGAAAATGAATGGGATCATTTGAACAGTCAGTCCTGGCCTTGAAGAGCAACAGGGTTTTGTTCCACCCCTACACTAATACACATGATTCTTCTAATGCTTTTATCATCCAGATCTTGTTTCAGTAGTGAGAGAAAAAATAAAATTGTCAGTTGACTTTGGATCACAACTGACCTTGCATCAGTAGCCTATCCAGAGGGGTCAAGCAAGTTCCTGTGACTGACAGCTTTATATTATCAGTGCCGTGACACTAGCTATGTTTCTATTAACTTGGAAACTGGATCCTGGACTTCCTGACGGCCTCCTCCAGGTGGTAAGGGTAGGCAACAACACATCTAATACTCCGTTCCTCAGCACAGGGGCCCCTCGGGAACGTGCTTAGTCCCTTCCTGTACTCCCTGTTTACCCACGACTGCATGGCCAAGCACGACTCTAACACATCAAGTTTGCTGATGACACAACGGTGGTAGGCCTGATCAACGATGAGACAGCTTATAGGGAGGTCAGACACCTCTCCCTCAACTTGAGCAAGACAAAGGAGATGCTCGTGGACTACAGGAAAGGGGGGGGGGGGGGGCGAGTATGCCACCATTCTCATCAACAGGGTTGTAGTGGAGCGGGTCGAGAGTTTGATGTTCCTTGGTGTCCACATCACCAACAAACTAACATGGTCCAAGCACACCAAGACAGTTGTGAAGAGGGCACTGAAAAGATTTGGCATGGGTCCCCAGATCCTCAAAAGGTTCGACAGCTGCACCATCGAGAGCATCCTGACCGGTTGCATCACTGCCTGGTATGGCAACTTCTCGGCATCTGACCGTAAAGGCACTGCAGAGGGTAGTGCGTACAGCTCAGTTCATTACTGGGGCTAAGCATCCTGCCATCCAGGACCTATATACTAGGTGGTGTCAGAGGAAGGCCCAAAAAATTGTCAGACTCAAGTCACCCAAGTCAGACTGTTCTCTCTGCTACCGCATGGCATGCGTTACCTGAGCGCCAAGTCTAGATCCAAAACGCTCCTTAACAGCTTCTACACACAAGCCATAAGATTGCTGAACAATTATTCAAATGGCCACCGGACTACTTACATTGAACCCCCCCCCCCCCCCCCCTTTGTTTTTACACTGCTGCTACTTGCTGTTTATCTATGCGTAGTCACTTTACCCCTACCTACATGTACAAATTACCTCGACTAACCACATTGACTCAGTACCGGTACCCCCTGTACAGTGCATTCAAAATATTCAAACACCCCTTGACTTTTTCCACATTTTGTGGAAAATGGATTCAATTGTTTTTTCCCCCCTCATCAATCTACACACAATACCCCATAATGACTAAGCAGAAACACATTTTTAGAAATGTTAGCAAATATATAAAAAATAAACTGAAATATTACATTTACGCCAGTATTCATACCCTTTACTCAGTAATTTGTTTGGCAGGGATTACAGCCTCGAGTCTTCTTGGGTATGATGCTACAAGCTTGGCATACCTGTGTTTGGGGGAGTTTCTCCCATACAGATCCTCTCCAGCTCTGTCAGGTTGGATGGGGAGAATCGCTGTATTTTCAGGTATCTACAGAGCTGTTCTTTCAAGTTCGAGCTCTGGCTGGGCCACTCAAGGACATTCAGAGACTTGTCCCGAAGCCACTCCTGTGTTGTCTTGGCTGTGTGCTTAGGGTCATTGTCCTGTTGGAAGGTGAACCTTCGCCCAAGTCTGAGGTACTGAGTGCTCTGGAGAAGGTTTTCATCAAGGACCTCTCTGTACTTTGCTCCGTTCATCTTTCCGTTGATCCTGACTAGTCTCCCAGTCCCTGATGCTGAAAAACATCCCCACAGCATGATGCTGCCACCATGCTTCAGCGTAGGGATGGTGCCAGGTTTCCTCCAGATGTGATGCTTGGCATTCAGGGCTGAGAGTTCAGTCTTGGTTTCATCAGACCAGAGAGTCTTGTTTCTCGTGGTCAGTCTTTAGGTGCCTTTTGGCAAACTCCTAAGTAACAGGCACATGACAACCTGCTTTGACTGGCGTCCTTCTGGCCACTCTACCATAAAGGCCTGATTGGTGGAGTGTTGCAGAGATGGGAGAACCTTCCAGAAGAAAAACCATCTCCACAGAGGAACTCTGGAGCTCTGTCAGAGTGACCATCAGGTACTTGGTCACCACCCTGATCAAGGCCCTTCTCCCCCGATTGCTTATTTTAGCCTGCCGGCCAGCTCTAAGAAGTCTTGGTGGTTTCAAACTTCTTCCATTTAAGGCTCCCGAGTGGCGCAGCGGTCTAAGGCACCGCATCTCAGTGCTAGAGGCTTCACTACAGACCTGGTTTGATTCCAGGCTGTATCACAATCGGCCATGATTGGGAGTTCCATATGGCTGCGCACGATTGGCCCAGCATTGTCCAGGTTAGGGCTTGGCCGGGGTAGGCCGTCATTGTAATTAAGATTTTGTTCTTAACTGACTTGCCTAGTTAAATAAAGGTAAAATAAAAAAGAATGGAGTCCACTGTGTTCTTGGGAACCTTCAATGCTGCAGACATTTTTTTTTTTGGTACCCTTCCCCAGATCTGTGCCTCGACACAATCTTGTCTCGGAGATCCACGGACAATTACTTTAACCTCATGGCTTGGTTTTCACTCTGACATCCACTGTCAACTGTGGGACCTTATATAGACAGGTGTGCCTTTCCAAATCATGTCCAATCAATTGAATTTACCACAGATGGACACTAATCAAGTTGTAGAAACATCTCAAGGATGATCAATGGAAACAGGATGCACCTGAGCTCAATTTCGAGTCTCATAGCAAATGGTCTGAATACTTATGTAAAGGTGTTTCTGTTATTTTTTTTTTAAACAAAATTTGCCAACATTTCTAAACTTGTTTTCACTTTGTCATAATGGAGTATTGTGTGTAGATTGAGAAACAATTTAATCCATTTTAGAATAAGGCTGTAATGTAACAAAATGTGGATAAAGTCAAGGTCTGAATACTTTCTGAATGCACTGTACATAACCTTGTTATTTTTATTTTATTTGTGATTTTTTAATTAAAAAAATTACTTTTTATTTAGTTAATATTTTCTTAACTCTATTTCTAGAACTGCATTGTTGGTTAAGGGCTTGTAAGTAAGCATTTCACGGTAAGTTTGTATTCGGTGCATGTGTATGTGGCGCATGTGACAAATAACATTTGTGTGGCTGGCCGGGCGCCTGCAGGATGACTTCGGTCGTCAGTTCAATGGTGTTTCCTCTGACACATTGGTATGGCTGGCTTCCGGGTTAAGCGGGCGGGTGTTAAGCTGCGCGGTTTGGCGGGTCATGTATCGAAGGATGCATGACTGGACCTTCTCTCCTGAGCCCGTTGGGGAGTTGCAGCGATGAGACAAGATCCTAATTGGATATGATGATATGGGGGGTAAAAAAAGACCATTTATTTATGCCTAATAAGCCATTGTTAACTTCCCGTCTGGTTATTTAGCTAACAGCTCACGGTCACCCTATGTTAACATATAGGATATGGATTCCGTACAGAGAAATTATTTGTTTGAAAATGCAACTGGGGCCATGACATAGCTTCAAAATTATTGGGCAATCATTTTATTTGAAAAGCACAGTTTCCATCATTTGTCGCAATAATTAACGTTCAACAAAATAAAAATCAACCCCATCGAACGGGTAAAAATTCTCTTTTAGAAAATGTATCCTATATCTGAAGTTTCCATTACATGTTTTATTTTTTTGCCACATTGCTTTTTTCAAATAAACCTGCATCAATGGAAACCTGCCTAGTGACTGACAGCTTTTTCTCTGTGGTTGCCAGGGCGATGGAAAAGCTGAATGGCTTCCTGATGGAGGACTTTGCCCTGAAGGTGTCGTACATCCCCGACGAGACGGCGGCTGCTGCCACCCCGAACCTGGGTGGGGGTAAGAGGGGCTTTGTCCCCCGTGGTCCTCTGCGATCGGGTTCCCCAGGCCTGGGGGCGCGCCCCAAACTGCAGTCGGATGTCCCTTTGCGCATACTCGTCCCCACACAGTTCGTTGGAGCCATCATCGGCAAGGAAGGAGCCACGATTCGCAATGTCACAAAACAGACACACTCAAAGTAGGACTGCTTCCCTGATCATGTACAAATTCATGTACACAACATTCTAATGGGGTGCATTCAGCAGGACACAACGTTGTGCATGTACAACAAACACCCCTCTCTTAGATGTAGAATTAGGAATCATATTGGCTCTTAATGACATTTCTATCTGCTATGTTTGGCTACTGAACATGGCCTTCATTTATAACCATAAATATCAATACATTTTATGAGGCTTGGTAATATAAAGCTCACTCCCACAGAATAAATTACTCACTGAGAAAATGTTCATTTTGGCTCCAACTACCTATTGATGAGATGCCTTGAGAGGTTCACAAGTTGATAACGATGGACGTTGACCGTTTCACCTATCTTTAGTGATTCTGTGAGATTGAGCCAGTACGGAAGGTGGACACGGGTAATGAATGACTGTCTCCGGTTGGGAGTAGTACGGGACCAGCCGGTAGCGGGTTTAGAGGGTGACAAAAACGACTCTTCCCTTCTAAATCAGTCTCTCTCTTGCCCCTCTCTAGGATCGACATCCACAGAAAGGAGAATGCGGGAGCTGCAGAGAAGCCCATCACGGTCCACTCCACCCCAGAGGGCTGCTCCAACGCCTGCAGAACCATCATGGAGATCATGCAGAAGGAGGCCCTTGACACCAAGTTGTGAGTTCAGCTGGAGAACGCATACATACACACGCACATAACCAGCAGGCCTCCAAAACCATGTTGAGTTCAACTGCCCATGCCTAGTCAGTCATGTTAGGATACCCAACTTCTATTCTTAATTATTATTCTATAACTTGACCCATTGAGCCGTCTTCTCTCGGTGTCTCCTTTATCCACAGTACTGAGGAGATTCCACTGAAGATTCTGGCTCACAACAACTTTGTGGGCCGACTGATCGGGAAGGAAGGACGGAACCTAAAAAAGATTGAAGTGGACACAGAGACCAAGATCACCATCTCCCCGTAAATAGACCAACATCCCCATACAATCACCCATAAACTCAGATACACAAGCCACAGTTTTCAAACCAAGATTTCTGACTGGCTAATAATTCTGGGAAAGCATTGCAAAGCAGACTGTTTCTGGAGCTCTTAATCTATAGGTTCTTTGCACATGCCATCAGAATGATTACTGCAAACAAGATGAATGTGTCATGACAAGGGTTGCACATTTTGGGCAATATTCAGAGGAGGAAACTTTCCGTGCGAATTAACGGGAATATGTGCGAATGAATATTAATACCATTTAAATGTAGATGTTTTTTTACATTGAATATATTTACCATATTGTATGGAGACAAACACAAACCTTTTACCTTATCATAAGTAGACATAATTGCAAATGATTAAATCCTTCCAATAGAAAGGGAAAAAATGATTTAGTTACGAATTGAACTTTAATTAAATGAGTTGACTCTTCACATGGGATGATTTCACTGAACAACAGAAGAAAGGGAATATTGAATGATCCATCGCATCTCCCAAAAACGTTTTCAACATACATCTGTAAAAAAGACAACCAAAGCTTTAGTTTCTAGACTGTCTTCCTCTCAGGCTTCCATGTCTTCTCCCTGGACCTCCTCAATGTCCACCTCTTGAACATCAGACTCTGAGGCCTCATCTTCACTGTCACTTGCCAACCTTGTTGAGGATGGCTCGTTGTTAGCCTCAAATTTGCCCGGATGGCCACCAATTTTTCAACCCTTGTCTTGGTCAGCCTGTTGCGTGCGTATGTATGTATGTATGTATGTATGTATGTATGTATGTATGTGTGTGTGTGTGTCTTCCCAAACGAGGACCAGTTGCGCTCTGAGATGGCTGATGTTGGTGGGATTTGGAGGATGATGGAGGCAACAGGGGAAAGAGCCTCAGATCCACAAAGTCCCTTCCACCAGGTGGCTGATGAGATATGTTGGCACAACTGCCATATTACATCTCCATCCAAAAGCCCTTGCTTGGAAGTGTACTTCGCCAGACTGCCAAGAACCCTGCCCTCATCCAGGCCAAGGTGGTGAGACACGGTAGTGATGACACCATAGGCCTTGTTGATCTCTGCACCAGACAAGATGCTCTTTCCAGCATACTTGGGGTCCAACATGTATGCTGCAGCGTGTATGGGCTTCAGGCAGAAGTCTTCACGCTTTTTGATGTATTTCAGAACTGCAGTTTCTTCTGCTTGGAGCAACTGAAGTGGGCAGGGCAGTATGGATTTCTTTACTTACATCTGCAAGCAGAGTCTGAACATCAGACAGGATGGCATTGTCTCCCTCAATCTGTGCAATGGCTACTGCTATATGTTTCAGGCTGCTTATCACTCTCTCCCAAAATACATAATCCAGGAGGATCCTCTTGATGGGGCTGTCCATATTGGCAGACTGTGATCTAGCCATTTTCTTGGAGAGACTCTATCCCCTCCAGGAGACTGTCAAACATGATGACATCACCCCAACGGGTGTTGCTGGGCAGCTTCAATGTGGTGCTCTTATTCTTCCCACTTTGCTTGGTGAGGTAGATTGCTGCTATAATTTGATGACCCTTCACATACCTAACCATTTCCTTGACTCTCTTGTTGAGTGGATCCATTGTTTTCAGTGATATGTCCTTGAGCAGATTCAATGCATGAGCAGCACAGCCAATGGGCCTCCACTTTAGACCAAGCAGCCTTTATGTTCACAGCATTGTCTGCTACCAGTGCAAATACCTTCTGTGGTCCAAGGTCATTGACTGCCTTCAGCTCATCTGCAATGTAGAGACCGGTGTCTGTCCCTTGTCTGCTCTGGTAGAATACTGGTTGAGAAATAGAGATTGATGTAGTTAATTATTCCTTGCCCACGAACATTCGACCACCTATCAGATGATTGCAACACATTCTGCTTTCTCTATGATTTGCTTGACCTTCACTTGAACTCTGTTGAACTCTGCATTCAGCAAATGAGTAGATAAAGCATGTCTGGTTGGAGGGGTGTATGCTGGGCGAAGAACATTCATAAATCTCTTCCAATACACATTGCCTGAGCATCAGAGGTGAACCAGTTGCATACTCAGCTCGAGCAAGACATTCATCAGCATTTCTCTGACTACGTTCCTGCATTGAGTCAAAAAAAGTTATGATTCCAGGAGGACCATGAGCTGTTGCTATCGATAAGGTGTCTGCTTCATCATTTTCACATCAAATAGAAGTAGAGGGACTTCTGTCAGAGGTTGCTTGTTGTGAGCGCTGAGGGAACTTTATGCACTTGGCCAGATGATTCTGCGTCTTTGTTGCATTCTTCACATATGATTTGGCCTAGTATTTGCAAATGTACACAGCTTTTCCTTCTACATTAGCTGCACTGAAATGTCTCCACACGTCATAGTGTCTGTGGCATTTTCCTGTGAAGATTAGGAAAAAAGAGTAAAACAAACAAATACAAATCCATGTACAGATGAGTAGTTAAGCAGTTAGATTAAACAACTCCTTTGTCAGATACATTTTTTTAAATGAAACATATGTAAACAGGTGAATTAACACTCCTCAGTTAGCTGCCTCAAGCAAGCTAAAGCCCATATGGTAGCAAAAACTAACTAGCAAAAATGAGTAAGTTTAGAAATGATTTAACTTCTATGGGCTACCTGGGACGCTAGCGTCCCACCTGTGGCACACAGCCAGTGAAATATCAGGGCGGCAAATTTAAAATTAACAAAATGTCATCATTGAAATTTCTCAAACATACAACTATTTTACACCATTTTAAAGATACACCTCTCCTTAATCCAACCACATTGTCTGATTTCAAAAAGGCTTTACGGTCGAAAGCATAAAGTTAGATTATGTTAGGACAGCGACAACACAAGAAAAACCACACAGCCATTTTCCAACCAGGAGAGGGGTCACAAAAACCAGAAATACAGCTAAAATTAAGCACTAACCTTTGACGATCTTCATCAGATGACACTCCTAGGACTCAATGTTACACAATACATGTATGTTTTGTTCGATAAAGTTCATATTTATATCCAAAAAAACCATTTTACATTGGCGCGTGATGTTCAGAAAATATTTTGCCTCAAACTGCAGGTGAATCAGCATAACAATTTACAAAAATACTCATAAATGTTAAAATATTAAACATCTCCTTAATGCAACCGCTGTGACAGATTTTAAAAAGCTTCACGGGGAAAGCACACTTTGCAATAATCTGAGTACGGCGCTCAGAAAAATACATCAGGCAATACAGATACCCGCCATTTTGGAGTCATCTAAAATCAAAAATAGCATTGTCATGTCAAACGTTGTATAGCATCAATCTTTAGGGCCTTTTTAACATAACTTCAATAATATTCCAACTGGACGATTCCAATGTCTTGAAAAACGTTATGGAACACAGTTACCTCATCACGTGAATGCGCACCAATGAACTCATGTCACCAACTTCCCGGCATAATTGTTCGCTCTCTGTTCACTGCAAAAGCCTGAAACAAGGTTCTAAAGACTGTTGACATCTAGTGGAAGGCTTAGGAAGTGCAAAATGAACCCTAAATCACTGTGGTAGATAGGCAATGACTTGAAAAGACTACAAGCATCAGATTTCCCACTTCCTGGTTGGATTTTTCTCAGGTTTTTGCCTGCCGTATGAGTTCTGTTATACTCACAGACATCATTCAAACAGTTTTAGAAACTTCAGTGTTTTCTATCCAAATCCACTAATAATATACAAATATTTGACTCTGGGCCCGAGTATTAGGCAGTTTACTCTGGGCACGATTTTCATCCGAAATCGAAAACACTGCCCCCTATACCTTAAGTTAAACACACTTTGCTGTAGGCTACTATTTACTAGTTAACAAAAATAATTTTTCATATAAAATATATTCACCCCACCCAGTATTGTAATCAAAACATACCAGAAAGCATGTAGTCCTTGTCTCCAGTGTAGTAGTGTGGGCTCAATAGCATCTCATTAGTGTGCAAGATCTTGAGAATCAGCTGTACATGTGATGGAGGAATGCACTGTGCATGCAGAGGGTTGTAATTCCATTGAATTGGGGATAGCTTAACCAAAATATACCAAGTCCTAGAATTGCCTTGTGTATCCCCCCCCAAAAAAGTAAACTGTTTTAAGTGATCTTTTTTTTAAATTTAAGCAAAATTCCCGGGCTTAACTTTTCAGAAAAATTCTGTACATTTACCGGAAAGTTTCCGACCCTTTGCAACCATAGTTGTGACTTGACTTCTAACATTAATCAGATTTATTTAATCCATGTTTAATTGTTCCCCTTATTTATTTTTTATTTTTCATTTATCATGCAACATTTAACTCATTAGGATTTGGGGCACCACGACAGCGGTTCTTTAGTTACCATCTCCCGAATTAAACTCATATCTTTACCAATTTCATCGATAAACAGTAATCTTTTTAATCATTACCTCGTATCATATCATCATTCTGAACAGTCGTAAACTCCTGAATCTGCACAAATCCCAGCCTTATTATTCAGTACTACACATTGGTTTAATTATTTATTTACTAGCTAACTAAATGGTAACAGGACAAACAGACTGAATACATTTAAAAACAGGTCCCTAGCAGACGGACAATAATATGGCTGCTTGTTACAAAAGACATGGAGAGGGCAAGAGGGACCGAGACTGACTTAACGTTGGTACATTTTATAAACTACGCTGACTTTTAGCACCTATACTTTACACACAGACCGCCGCCCGCTTGGACTAACAAATCATGAATGTATTTACGTGAAAGGTCGTATCTCTCGGAACTGGCCTCCTTGGGAAGGTGGTTGGGCATTTTCGCGGCACGCTTGTAAGGCTCTGCTTGTCCAAAATGGTTCCAACAAGTTTCATACTGTTGTCCTCCTTTGTAGTTGTCTGTTATCCCGTGACTTGTCGTGTAGTCCTGAACAGAACTACAGAGTTGGATTTATTATTATTTTTTTAATAATTTGCTCCTGAAGCTGCCTCTTTGAAGATGGTTTCCAGTGGGGTGGTGAGAGGAGTAGTGTAATATGATGGTTTGAAGGTAGGCTAGCCAGCCGTGTAGATGGTTTGAAGGTAGGCTAGCCAGCCGTGTAGATGGTTCCCAGTGGGGTGGTGAGAGGAGTACTGTAATATGATGGTTTGAAGGTAGGCTAGCCAGCCGTGTAGATGGTTCCCAGTGGGGTGGTGAGAGGAGTAGTGTAATATGATGGTTTGAAGGTAGGCTAGCCAGCCGTGTAGATGGTTCCCAGTGGGGTGGTGAGAGGAGTAGTGTAATATGATGGTTTGAAGGTAGGCTAGCCAGCCGTGTAGATGGTTCCCAGTGGGGTGGGGAGAGGAGTAGTGTAATATGATGGTTTGAAGGTAGGCTAGCCAGCCGTGTAGATGGTTTCCAGTGGGGTGGTGAGAGGAGTAGTGTAATATGATGGTTTGAAGGTAGGCTAGCCAGCCGTGTAGATGGTTCCCAGTGGGGTGGGGAGAGGAGTAGTGTAATATGATGGTTTGAAGGTAGGCTAGCCAGCCGTGTAGATGGTTCCCAGTGGGGTGGGGAGAGGAGTAGTGTAATATGATGGTTTGAAGGTAGGCTAGCCAGCCGTGTAGATGGTTTGAAGGTAGGCTAGCCAGCCGTGTAGATGGTTCCCAGTGGGGTGGTGAGAGGAGTAGTGTAATATGATGGTTTGAAGGTAGGCTAGCCAGCCGTGTAGATGGTTTGAAGGTAGGCTAGCCAGCCGTGTAGATGGTTTGAAGGTAGGCTAGCCAGCCGTGTAGATGGTTCCCAGTGGGGTGGGGAGAGGAGTAGTGTAATATGATGGTTTGAAGGTAGGCTAGCCAGCCGTGTAGATGGTTTGAAGGTAGGCTAGCCAGCCGTGTAGATGGTTTGAAGGTAGGCTAGCCAGCCGTGTAGATGGTTCCCAGTGGGGTGGTGAGAGGAGTAGTGTAATATGATGGTTTGAAGGTAGGCTAGCCAGCCGTGTAGATGGTTTGAAGGTAGGCTAGCCAGCCGTGTAGATGGTTCCCAGTGGGGTGGTGAGAGGAGTAGTGTAATATGATGGTTTGAAGGTAGGCTAGCCAGCCGTGTAGATGGTTCCCAGTGGGGTGGTGAGAGGAGTAGTGTAATATGATGGTTTGAAGGTAGGCTAGCCAGCCGTGTAGATGGTTTGAAGGTAGGCTAGCCAGCCGTGTAGATGGTTCCCAGTGGGGTGGTGAGAGGAGTAGTGTAATATGATGGTTTGAAGGTAGGCTAGCCAGCCGTGTAGATGGTTCCCAGTGGGGTGGGGAGAGGAGTAGTGTAATATGATGGTTTGAAGGTAGGCTAGCCAGCCGTGTAGATGGTTTGAAGGTAGGCTAGCCAGCCGTGTAGATGGTTCCCAGTGGGGTGGTGAGAGGAGTAGTGTAATATGATGGTTTGAAGGTAGGCTAGCCAGCCGTGTAGATGGTTCCCAGTGGGGTGGTGAGAGGAGTAGTGTAATATGATGGTTTGAAGGTAGGCTAGCCAGCCGTGTAGATGGTTCCCAGTGGGGTGGTGAGAGGAGTAGTGTAATATGATGGTTTGAAGGTAGGCTAGCCAGCCGTGTAGATGGTTTGAAGGTAGGCTAGCCAGCCGTGTAGATGGTTTGAAGGTAGGCTAGCCAGCCGTGTAGATGGTTCCCAGTGGGGTGGTGAGAGGAGTAGTGTAATATGATGGTTTGAAGGTAGGCTAGCCAGCCGTGTAGATGGTTTGAAGGTAGGCTAGCCAGCCGTGTAGATGGTTCCCAGTGGGGTGGTGAGAGGAGTAGTGTAATATGATGGTTTGAAGGTAGGCTAGCCAGCCGTGTAGATGGTTTGAAGGTAGGCTAGCCAGCCGTGTAGATGGTTCCCAGTGGGGTGGTGAGAGGAGTAGTGTAATATGATGGTTTGAAGGTAGGCTAGCCAGCCGTGTAGATGGTTTGAAGGTAGGCTAGCCAGCCGTGTAGATGGTTCCCAGTGGGGTGGTGAGAGGAGTAGTGTAATATGATGGTTTGAAGGTAGGCTAGCCAGCCGTGTAGATGGTTCCCAGTGGGGTGGTGAGAGGAGTAGTGTAATATGATGGGTTGAAGGTAGGCTAGCCAGCCGTGTAGATGGTTCCCAGTGGGGTGGTGAGAGGAGTAGTGTAATATGATGGTTTGAAGGTAGGCTAGCCAGCCGTGTAGATGGTTTGAAGGTAGGCTAGCCAGCCGTGTAGATGGTTCCCAGTGGGGTGGTGAGAGGAGTAGTGTAATATGATGGTTTGAAGGTAGGCTAGCCAGCCGTGTAGATGGTTCCCAGTGGGGTGGTGAGAGGAGTAGTGTAATATGATGGTTTGAAGGTAGGCTAGCCAGCCGTGTAGATGGTTCCCAGTGGGGTGGGGAGAGGAGTAGTGTAATATGATGGTTTGAAGGTAGGCTAGCCAGCCGTGTAGATGGTTCCCAGTGGGGTGGTGAGAGGAGTAGTGTAATATGATGGTTTGAAGGTAGGCTAGCCAGCCGTGTAGATGGTTCCCAGTGGGGTGGTGAGAGGAGTAGTGTAATATGATGGTTTGAAGGTAGGCTAGCCAGCCGTGTAGATGGTTTGAAGGTAGGCTAGCCAGCCGTGTAGATGGTTTGAAGGTAGGCTAGCCAGCCGTGTAGATGGTTCCCAGTGGGGTGGTGAGAGGAGTACTGTAATATGATGGTTTGAAGGTAGGCTAGCCAGCCGTGTAGATGGTTCCCAGTGGGGTGGTGAGAGGAGTAGTGTAATATGATGGTTTGAAGGTAGGCTAGCCAGCCGTGTAGATGGTTCCCAGTGGGGTGGTGAGAGGAGTAGTGTAATATGATGGTTTGAAGGTAGGCTAGCCAGCCGTGTAGATGGTTTGAAGGTAGGCTAGCCAGCCGTGTAGATGGTTTGAAGGTAGGCTAGCCAGCCGTGTAGATGGTTTGAAGGTAGGCTAGCCAGCCGTGTAGATGGTTCCCAGTGGGGTGGTGAGAGGAGTAGTGTAATATGATGGTTTGAAGGTAGGCTAGCCAGCCGTGTAGATGGTTCCCAGTGGGGTGGTGAGAGGAGTAGTGTAATATGATGGTTTGAAGGTAGGCTAGCCAGCCGTGTAGATGGTTTGAAGGTAGGCTAGCCAGCCGTGTAGATGGTTTGAAGGTAGGCTAGCCAGCCGTGTAGATGGTTCCCAGTGGGGTGGTGAGAGGAGTAGTGTAATATGATGGTTTGAAGGTAGGCTAGCCAGCCGTGTAGATGGTTCCCAGTGGGGTGGTGAGAGGAGTACTGTAATATGATGGTTTGAAGGTAGGCTAGCCAGCCGTGTAGATGGTTCCCAGTGGGGTGGTGAGAGGAGTAGTGTAATATGATGGTTTGAAGGTAGGCTAGCCAGCCGTGTAGATGGTTCCCAGTGGGGTGGTGAGAGGAGTACTGTAATATGATGGTTTGAAGGTAGGCTAGCCAGCCGTGTAGATGGTTCCCAGTGGGGTGGTGAGAGGAGTAGTGTAATATGATGGTTTGAAGGTAGGCTAGCCAGCCGTGTAGATGGTTCCCAGTGGGGTGGTGAGAGGAGTAGTGTAATATGATGGTTTGAAGGTAGGCTAGCCAGCCGTGTAGATGGTTTCCAGTGGGGTGGTGAGAGGAGTAGTGTAATATGATGGTTTGAAGGTAGGCTAGCCAGCCGTGTAGATGGTTCCCAGTGGGGTGGTGAGAGGAGTAGTGTAATATGATGGTTTGAAGGTAGGCTAGCCAGCCGTGTAGATGGTTTGAAGGTAGGCTAGCCAGCCGTGTAGATGGTTCCCAGTGGGGTGGTGAGAGGAGTAGTGTAATACGGGGATTTTGAGCAGAGTAGTAGAATGGTCCCACTTCAATTCACTTTTCTAAATACTTAGGACAGATATTCAGCGTACCAGTGATTGTCTGGGAGGTGACTTTATCATCTCTACCCCAAGTTGAGATTGAGTTCAAACCACTTTAAATGTGAGATGCAGCTCTACATCTCTCGTCTGTTAATTCTTAACCCATTTTATACAGTTTGTTAAAAAGGGGTGGTTCCGACACGCTCTCTGACCTCACTCAAGGGGGCAGCGACTACGTACTGTGCAGTTATAAAAACAATTTCTTCTTATAGTTTCTAAAATCACATCCCTCAACAAAAACACTTTTCATATAGCATGCACAAGATGGGAACTTTGTACATGTAGTGTGTACTTTTCAAGTTACAGTATTTCCTTTAACATTTTTAATTTCATCACCACAAAATAACAACCAAGACGACATTAGTCTTCTTTTAGGCCACGTCTGCCCGTTCCCCATGTTCAATATTAGAAATATTGTTCCAATAGTTGCTTTCGAACGTGTTTCATCGGAAAGTCTTTAAACAAAGCACATTCCTTGGGTGAATTTGGAGAGGAGTGTTCTGTCCTTGATTTACAAGGCATGAGGTGTTAACCCCCACCAGTCCCCCCCCCTGCGGGTGAGAGGTGGTCTGGTTGATGTTATTTATTGCAAGCTGATCTGACCTATTTAGAGCCTCACGGGACAGTCATGACTAATGTCTCATAAGACACACACATTAGAAACCAAGGTGGTAATGGATGTCCTCCAGTCTCCAGGACCTGACGCTGTACAACCCTGAGAGGACCATCACAGTGAAGGGTTCCATCGAGGCGTGCTCCCGTGCTGAGGAGGAAGTGATGAAGAAGGTCAGAGAGTCGTATGAGAACGACGTGGCCGCAATGAACGTAGGTCCTTGTTCTAACCCACTGGGGGCACTCTGTTGGTGGAACCAAATAATCTGGAGTTGTTCAAAATGGCACCCTACTTCAACTTTTTTGTACTATAGGGAATAGGGTGTCATTTGGGATGCAACCTGAGAGATCATGGCTTTTTTAGACTGTGCAGCTACCCACATAAAAAATGTACTTTGTATTTGAGTGGTTTTATCCCAGAGAAATGTTTCTGTTCTTGGTTAATTTTGTCTGGTAGTAAATATTTCTCTCTACCCAGCTCCAGTCTAACCTGATTCCAGGACTCAACCTGAATGCCTTGGGTTTGTTCCCTGGTGGTGCTCCAGGAATGGGCCCCTCCATGGGACACAACGCCCCACCTCCCGGTGCCCAGGGTGGCTACTCCTCATTCGGGGTGAGTGTCTGGACCCCCACCTCCCTGTGTCTACACAGTGCCTTTTGGTGATGCTTAAAGATGTCCCCTCCTTACAGAGCAGTTCTGCAAGAAGAAACCAACAACAGACCTACCTCTGACTGAGAAGCCATTTTGGATCTTTCAGTGACCGTGTCTTTGTTCCTCTCTCCTTATAGAGCAGCCATTTGGGGGCAGGACAGTGACTTGGTTTTGTGTTATTCTCTCCTATAGAGCAGTTACTTCGGGGGCGAAGGGCCATTTTGGGCGTCTGTGCTGTCGGCGAGCAGCCAGCCCCTCTCTGTAAGTCTCCCTTCCCACAGTGCTTTGCACGGCTTCTGGCTGCTAGCTGCTGGATTGGGTAGAAAGGCAGGGCTTGCCACAGCTAAGCCCCTCCCAGTAACCTATGACCCCTAGGGATTGCCTAACTCATGTTTGTGTTCATTTCGCTAAAATCTGCTGGGTGGTGGCCACAGTTTCTACTGGGTTTAGTTTGGCCTCAAATCTTCAGCTGAAGAAAGTGCAGCAATTGAACACCGTGGCATGTTTAGAAGGTTACAAATGGTCGCAGATGTTTCCAAACGGGCACCTTTCTATTAGACAATTTGATCTGGAACAGCCTCCTGGTGAAAAGGTTTGCTCCCATCTGGAGCCTTCTGAATGTGATCTCGGGTTGGATGACTTCACCCCAACTGAAGTGTAATGAGTTGGTGTCCTCTAGATTAAAACCAGCAGCGCTGTCCCAAACGGCACCCTATTCCCTATAGTGCACTACTTTTGACCAGAGTCCTATGCGTGCACTAAATAGGGAATAGTAATCCCTCCAGGACCATGCCTCCTCCAGGACCATGCCTCCTCCAGGACCATGCCTCCTCCAGGACCATGCCTCCTCCAGGACCATGCCTCCTCCAGGACCATGCCTCCTCCAGGACCATGCCTCCCTGCCCCTTCATCTAAAAGATCTCACCCATTTCACTTCCCTCTAACACCAAGCATGTGCAGTGAGCCCACGCAGTTTGCTGCAGGTCATCTTTTTAATACAATAATCTGTTGTAATGTGTGTGTGGAATCGCTGGTGGGTGACTGAGCCAGGTCAAGCATTCTGAAAGGGATTATCTGAGTGGTCCATCCATATACTGTGGTTTAGTCGGATGTGTTCAGTTGCTACAGAGAAATGGAGATTCCTTTGGGAATGCTATTTACCTGAGCTAGGTGCTGGATGCTAGATTTTCTCATTTTTCTTGAGTCAGGGTCTCTTATAGCCTGGGTGTGTCCCAATAATCTCTCCTTCCTAACTCGTTCACTACTCTCCACTAATTTAAAAGCATTGTATTGTCATGGGCAGGAGGGAATGTCCATATACCATTTTTTAAATTAATTAATTTATTTATTTTTTAAACCATGAAGGGAAGTGAGCAAGTGCTCACTTGGGGAGAAAGGAGAGATAATTGGGACCCACTCCACATTTGGAAGTTCAGGATTTTGTTTAGTTGTATTCAACCTCTTCAAATATGTATGTACAGTTGTTTCATGGTTATGCAGTGATATTGTGATACTATATGCTACGGAGGGGATAAAGTTAAATTGGGATAGATTTGACTGGTTAACAAAGTTATACCTCATATTTAATAAAACAAGTTTCCTATCAGGTCTGCATCTGGTCTCCCTGGCAGTGTCTTAAAAGGCCCCCTATTCCCTCTATTTCACTGCTTTTGACCATGGCTCATAGGGCTCTGATCCAAAGTAGTGCACCGTGTCGCGACCGGGAGACCCATTGTCCCAGCGTCATCCGGGTTTGGTCGGATGTCCTTGTCCCATCGTGCTCTATCGACTCCTTGTGGGGGTCCGGGTGCCTACTTCTGTCGCCAGTTGTACGGCGTTTCCTCTGACACAATGGTGTGGCTGGCTTTCAGGTTAAGCGAGAAGTGTCTAGAAACAGTGCAGCTTGGCAGGGTCGTGTTTCGGAGGATGCATGGCTCTGGACCTTCGCCTCTCCCGAGTCCATACGGGAGTTTCAGCAATGGAACAAGACTGTAACTACCAATTTGGAAATCATGACATTGGGGAGAAAAAGGGGTAAATAAAATCTAAATAAAGTGGTGCTCTAAAGAGGGAATGGGGAACCATTTGGAACGCCAGCCCTGTGAGGCTTCTTCCTGTGTTGCTGCATCAGTTGCTTGGTCGTGGTCATCTGGGCTGCTATCGCTGTTTGCCTGTTGTGGTCTCCTTACGGTCAGACTGGTTCTGGTGTGGTCTCATTACGGTCAGACTGGCTCTGGTGTGTTCTCATTATGGTCAGACTGGCTCTGGTGTGTTCTCATTATGGTCAGACTGGCTCTGGTGTGGTCTCATTACGGTCAGACTGGCTCTGGTGTGGTCTCATTACGGTCAGACTGGCTCTGGTGTGGTCTCATTACGGTCAGACTGGCTCTGGTGTGGTCTCATTACGGTCAGACTGGCTCTGGTGTGGTCTCCTCACGGTCAGACTGGCTCTGGTGTGGTCTCCTCACGGTCAGACTGGCTCTGGTGTGGTCTCCTCACGGTCAGACTGGCTCTGGTGTGGTCTCCTCACGGTCAGACTGGCTCTGGTGTGGTCTCATTACGGTCAGAATGGCTCTGGTGTGGTCTCATTACGGTCAGACTGGCTCTGGTGTGGTCTCATTACGGTCAGACTGGCTCTGGTGTGGTCTCATTACGGTCAGACTGGCTCTGGTGTGGTCTCATTACGGTCAGACTGGCTCTGGTGTGGTCTCATTACGGTCAGACTGGCTCTGGTGTGGTCTCATTACGGTCAGACTGGCTCTGGTGTGGTCTCCTCATTACGGTCAGACTGGCTCTGGTGTGGTCTCCTCACGGTCAGACTGGCTCTGGTCTGGTCTCATTACGGTCAGACTGGCTCTGGTGTGGTCTCATTACGGTCAGACTGGCTCTGGTGTGGTCTCATTACGGTCAGACTGGCTCTGGTGTGGTCTCATTACGGTCAGACTGGCTCTGGTGTGGTCTCATTACGGTCAGACTGGCTCTGGTGTGGTCTCATTACGGTCAGACTGGCTCTGGTGTGGTCTCATTACGGTCAGACTGGCTCTGGTGTGGTCTCATTACGGTCAGACTGGCTCTGGTGTGGTCTCATTACGGTCAGACTGGCTCTGGTGTGGTCTCATTACGGTCAGACTGGCTCTGGTGTGGTCTCATTACGGTCAGACTGGCTCTGGTGTGGTCTCATTACGGTCAGACTGGCTCTGGTGTGGTCTCATTACGGTCAGACTGGCTCTGGTGTGGTCTCATTACGGTCAGACTGGCTCTGGTGTGGTCTCATTACGGTCAGACTGGCTCTGGTGTGGTCTCATTACGGTCAGACTGGCTCTGGTGTGGTCTCATTACGGTCAGACTGGCTCTGGTGTGGTCTCATTACGGTCAGACTGGCTCTGGTGTGGTCTCATTACGGTCAGACTGGCTCTGGTGTGGTCTCATTACGGTCAGACTGGCTCTGGTGTGGTCTCATTACGGTCAGACTGGCTCTGGTGTGGTCTCATTACGGTCAGACTGGCTCTGGTGTGGTCTCATTACGGTCAGACTGGCTCTGGTGTGGTCTCATTACGGTCAGACTGGCTCTGGTGTGGTCTCATTACGGTCAGACTGGCTCTGGTGTGGTCTCATTACGGTCAGACTGGCTCTGGTGTGGTCTCATTACGGTCAGACTGGCTCTGGTGTGGTCTCATTACGGTCAGACTGGCTCTGGTGTGGTCTCATTACGGTCAGACTGGCTCTGGTGTGGTCTCATTACGGTCAGACTGGCTCTGGTGTGGTCTCATTACGGTCAGACTGGCTCTGGTGTGGTCTCATTACGGTCAGA
Source organism: Salmo trutta (assembly GCF_901001165.1). NCBI lineage: Eukaryota > Metazoa > Chordata > Actinopteri > Salmoniformes > Salmonidae > Salmo > Salmo trutta. The sequence goes on from NC_042992.1 coordinate 13,686,048, forward strand.
CTGGCTCTGGTGTGGTCTCATTACGGTCAGACTGCTCTGGTGTGGTCTCATTACGGTCAGACTGGCTCTGGTGTGGTCTCATTACGGTCAGACTGGCTCTGGTGTGGTCTCATTACGGTCAGACTGGCTCTGGTGTGGTCTCATTACGGTCAGACTGGCTCTGGTGTGGTCTCATTACGGTCAGACTGGCTCTGGTGTGGGTCTCATTACGGTCAGACTGGCTCTGGTGTGGTCTCATTAACGGTCAGACTGGCTCTGGTGTGGTCTCATTACGGTCAGACTGGCTCTGGTGTGGTCTCATTACGGTCAGACTGGCTCTGGTGTGGTCTCATTACGGTCAGACTGGCTCTGGTGTGGTCTCATTACGGTCAGACTGGCTCTGGTGTGGTCTCATTACGGTCAGACTGGCTCTGGTGTGGTCTCATTACGGTCAGACTGGCTCTGGTGTGGTCTCATTACGGTCAGACTGGCTCTGGTGTGGTCTCATTACGGTCAGACTGGCTCTGGTGTGGTCTCATTACGGTCAGACTGGCTCTGGTGTGGTCTCATTACGGTCAGACTGGCTCTGGTGTGGTCCTCATTACGGTCAGACTGGCTCTGGTGTGGTCTCCTCATTACGGTCAGACTGGCTCTGGTGTGGTCTCCTCATTACGGTCAGACTGGCTCTGGTGTGGTCTCCTCATTACGGTCAGACTGGCTCTGGTGTGGTCTCCTCATTACGGTCAGACTGGCTCTGGTGTGGTCTCCTCATTACGGTCAGACTGGCTCTGGTGTGGTCTCCTCATTACGGTCAGACTGGCTCTGGTGTGGTCTCCTCATTACGGTCAGACTGGCTCTGGTGTGGTCTCCTCATTACGGTCAGACTGGCTCTGGTGTGGTCTCCTCATTACGGTCAGACTGGCTCTGGTGTGGTCTCCTCATTACGGTCAGACTGGCTCTGGTGTGGTCTCCTCATTACGGTCAGACTGGCTCTGGTGTGGTCTCCTCATTACGGTCAGACTGGCTCTGGTGTGGTCTCCTCATTACGGTCAGACTGGCTCTGGTGTGGTCTCCTCATTACGGTCAGACTGGCTCTGGTGTGGTCTCCTCATTACGGTCAGACTGGCTCTGGTGTGGTCTCCTCATTACGGTCAGACTGGCTCTGGTGTGGTCTCCTCATTACGGTCAGACTGGCTCTGGTGTGGTCTCCTCATTACGGTCAGACTGGCTCTGGTGTGGTCTCCTCATTACGGTCAGACTGGCTCTGGTGTGGTCTCCTCATTACGGTCAGACTGGCTCTGGTGTGGTCTCCTCATTACGGTCAGACTGGCTCTGGTGTGGTCTCCTCATTACGGTCAGACTGGCTCTGGTGTGGTCTCCTCATTACGGTCAGACTGGCTCTGGTGTGGTCTCCTCATTACGGTCAGACTGGCTCTGGTGTGGTCTCCTCATTACGGTCAGACTGGCTCTGGTGTGGTCTCATTACGGTCAGACTGGCTCTGGTGTGGTCTCATTACGGTCAGACTGGCTCTGGTGTGGTCTCATTACGGTCAGACTGGCTCTGGTGTGGTCTCATTACGGTCAGACTGGCTCTGGTGTGGTCTCATTACGGTCAGACTGGCTCTGGTGTGGTCTCATTACGGTCAGACTGGCTCTGGTGTGGTCTCCTCACGGTCAGACTGGCTCTGGTCTGGTCTCATTACGGTCAGACTGGCTCTGGTGTGGTCTCATTACGGTCAGACTGGCTCTGGTGTGGTCTCATTACGGTCAGACTGGCTCTGGTGTGGTCTCATTACGGTCAGACTGGCTCTGGTGTGGTCTCATTACGGTCAGACTGGCTCTGGTGTGGTCTCATTACGGTCAGACTGGCTCTGGTGTGGTCTCATTACGGTCAGACTGGCTCTGGTGTGGTCTCATTACGGTCAGACTGGCTCTGGTGTGGTCTCATTACGGTCAGACTGGCTCTGGTGTGGTCTCATTACGGTCAGACTGGCTCTGGTGTGGTCTCATTACGGTCAGACTGGCTCTGGTGTGGTCTCATTACGGTCAGACTGGCTCTGGTGTGGTCTCATTACGGTCAGACTGGCTCTGGTGTGGTCTCATTACGGTCGTGTGGCCTCTACTGTTCCACAGGGCCAGGGGCAGCCGGAGTCAGAGACGGTCCATCTGTTCATCCCGGCGCTGGCGGTCGGCGCGATCATCGGAAAACAGGGTCAACACATCAAGCAGCTGTCGCGCTACGCCGGAGCCTCCATCAAGGTGTGGGACTTAACTGACAGGAGGGGTTTGAGCTGCATCTCAATAACCTAAAATAGCTTCTCATATCATTTTGTTCTCTTCACCTATTCTCCCCCCTCCATTTTAGATCAGTGCGGATGAAGTCCGTGTCGTAGATGCAAACCAGGTATTTTAATTTCAAACATTCAGATTCCTTTTTCGTCTTATCCATTAATCCTCTCAGATCTCCACAACTGCATATTGGAGTAGAGCTCCAGTTCAGATTGGGTTTGGGTGACACCCTCTTCAGGCTGTTATGATGCACCCCTGATGGGGTAAAGGGAAGCAGTGGGACCTGATTTAGATCAGGTAAAGTGGGTGTGTTAACGTGTTATGTCCCTCCCCTCAGGTAGCACCTCCAGACGGCATGGACGCCAAGCAGAGGATGGTGATCATCGCTGGACCACCGGAGGCCCAGTTCAAGGTAGGAGCCCTTGGGACCCCTCTCGCTTTCTCCACCAGCCATGCTGTGTCCAATACCCACAACACCAGAGGAAAAGCATTGTCTTTTTTGCTCCCAGAAATCCATAGAACAAAATCGTAGTCTGTACAGTTAACTAGCTAGCTGACTAAATCTGGCACATTCACAGCAGTTGATCGATGCTCGTTGTCCCGGTCAAGTTAATTAAGATATTCTGAAGATGAAGACGCTTCAATCAAGGGTTGTGAAAATTCCTCTGACTCTTGGCCCTGTTCCAGGCTCAGGGTCGTATCTTTGGGAAGCTAAAGGAGGAGAACTTCTTTGGGCCGAAGGAGGAGGTGAAACTGGAGGCTCACATCAAGGTGCCCTCCTTCGCTGCTGGGCGTGTCATCGGCAAGGGAGGCAAAACGGTACGCAGACTCCTGTGTGTGACTATGGTTGCCAGATGTATTCTAATTCTGCTCCAGAATAATTGAAAGCACCACCTATTACCTAGGCTGTAATATAAAGTTTTCTTCACTTGTCGCCCTCACCTCAGGTGAATGAGCTACAGAACTTGTCCAGTGCTGAGGTGGTGGTCCCCAGAGACCAGACGCCTGATGAGAATGACCAGGTCATCGTCAAAATCACTGGACACTTCTATGCAAGCCAGGTATGTTACACTTCAAGTGAAGGTTGATTAGTGTTTAAAATTGCAACAGAAAATAATAATGTTGGTCAAACATGTTCTGATAGGATCAGATGGGTTGATCTATCATTTCAAGGATGTTCCTCCAGCCCTGTCACTGGGCAAGGCACTGTCTGCTAGTGGCACTGGGCAAGGCACTGTCTGCTAGTGGCACTGGGCAAGGCACTGTCTGCTAGTGGCACTGGGCAAGGCACTGTCTGCTAGTGGCACTGGGCAAGGCACTGTCTGCTAGTGGCACTGGGCAAGGCACTGTCTGCTAGTGGCACTGGGCAAGGCACTGTCTGCTAGTGGCACTGGGCAAGGCACTGTCTGCTAGTGGCACTGGGCAAGGCACTGTCTGCTAGTGGCACTGGGCAAGGCACTGTCTGCTAGTGGCACTGGGCAAGGCACTGTCTGCTAGTGGCACTGGGCAAGGCACTGTCTGCTAGTGGCACTGGGCAAGGCACTGTCTGCTAGTGGCACTGGGCAAGGCACTGTCTGCTAGTGGCACTGGGCAAGGCACTGTCTGCTAGTGGCACTGAGTCATATCTGGCAGGGGGATATTCATCCCATTCAGCTCTGGTCAGTGGGCTAAAAGGCTGGTTCATGCTGAAACTGACCATTAGAATGTGCTGTATGGATTAACATGGGTAACAAGGATCCTGGGACTGTTATGACAAGACTTGGGAAATTACAACATTTTGCACTAATGCAATTCCACAAAATACACAACATGAACAGCATCAGATAAGAAAAGAGAGAAAAAAGGCGCATTATCCAAACGGGTTGTCCCACGGAAGCCTCTAGCATATTTAATTCACACAACGCCGGCTGCCGGACTGCACAAACAACCCAAATGCAGTTAATAATCCCCACAGGAAACCCCTGCAGTCGAACCTATAGCTGTCATTGTGACACTTCAAACAGTCACAGTTCACTACATATACATCTCTGTCAAACAGGAAGTCTGTTAGCCTTTTCCCTCTGAATGATCTTCTCCTGTCGTACAGCCTACGCGCTCTTCCTATCCAAATCCACTGTAACCTAAAACCCTGACTCCTGTCTGACATGAAGATTCCTAACTTCATTCTGTAATATATAGGTTGCATTATCAAAGCACACTAATTGCCTACGCATGTCAAAATACCGCTGTAACATTTCCCCCGTACTTGCTGCCCATATGAGAGCTTCGGTAGAGAATGTGTGATCAACAAACAGTATGACTGGATATGGATATTTTTAAAACAGAGTTGGTCCCTGTTAAAATACCTTGATATTTAAACTGTTTTCACTCCCCAGTTATTCATGAGCTGATCTGCTATCTGTATAATCAACTAGATTTTGACAAATAGGAGATTGTCATTCGTTGGAGGTTATCTAGCGAGCTTAGCAACTTTTGTAATTTGACTGCCGTTATGTTTGATTGGCCAACGCTGTACTGTGGGTGTGTCTTGAGTGCGCTCTGTCGATGGCCTACTGCTGAAATGCTCTGAATTGAGGAACATGATAACGCTCAATTTATGAATGGCCTGTTTCGCAATTCCATAACGTGATCAAAAATAGTTACTCTAGCATGACTGAATCTGTTTAATTTGCTGTTTAATCTTTCCATAGTGGTGCAGCCAAGCTGACAAGGTGGCACAGCACCCCTCTTATTTGGGGAGATCCCTGGCATGTCGTCCTTATCATGATTTTTAAATGCTTTAAGTGGGTATTTCCTGTGGCTCTCGTGATAAATATGAATGTTTCCCGGTATTGTAACTTGGTAGATTCTCTGTAAAATATGAATCCCTACTGTAGGGTGAAGGGAGTATAGTTGTGTAGGGCAAGGGTTCCCAAACTTCTTCACTCTGGCCCCTTCCAGCATTGGGGAACATCCTGCACCCCCCGTGCGCGTGCATGCACCCCGTCTATCTATGGACACAAACTGTTCTCCCCCCCCTCATGTTGCAGGTTCAAAGCTTATTTCCTGCAGTTCTATACATTTTGCCATGTCTAATGTGTGTTTGATATCTGAGTGACTCAAACATTAAAACAAAATCTATGGGCTAAAAAACATTAGCTGACATGGGCTAGTTGATCTGGACATTTCTGACACGTTATAAATATCTCAGGTATGGAATGACTGACATGACAGGAAAACTGATGCACTACCCAATTTAGAAATTGTACCTTGTGCATTCTACTATTACAACTTGTAAGTAAGTTGAAAGCTGGACTGAGTTCCTTCAAAAAGTTAAATTGGGAACCACTGTTGTAGGGGAAAGGGAGTATAGTTGGGTTGTTGAACCTTGGGAAAGCCAACCGATGTGGTTTGAGTAAAATGTACAATGTCTGCTTCCTTATGTAATGATTGTCCACCATACTGCTTCACAGCGGTGTAGCATTAACCAATGTCTGCATCTGAAATGCCACCCCATTCCTTATCAAGGGCACTAGTTTTGACCAGGGTCGTGCTCCAAAGTATTCAGACCCTTTGGATTTCTTCACATTTTATTTTTTACAAAGTACTATTTAATTGTCTTTTTTTTGTCAAGCCTAAATTGGTTCAGTAGTAAAATGTGGCTTAACAAATCACAAAGTGTACATGGATTCACTCTGTGAAATGATGGTGTTGACATGCTTTTTAAATGAGTAACCATTCCTCTGTCCCCCATACATCTATAAGGTCCCTCAGTCAAGTAGTGAATGTCAAGCACAGATTAAACTACAAAGACCAGGGAGCTGTTTGAAAGCCTCATAAAGGGCAGTGATTGGTAGATGGTTAACAATAACAAATCAGACGTTGAATATCTCTTTAAGCATGATAAAGTTAACAGTTATGCTGTGGATGATGTATTAAACCACCCAGACATATCAAAGATGAAGTCGTCCTACTGAACTGCGCTGCAGGACCGGACTGAAGCTGCTCAGCGACGTGACCATGAGGCCGTTGGTGGTTCTAAGAGCTACAGATTTCAGAGGCTGTGATGAGAGAGCTAAGGATGGATCAACATTGTAGTGGCTCTACAATAATGACCTCAATGACAGAGTGAAAAGAACACCAATTAACAAGTTACAATTATTCTGAACATGCATCTTGTATGCAACAAGGTACTAAAGTAATACTGGAAAAAAAACATGGCAAAGGAACACACTTTTTGGCCTAAATGCAAAACCCTACGTTTGTGGCAAACTGTCTCCTTATTTTGAAGCATGGTAGTAGTGGCTGCATCATGGTATGGGTCTGCTTGAAATCTGCAAATACTGGGGAGCTAAGCATAGGCAAAATCCTAGAGGAAAACCTGCTTCCCACCAGACACTGGGAGATGAATTCACCTGTCAGTAGGTCAATAACCTACAACACAAAGCCAAATCTACACAAGTTACCTAACAAGAAGACTGTGAAGTGGCTAAGTTAGTTTTGACATAAATCTGATTGAAATACTATGGCAGTACTTCAAAATTGCTGTCTCGCAATGATCCCCAACATCTTGACAGAGCTTGAAGCATTTTGAAAAGAATAGGCAAATATTGTACAATCCCAAGAAGACAGCTGTAATGGCTACCAAAGGTGTCGGACCTGTATGGACTCAGGAAACTGAATACTAATGCAACAGACATTCATCTTTAATATATGCTAGAGTATTTTGTGTAGATTGTTGATAAATTCATTTTAATCCCACTTTGTAACACAATGTGAAGAAATCCAAGGGATCTGAATACTTTTGCAAGGCACTGTATATAAGGAATAGGGTGCCGTTTCAGAAGCCTCCACAACCTTCTTGGTGAATTCTTTATTCTACTCACCTTAGAAGCAATGGATGTGTGCATGCCAGTTTTAGATGAGGTTCCTGACCTTTGCCCTTTGACCTCTCCCCAGCTGGCCCAGAGGAAGATCCAGGAGATATTGTCCCATGTGAGGCGGCAACAACAGCCAAAACCCTCGCCCCGTGGGGAGGGGCCGCCCCGTGGAGACGGGCTCGCCCGGCCCTCCCGGAAGTAGACCTGGGGGCCAGTGACTGAACCGCCCGAAGACAGAGCAGAGACCAGAGGGGTAACACGGGCAGGGACGACACGCTCATCTCAGGGGTTAAGGGTCATGGGTACCCGACTGTACACCCCATCCCCCTCAATGACCTCCTTGACCAACACCACAGTGTGGATAGACCTTAACCCCCCCCTCCCCCATCACCTCACCTCTCTGTGAGATTATACTTCAGAGGGTTCCAATGTTGTCATACACCCTCTCACCACACGGATGGGTCCTGATTGGTTCCTCTTTTTTTTGTGTTTTTTTTTTTTGTAGAAAACACCAAGACATAAGAATTATCCCCCCTCCCTGGTGTGGTAACACTCACCACCTCACATGTTGATGACAGGTGTTCATTTTGACACTCGTTTCAGTTTTTACTTTTGTTTTTTGCCCTGGATGAAGTGTTTGTTTAATTGGTTGAAGCTTTCTCTCGTGAGTTTTCTGTGGAAAGAAAAAGGCATTGCTCTGAGTCCTGGTAGGATGATGGGAAGGGGTTTAGACGGATGGGCAGGGCTAGGGGTAATACTCATGTTTGATTGGACAGGGACCCCAGTGGTGGTTTAACGGGGCGCCCCTGTGCTGGTATTGATAGTGGCATTTTATAAATTCGGATGCATTTTATAGATATATAAATATATATTTAGAGTTGAGGATAAGTTAACACTTAAGGGACGGGTTGAACAGTGTTGGCCAGGAAAACGAATTTAATATGCATTTTACTGAACTACCTCAGGATCTCTAGTACCTCAAGAAGACGACGAGAAAAAATAAGAAAATTGATATATATAATATATGAGAAAAAAAAATCTTTTTTTTTTAATTTGCTTTGTGGTATTTTGTATACTTTATAAAGCTAATAGTTCTTGAACATTTTTATTTTTTTAAGAAAATTAACAATTTGGTCAGCTGCCAACTGACCTTGCCTTCAACTCTAGTGCTCTCCAGCAACATCAACATGATGACGGTGGCCCTGTACATAAAGTCTGTCTGTACATAGAGCCAAGGGCGAAGTTAGCGCTCAACTCAGTTGGCTGCTGATGGGAGTATCGAGAGAGAATACATCGCCTCAGTTTTCCTGAGGAATCCACCACCTTCTGAAAACTACAAAAAGCACGTCTATATTAGAGTAATGCCGATTCATGCCAACCGTACATACTGCAGCGACGCCGTTTAGTTTTGGGATTCTGACACTTATTGTTGACGGTACGTTTAAATGTTTTCTTTTCTTCTGTCTTCCTGGAAGGGCAATGGGAGGGGCCTGAGCACTGAGTTCTCTCTCTGTAGCCTTCATAGAAATGGACATGGCAGAGCAGCACGGTCTGTTTGTTGTATTTCTGTTACCTGCTTAGGCCTTGAACCATCATAGTCTCAAATTCGCTTATAGTGCAATACATGGGGAATAGGGTGAAATTTGGAAGTTTCTGACAAGCTAAAGTTCGGTCCACAGCCTGATGGTTTTTAAAACAAAAATTCTAGAGCGACTTTGCAGTGGCCCCAGTAGCCGCCGAGTCAGTCTGTTAGTGTAGTTTACTGCATGGTGACGGTAGGGGGAGTCACACTGATGGATGCTTTTATGGAATCTACTGTAGCAGTTTAACCAGCAGCAGCAGCTGTAACCTTTGCTTGAAGTGAGAGAAAGCAGTTCAAATTAGTATTCATTACAAAAAGCCAAGCGGCACACATTTTACTAAATGAACCCTGTTTGGGACAAGGAAGATCGGTTAAAAATCCAACAACAAAGAAATACTATACCAAGTTTATCCTTTTTTATTTTTTATGCAGAATGTAAATATGTTTTGATTGTGGTAAAAGTGCTTGAGTGTATCCATTCTTCCACAATAGAACGCTGTCTACCTCAGCCGAGGGGGTGGGTTTGTGGCGGCATGCGCCCTCACCCCTCCTAGCGCTCGCTCCCATACACCACCTAGCGCCCTCACCCCTCCTAGCGCCCTTCACCCCGCCTAGCGCCTGCGCCCTCACCCCCCCCTAGTGCCCACGCACTCGCTCCGACACTTCAGTACCCCCCCCCCCCCCAACACTTCTCTGCATGGGCGCGTGGGTGCTCACACGGTCCAACCTCGCGCTTACGTACATGAGGGGCACAAGTGACGTTTATTCCCCCCCCCTCCTCATCTGTTTTTTGATCTACCTCTTTAGAAACACATTTTGAATTAGAGGCATACTTCTATTTATAAGATTTGGGTTCTTCTCCCGCTGTCCCCCCTTCTGCTGTCCCCCCCTTCTGCTTTCCCAGATATAAATGAAAATAAACAAATCATGTTGTACTCTTTTAGAATTTAAAGGAATAATTGAAAAGTGATCAGAAATATTTCCTTTGCTAGCATTTATATAATCTACTCTTGCTTAATTGATTGAAAATCCTCAAACGTTGCTTTTTCTGCTTTTATTTTTGGTAGTGTGGCTTCCATGTATTGAACTTTCTTGCTTGGGATTTTTTGTGAAAAAAGGTGTTTTCACCCGTGCATTTTTTTGATTCAGTGAATGGACGATAGGTAAACAAAATTATAAACTGTAAAAAAAAAAAAAGGGGGCCTGCCTTTTTGTTTCTGGTTTTAGACTAACAATAAATACTGTCTTTCTTACCTTTGTCTTCACGAATGCTACATTAATTTGATAGCGATTTGTTCTGTTAGTATTTTCTTCGATGTGTAACATGGAAATTCATGTTTTTGTGGGGAAAGTGGAGGGACTGGGTTAGGGAGTCCCTTTTTTTGGAAAAGTTGTCTGGTTTAGGCACGATACCCCCTCTTCCCTGCCCCCTCTGCGAACATGCTTGTGCCCCTTCACCCCCCCCCCCCCCCCCCACACACACACAGCTCAACTTGTCAAACGCCTCTGAATAAAAACAAAGTGAAATTGGCTCCTATGTCCTACACTTTATTTCTAATGTATTTTTTCATCTACTGTAAGATGCGCTTTTTCGAAATGTTTTGTGTAATTTAACCTTTTGTTTAAGCGGAAGTTCAGGATATTACAACTTGACGTTAATGGTCCCTCACCCTGAAAGTAGTTTTTCGGCCGGGAGAAACTGTAATCTATGGTTTGGTTTTCTCTGAACGGCCACTACATACTCTAGCTACCGCTAGCAAAACATTTTATGGAGTGATATTGGCATGGGTGCAATTGTCAAAATTGTTAGTTGGTCCCTTACTACAACCGTGTAATAGTGTTCTGTCCAATTTTTATAAATTGTATTTAATCAGGTTACTTGTTACATCACTTGTGAGCCCCCAAAGAGACGCATGCAGGTAGGTAGGTTACACATTTGCAGTAAATTTGCAGTAAACTTTCCAGAATGAAATGTCAGTTTCACACCAAATCTAAAAAATATGGCTTTTCAGTAACTAGTAACTTTAGTACATTTTGTGCAACACATGTAGATGGCACAGAGAATGGACAGTAATGTCAAACTGATAAGTTTAACTTTTTATTTTTTACATTTTCTAAAAGAAAGCCATTGTTAAGCTTGAAGCACAGCATAAAGATATTTTCATGAGTGAGGAAAAAATCAATACCTCTGAAGATCTGTCAAATCAACTTTCTGCCCAGCTTCATTTTGGTTCCTAGGCCCTTTCCCTTTAGTGTTCACAGATCTAAAAAGGCTAATGGAAGCGGCTAGGTATTGAAATGGGACTGGAACTTACTATTACTCTCCCACCAGAGCTGCCTCAAACATTGCCCCACCCCAAACTGTTTTTGTCATTTGCCGCACAGTGCCTATTGAAAGTCAACACCCCTGGTAACTTCTACATTTAAAAAAAAATAAAATAATTATACTGTCTTTAAGCATGATAAAGTGAATAATTTATGATGTATTAAACCACCCAGACACATCAGATGTTCTGAACTGAGCTGCAGGACTGGAATGAAACTGCTTAGGGATGTCACCATGAGGCCATTTGGTGATTTTTAAAAAGGCTACAGAGTTCAATGGCTGTGATGGGATAAAACTGAGGATGGATTTTAACATTGTAATGACTCCACAATAATGACATACATTGCATTTGGAAAGTATGCAGACCCTGTCACGCTTTCCACATTTTGTTAGGTTACAGCCTTATTCTAAAATGTATGAAATAAAACATTTTCCTCACCAATCTACACCCAATACCATATAATGACGAAGAAAAAACTGGTTTTTAGACATTTTTGCAAATTTATAAAAAATAAAATAATCACATTTACTTAAGTATTCAGACCCTTGACTCAATTCTTTGTTGAAACACCTTTGGCAGCGATTACAGCCTCGAGTCTTCTTGGGTGTGATGCTACAAGCTCAGCACACCTGTATTTCTCATTCTCTGCAGGTTGGAGGGGGAGTGTCGCTGCACAGCTATTTTCAGGTCTCTCCAGAGATGTACGATCGGGTTCAAGTCCAGGCTCTGGCTGGGCCGCTCAAGGACATTGAGACTTGTCCCGAAGCCACTCCTGTGTTGTCTTGGCTGTGTGCTTAGGGTCATTGTCCTGTTGGAAGGTGAACCTTTGCCCTAGTCTGAGGTACTGAGTGCTCTGGAGGTTTTCATCAAGGACCTCTCTGTACTTTCCCTCGATCCTGACTAGTCTCCCAGTACCTGCCACTGAAAAACATCCCACAGCATGATGCTGCCACCACCATGCTTCAACATAGGGATGGTGCCAGGTTTCCTCCAGACGTGACGCTTGGCATTCAGGCCAAAGAGTTAAATCTTGGTTTCATCAGACAAGAGAATCATTTTTCTCATGGTCAGAGTCCTTTAGGTGCCTTTTGGGAAAACTCCAAGCAGGCTGTTATGTGATTTACTGAGTGGCTTCCATCTGGCCACTCTACCATAAAGCCCTGATTGGTGGCGTGCTGCAGAAATGGTTATCCACAGAGGAACTCTGGAGCTCTGTCAGAGTGACCATCGGGTTCTTGGTCACTTCCCTGACCAAGGCCCTTCTCCCCGATTGCTCAGTTTGTCAAGGCGGCCAGCTCTAGGACCAGACAGGTGTCTTTCCAAATTATGTCCAGTCAATTGAATTTACCATAGGTGGACTCCAAGTTGTAGAAACATCTCAAGGATGATCAATGGAAACAGGATGCACCTGAGCGCACTTTTGAGTCTCATAGCAAAGGGTCTGAATACTTATGTAAATAAGATTTCATTTTTATTTCTAATACATTTGAAAAAAAGTCTAAACCTGTTCTCACTTTGTCATTATGGAGTATTGTGTGTAGATTGAGGGGGGGAAAATGTATTTAATCCATTGTAGAATAAGGCTGTAACTTAATGTGGAAAAAGTCAAGGGGTCTGAATACTTTCTGAATGCACTGTATAAGACCAGTGTAAAGAATACAAATATTCCTAAACATGCATCCTGTATGCAACAAGGAAATAAAATAATACAATAAAATATACTTTTTGGCCTAAATGCAAAGCCTTATGTTTGGAGCAAACACATCACTGAGGAACTGTCTCCTTATTTTTAAGCATGGTAGTGGCTACATCATGTAATGGGTCTGCTTGACATAAGCAAATGCAGTGAAAAGAAACGGGATGGAGCTAAGTACAGGCGAAAACCTGCTTCAGTCTGCTTTCTACCAGACACTGGGAGATCAACTAACCTTTCAGCAGGACAATAAGCCCAAATGTACACTGGAGTTACCAAGACGGCGAATGTTCCTGAGCTGCCAAGTTAAACTTTTGACTTATATCTGCTTGAAAAACTATGGCTGTCTAGCCATGATCCTCAACACCTTGACAGAGCTTGGATATTTTTTTTATGGGAAAATATTGCACTACAGGTGTGCAAAGCTGTTATGAGGCTTACCCAAGAAGACCCAGCTGTAATCACTGCTACAGGTGATTCTAACATGTATTGACTCGGGGTGAATACTTAAGGTGTGTTTAGTGTTTTTATTTTTCATTCATCTTTAAAAGATATACCTTTTCTTCCACTTTGACATTACAGAGTATTTTGTGTAGGCTGTTGACAAAAATTACAATGAAATCCATTTTAATCCCACTTTGTAACACAATATGTGAAGAAATCCAAGGAGGGTGTAGACTTCCTATAGACATACTTTTCTACAACAAAGTCAACTAAACAGAAAAGGCATTAGTATTTTCATATTTATTATCAAAAGTTAAATGTTCCTCTTGCTATCTTAACAGTTGTTAGTTCACTTAGTTATTGGTATAGATATCTTCTTTGTGATGCATTTATGTGCTAAAATTAAACTTGGTACTGAAGAACCTCTGAGTAAAAATCCTGGGGCCTGTTAAGGATTATATAATGTTGCAGAACATTGAGATAGAAATGTATTGTGTAGAACAGATATGCTTGTCTGTCTGGTACGAAAGGGAATCCAGTAAGCTCTTTATTCTATTTCTATCTGCACCGTTGAAAACGTTTCACACCACTGAATACACCCCAAATTTGCAGCCTGTGGCTGTAGTACCGTCGGTGGGTCTACAGGGGGTGTCTGTCTGACAGCAGGCGACTCTTCTCCTCGTTGGTGGGGAATATTACCTCCCTCAGCCGGCCCATACGACCCCCAACACCAACATGGCCACTGGCATCCTCCACCAGGGACCTCCTCACCCGCTTGTAGACTTTATAGCGCCTGGGAGGGGAGAGAGAGGAAATGAGAGGAGGGAGAGATGGATGGGAGGGGGAGGAGGAGAGAGGAGATAAGACAGAGGGGAGCGAGAGATGGAGGGAAGGGGGAGAGATGGAGAGAGGGAGGGTAGGGTAGGGGGAGATGGAGATGGAGGGGATGGGGGAGAGGGAGAGACGAGGAGGAGCGGACAGAGAGATGGAGGGAGAGATGTAGGGGAGGGGGAGAGAGGATGGAGGGAAAGGGGGATAGGGGAGAGAGATGAAGTGGGGGAGATGGAGATGAGAGATCATGAGTAAGGGAAACTGTGTGTGCATGAAATACTGAGTGGCTTGACTTACTTGTAGACCATGAAGGCGATGAAGGCAAAGATGGCTAACAGAATAGCACTGGAGGAGAGGACAACCTCTGCAGCATGAGGAGCTTTAGACTCTACAAACAGATGGGGGGAGGGATGGATGGAGAGACAAAAATGTGAGGGAAATTGACAGTGATAGAGAGGTGGAATGGATCGAGGGGAGTCAAGAATCAAGGGGGGGGGGGGGGTGGAAAGAAGTGGCGAGAGGTGGGATGAGATTAGGAGAGAAATAAACCACTTTAGTATCGGGTCTAAACTGTGCCTAAATACCATCAAACGAAACATAAATTTCAAAATGAAAATCCCATCTATGGCTTTGGATTTATACACATTCACAACATTGTATCCCAAATGGCACCCTACTCCCTATATAGTGTACTACCTTGACCAGGGCCCATCCATACGGCAAACTATTCACTATATACAGTGCATAAGGAAAGTATTCAGACCACTTCATATTTCCCAAATATTATGTTACAGCCTTAATCTAAAATGGATTACATTTTTTAAAATCCTCATCAATCTCCACACAATAACAAAGTGAAAAAACAGGTTTTAAAATGTTTTGCAAATGTATTAAAATTAAAAAACAGAAATACCTTATTTACATAAGTATTCAGACCTTTTGCTATGAGACTCGAAATTGAGCTCAGGTGCATCCTTTTTCATTTGATCATCATTGAGATGTTTCAACAACTTGATTTACCTGTGGTAAATTAAATTAATTGGACATGATTTGGAAATGCATACACCTGTCTATTGAAGGTCCCACAGTTGACAGTGCATGTCAGAGCAAAATCCAAGCCATGAGATCGAAGGAACTGTCCGTAGAGCTCTGAGACAGGATTGTGTCGAGGCACAGATCTGGGGAAGGGTACCAAAAATGTTCTGCAGCGTTGAAGGTCCCCAAGAACACATTGGGGACACACATCAAGACTCTTGCTAGAGCTGGCCGCCAGCCAAACTGAGCAATCGGGGGAGAAGGGTCTTGGTCAGGGAGGTGATCAAGGGAAAGATGAACGAAGAAAAGAACAGAGATCCTTGATGAAAACCTGTTCCAGAGCACTCAGCACCTCAGACTGGGGAGAAGGTTCACTTTCCAAGAGAACAACAACCCTAAGCACACAGCCAGACAACACAGGAGTGGCTTCGGGACAAGTCTCTGAATGTCCTTGACTGGCCCAGCCAGAGCCTGGACTTGAACCCGATAGAACATCTCTGGAGAGACCTGAAAATAACTGTGCAGCGACGCACCCCATCCAACCTGACAGACCTTGAGAGGATTTATTTAATTTATTTATTTCACCTTTATTTAACCAGGTAGGCTAGTTGAGAACAAGTTCTCATTTGCAACTGCGACCTGGCCAAGATAAAGCATAGCAATTCGACACATACAACAACACAGAGTTACACATGGAATAAACAAAACATACAGTCAATAATACAGTAGAACAAAAGAAAACAAAAAGTCTATATACAGTGAGTGCAAATGAGGTAAGTTAAGGCAATAAATAGGCCATGGTGGCGAAGTAATTACAATAGAGCAATTAAACACTGGAATGGTAGATGTGCAGAAGATAAATGTGCAAGTAGAGATACTGGGGTGCAAAATAAATAAATAAATACAGTATGGGGATGAGGTAGGTAGATAGATGGGCTATGTACAGGTGCAGTGATCTGTGAGCTCCTCTGACAGCTGGTGCTTAAAGCTAGTGAGCGAGATATGAGTTTCCAGCTAAAGAGATTTTTGCAGTTCGTTCCAGTCATTGGCGGCAGAGAACTGGAAGGAAAGACGACCAAAGGAGGAATTGGCTTTGGGGGTGACCAGTGAGATATACCTGCTGGAGTGCATGCTACGAGTGGGTGCTGCTATAGTGACCAGTGAGCTGAGATAAGCCGGGGCTTTACCTAGCAGAGACTTGTAGATAACCTGTAGCCAGTGGGTTTGGCGACGAGTATGAAGCGAGGGCCAACCAACGAGAGCGTACAGGTCGCAATGGTGGGTAGTGTATGGGGCTTTGGTGACAAAACGGATGTCACTGTGATAGACTGCATCCAGTTTGTTGAGTAGAGTGTTGGAGGTTATTTTATAGATGACATCGCCGAAGTCGAGGATCGGTAGGATGGTCAGTTTTACGAGGGTATGTTTGGCAGCATGAGTGAAGGATGCTTTGTTGCGATATAGGAAGCCGATTGTAGATTTAATTTTGGATTGGAGATGCTTAATGTGAGTCAGGAAGGAGAGTTTACAGTCTAACCAGACACCCAGGTATTTGTAGTTGTCCACGTATTCTAAGTCAGAGCCATCCAGAGTAGTGATGCTGGACGGGCGCGCAGGGGTGGGCAGTGATCGATTGAATAGCATGCATTTAGTTTTACTTACGTTTAAGAGCAGTTGGAGACCACGGAAGGAGAGTTGTATGGCATTGAAGCTTGTCTGGAGGTTAGTTAACACAGTGTCCAAAGAGGGGCCAGAAGTATACAGAATGGTGTCGTCTGCGTAGAGGTGGATCAGAGAATCACCAGCAGCAAGAGCAACATCATTGATGTATACAGAGAAGAGAGTCGGCCCGAGAATTGAACCCTGTGGCACACCCATAGAGACTGCCAGAGGTCCGGACAACAGGCCCTCCGATTTGACACACTGAACTCTATCAGAGAAGTAGTTGATAAACCAGTCGAGGCAATCATTTGAGAAACCAAGGCTGTCGAGTCTGCCAATAAAAATGTGGTGATTGACAGAGTCGAAAGCCTTGGCCAGGTCGATGAATACGACTGCACAGTAATGTCTCTTATCGATGGCGGTTATGATGTCGTTTAGGACCGTGAGTGTGGCTGAGGTACACCCACGACCAGCTCTGAAACCAGATTGCATAGCGGAGAAGGTACGGTGAGATTCGAAATGGTCGGTAATCTGTTTGTTACCTTGGCTTTCGAAGACCTTAGAAAGACAGGGTAGGATAGATATAGGTCTGCAGCAGTTTGGGTCTAGAGTGTCACCCCCTTTGAAGAGGGGGATGACCGCGGCAGCTTTCCAATCTTTGGGAATCTCAGATGATACGAAAGAGAGGTTGAACAGGCTAGTAATAGGGGTTGCAACAATTTCGGCAGATCATTTTAGAAAAAGAGGGTCCAGATTGTCTAGCCCGGCTGATTTGTATGGGTCCAGGTTTTGCAGCTCTTTCAGAACATCAGCTATCTGGATTTGGGTGAAGGAGAAATGGTGGGGCCATTGGCGGGTTGCTGTGGAGGGTGCCGGGTAGTTTACCGGGGTAGGGGTAGCCAGGTGGAAAGCATGGCCAGCCGTAGAGAAACGCTTATTGAAATTCTCAATTATAGTGGATTTATCGGTGGTAACAGTGTTTCCTAGCCTCAGAGCAGTGGGCAGCTGGGAGGAGGTGCTCTTATTCTCCATGGACTTACAGTGTCTCAGAACTTTTTTGAGTTAGTACTACATGATGCAAATTTCTGTTTGAAAAAGCTAGCCTTAGCTTTTCTAACTGCCTGTGTATATTTGTTCCTAACTTCCCTGAAAAGTTGCATATCACGGGGGCTATTCGATGCCAATGCAGAACGCCACAGGATTGGAGTGAACCAAGGACTATATCTATTCCTAGTTCAACATTTTTTGAGTGGGGCATGCTTATTCAAGATGGTGAGGAAGGCACTTTTAAAGAATAGCCAGGCATCATCTACTTATGAGGTCAATGTCATTCCAGGATACCCCGGCCAGGTTGATTAGAAAGGCCTGCTCGCAGAAGTGTTTTAGGGAGTGTTTGACAGTGATGAGGGGTGGTCGTTTGGTCGCAGACCCATTATAGATGCAGGCAATGAGGCAGTGATCGCTGAGATCTTGATTGAAAACAGCAGAGGTGTATTTGGAGGGCGAGTTAGTTAGGATGACATCTATGAGGGTGCCCGTGTTTACAGATTTGGGGTTGTACCTGGTAGGTTCATTGATAATTTGTGTGAGATTGAGGGCATCAAGCTTAGATTGTAGGATGGCCGTGGTGTTAAGCCTGTCCCAGTTTAGGTCACCTAGTAGCACGAGCTCAGAAGATAGATGGGGGCAATCAATTCACATATGGTATCGAGGGCACAGCTGGGGGCAGAGGGAGGTCTATAGAAAGAGGCAACAGTGAGAGACTTGTTTCTGGAAAGGTGAATTTTTAGAAGTAGAAGCTCGAATTGTTTGGGTACAGACTTGGATAGTAATACAGAACTCTGCAGGCTATCTTTGCAGTAGATTTCAACACCGCCCCCTTTGGCAGTTCTGTCTTGGTGGAAAATGTTATAGTTAGCGATGGAGATTTCAGGGTTTTTGGTGGTTTTCCTAAGCCAGGATTCAGACACGGCTAAGACATCCGGGTTGGCAGAGTGTGCTAAAGCAGTGAGTAAAACAAACTTAGGGAGTAGGCTTCTAATGTTAACATGCATGAAACAAAGGCTTTTACGGTTACAGAAGTCAACAAATGAGAGCACCTGGGGAGTGGGAGTGGAGCTAGGCACTGCAGGACCTGGATTAACTTCCAGAGGAACAGAGGAGAAGTAGGATAAGGGTACGGCTAAAGGCTATACGAACTGGCTGTCTAGCACGTTCGGAACAGAGAGTAAAAGGAGCAGGTTACTGGGTACGATAGCATAGATTCAAGGCATAGTGTACAGACAAAGGTAAGGTAGAATGTGAGTACATTGGAGGTAAACCTAGGCATTGAGTAATGATGAGAGAGATATAGTCTCTAGAGACGTTTAAACCAGATGATGTCATCGCATATTTAGGAGGTGGAACAACATGGTTAAGGCATATTGAGCAGGGCTAGAGGCTCTACAGTGAAAAAAGACAGTAATCACTAACCAGGACAGTAATGGATGAGGCATATTGATATTAGAGAGAGGCATGCGTAGCCAAGTGAACATATGGGTCCAGTGAGTGGTAGGGCTGACTGGGGACACGGCAATTCAGACAGTTAGCAGGCCGATGCTAACAAGCTAAGGATCTGCAGAGAAGAATGGCAGAAATACAGGTGTGCCAAGCTTGTAACGTCATACCCAAGAAGACTCGAGGCTGTAATCGCTGTCAAAGGTGCTTCAACAAAGTACTGAGTAAAGGATCTGAATACTTATGTAAATTTGTAATTCAGCATTTAATATTTTAGAATTATAATTTTTTTTTTTTTAAGAAAGTCTGAAAACATGTTTTTGCTATGTCATTATGGGGTATTGTGTGTAGATTGATGAGGGGGAAAAAACTATTTAATCAATTTTAAAAATAAGGCTGTAACGTAAGAAAATTGGGGAAAAGTCATGGGGTCCGAATACTTTCCGAATTGACTGTAGGGTGCCATTTGGGACTCAACTTGAATAAGACCCCAGGGTCTAGCCCTGTGACCTACTGGGTGTGTCAGGGTCAGTGTTGCTTATGGTGATGGTGGTGGTGGTGGTGGTGAGGGCCAGACTGCTGGCGTCCTCCAGGGTGATGTTGACACAGTAGGTCCCTGGCTCCAGGAAGGTCCTCCGCAGGCGCACCTTGCACTCCGACAACGGGGGCACGTCATCACACACGATGTTCCTCACCTGGTGGCAAGAGGGGTCTGAGACGATGGTGCAGGCTAAGGTGGGAGTGCTGGGGAAGGGGGAGAGGAGGAGAGAGGAGGGTGGTTATGGTAGATGGATGGGGCAACTATGGAGTGGTTTGTGGGTTAATATTCATTACAAATGACATTTTTCACTAGTCCAAAAACATGTCTGAGGGTTGCCTTAGCCACATCCAATTGTGTTCCACTCACCTGCCCAGGCACTTGACCAGGAAGCTGATGTCAGTGTTGGTGACCTTCGCAGCAGACACGTCCACGATCCGATTGGCTGGCTGGCTGTTGATTAAGTGCTTGGGTTCTGTGATTGGGTAAGGCATGGATGGAGTGATTAAAACACGCTTGGATTGAATACTTTTCACAACGGGGCAAATACTAACTTCCACTCCCATTGATATCAATGCATGATTACGTGAACATTTGTGTAGACATTGGGCAGTGGAACTTAGTACTTGCCCCTATGAGAGTGTTTACGGACAAAATGGCACCCTATTCCCTATATAGGGCACTACTTTGACCAGAGACATATGGGCCTTATGGGCCCCAAAGTAGTGCACTATAAATGGAATATGATGCCATTTGAGACGCACTATATCCTCATCCACCCACCAATAATGGTGATGTTGGTCTGGAAGGTTCCGTAGAAGTAGCGGAAGCAGTCATTGGCTGCCAGATGTGCGTGGCGGAGCTGGGCCATGGGGGTGGGGCCAGCCGGCAGGGACATTGGGGTAGGGCCAGTGGGCAGGGACATGGGGGTGGGGCCAGCTAACAAGAACTGGGCAAAAAGTTGTATCGGGTTGAACAGCGCCAAGGTCACGTCAGCAACCGTTGGGGGGAGGGGCTCTGTTGTCGGGAAGCCTGTAGTCATAGGAACAGGTGTGTTGGAGGCGGGTCTGGCAGTGGTGACTGGCACTGGAAACGAGACAGTGGAATTTGGACAGTTTATGTCAGCTGAATAGAACTAAACTCAGAAGAGAAAACACTTCCTCATTCACTCTGGCAGACACTTCTATTCAACGCACATTACAGAGGTCATTCTTACCAAAACCATGGGTTGTCTCCATTTTGCGAGTGATGGCGTGAGTGCCAGGGGGAGGTGTGTGGGCCGCTGAAGGAGAGAAAAAGAGAGATATGACATAACGCTTCGAAGACGGACATGGGGCTGCAGTGCAATCAACATTCCCCCAATGGTGCATACCTTATTCCAGGCTGGAGTGCCAGTAGTATGGTGAAAGATGGAGCTCATTAGTGTGTACTATGTACTTCTAGGTTTGTGTACTTGCAATATCCACTGAAGTGAAGTGTGTGACTCAAGTGTGCGTACCTGTAGTTTGCGTGGGCGGAGGACATGGGATCTTGAACGCCGCCTCCACCCTCAGCTTCACGTTGACATCTCCAACCGCACTGTAGGAGTGAGTGGCTACGTTGCTATGGGTGACCAGCTGGTTGCCGTCCTTGAAGTCCCAGATGTAGTCGACAGCGTCTGCGGTCTTCAGGTAGTTACTGGGGTCGTGAACCGACACACTGAACACAACGTCCTCGCCACGCACAAATACGCTGTCCGACAGGTTGGCTGATGCCTTCTGGGAAATATTCACAGTCACTGGGATCTTGTCTGTGGATGGGTAAAGGTTAACGAGAAACACTCAGACATGACACATCCGTTCATCTATACATTCATCTATCTGTATCCAGTGCTTCATTTGTAAATCGGGAGGTCCCGGAACACATAGGGTGCGTTTGTTAATCTGGGGGAGGTATGAGGTCCCGGAACACATAGGGTGCGTTTGTTAATCTGGGGGAGGTATGAGGTCCCGGAACACATAGGGTGCGTTTGTTAATCTGGGGGAGGTATGAGGTACCGGAACACATAGGGTGCGTTTGTTAATCTGGGGGAGGTATGAGGTCGCGGAACACATAGGGTGCGTTTGTTAATCTGGGGGAGGTATGAGGGCCCGGAACACATAGGGTGCGTTTGTTAATCTGGGGGAGGTATGAGGTCGCGGAACACATAGGGTGCGTTTGTTAATCTGGGGGAGGTATGAGGTCCCGGAACACATAGGGTGCGTTTGTTAATCTGGGGGAGGTATGAGGTCCCGGAACACATAGGGTGCGTTTGTTAATCTGGGGGAGGTATGAGGTCCCGGAACACATAGGGTGCGTTTGTTAATCTAGGGGAGGTATGAGGGCCCGGAACACATAGGGTGCGTTTGTTAATCTGGGGGAGGTATGAGGTACCGGAACACATAGGGTGCGTTTGTAAATTCTCTCTGGTTATCTACTCCGATTTCAGAGCACTCATGTCTGAGTGTACCAGAGCGCAGAATAACTGATGAATTTACAAACGCGCAACACTCGTTGAATATGACCGGTGTCAGTGAACGTCAGCAACAAAACTTTATTAAATAGTTGAATATGACCGGTGTCAGTGAACGTCAGCAACAAAACTTTATTAAATAGTTGAATATGACCGGTGTCAGTGAACGTCAGCAACAAAACTTTATTAAATAGTTGAATATGACCGGTGTCAGTGAACGTCAGCCCAAAAAAATATTCAATCGTTGCCAGCAGCACAGTTACAGTCACCAACGCTCTGGATAACATGAAAACTGCCTAACCAGCTCTGCTCAGGCGAGTAAAATGGTCAGAGTGAGGTGTTCTCTCATTTGTGTCTAGAAGTAGCTAGCTAGCAAGCTAACTTTAGCCAGTTAGCTTGGGTGCTTGACTGCCGTTGTGAGGTCAGAACGCACAGATCAACCCCAGAGCGTCCAGAGAGCGAAACGCTCTTAATTTACCAACAGATAATCTGACAACACTCTGAATTGACGAACACACCCATAGTGTGGGGGGGGGGTAATCTGGGGGAGGATGAGGTACCGGAACAAATTGAGAAAAAAAAGTGACAAACTCCACATAGCACCGCAGCAGACAGAGTAAACAGCCAAGTAGCTACTGCTGGTGAAATGGACAGCACTCTCCAAGGTGCTGATTAATTCAAAGCATTTTAGACGTCACTGCAGTAAGCCCACACACTTGAGTTTAGCTGTGGGGCTTACACAAGTCCGAAATTCTTATAGCCTCATTTTCTAGACATCAATGTACTGTGACATTTACGTCACTGTAGAACACACGTCATATGCATATGCACACACACTCAGCTGTGGGGCTTACAACACCCGAATGTCATATAATTTCCAAGATATCAATGTCGCAGTAGAGCAAATATCACAATATCAGAATGAAACTTCAAATAAAAGAAATGAATGTAGGCTACAGCAGCGCACAAATATGAGAATGTATAGGCCTCCTGCCTATGTGAAAACATGAAGTACATATTCAGATTAACTTCACAGTACAGAACAAGTTTGTAAAAAAAACATTTTCCTCCCTTAGTTTTCAAAACATCCCACAATGCCTTTCCCCATGTGAAGTCAATTTAACTCCTGACAGTAAATTTCTTGCTCAAAGCCATGAGCAGGCCTGTGGCTGTAACGTTTAGCCTCCTTCTACGGCTGTTTGGATGATGTGTAAGAGAGACTATACTATGCCTGCGTTCCAATCAGCAAAATCCTTGACTCCCTACGGCTAGTCAGAATTGATTGAATAAGTGAAAGCAAAGTGCTAAAGCTCCAACTGACTAAGGCCTTGGTGTCCTATAAGATGTACAAGGGGAGGGGCTTGGTGTCCTATAAGATGTACAAGGGGAGGGGCTTGGTGTCCTATAAGATGTACAAGGGGAGGGGCTTGGTGTCCTATAAGATGTACAAGGGGAGGGGCTTGGTGTCCTATAAGATGTACAAGGGGAGGGGCTTGGTGTCCTATAAGATGTACAAGGGGAGGGGCTTGGTGTCCTATAAGATGTACAAGGGGAGGGGCTTGGTGTCCTATAAGATGTACAAGGGGAGGGGCTTGGTGTCCTATAAGATGTACAAGGGGAAGGGCTTGGTGTCCTATAAGATGTACAAGGGGAGGGGCTTGGTGTCCTATAAGATGTACAAGGGGAGGGGCTTGGTGTCCTATAAGATGTACAAGGGGAAGGGCTTGGTGTCCTATAAGATGTACAAGGGGAGGGGCTTGGTGTCCTATAAGATGTACAAGGGGAGGGGCTTGGTGTCCTATAAGATGTACAAGGGGAAGGGCATGGTGTCCTATAAGATGTACAAGGGGAGGGGCTTGGTGTCCTATAAGATGTACAAGGGGAGGGGCTTGGTGTCCTATAAGATGTACAAGGGGAGGGGCTTGGTGTCCTATAAGATGTACAAGCGGAGGGGCTTGGTGTCCTATAAGATGTGCAAGGGGAGGGGCTTGGTGTCCTATAAGATGTACAAGGGGAAGGGCTTGGTGTCCTATAAGATGTACAAGGGGAGGGGCTTGGTGTCCTATAAGATGTACAAGGGGAAGGAAGAATAGTAGATGGGAGGAAACAAGGTTGCTGATTGAGACACGTGATGCTTGGAGAGTAGACATGAAGTGTATACAGCGGACTCACCTGTGACAAAGAAGACGGCTTTGTCGGTGGCCAGGGGGCTGTACTTCCTGCGCTCACGTTTCCTGTACACCATGACCTCCATCAGCTCCGCCCCCAGAATGATGTCACTGGTGTTCACTGTCAGGGTGGAGGAGGAGCCATCACACGTCTCAGAGTACTGACCTGGGGGAGGGAGAGAGAAGGGAAGGAGAGATGGAGGGAGGGAGGAGGGAAGGAGAGATGGAGGGAGGGAAGGAGAGATGGAGGGAGGGAGGAAGGAGAGATTGAGGGAGGGAGGGAGGAATCAGAGTGCAGAAAGAGTTTGAGTAATAGCAGATCTCCATCTCTAAGCACCTGCCTCCTCACCTTTAATAGAGCTCATCTAATCAATCAAATTCAATCATCCGCCGATGTGGCGGATGAAAACCCCAAACAGCAAGCAATGCAGATGTAGAAGCACGGTGGCTAGGAAAAACTCCCTAGAAAGGCAGGAACCTAGAAAGAAACCTAAAGAGGAAGCAGGCTCTGAGGGGTGGCCAGTCCTCTTCTGGCTGTGCCGGGTGGAGGTTATAACAGAAGATGGCCAAGATGTGCAAACGTTCATAGGTGACCTGCAGGGTCAAATAATAATAATCACATTGGTTGTAGAGGGTGCAACAGGTCAGCACCTCAGGAGTAAATGTTAGTTGGCTTTTCATAGCCGAGCATTCAGAGCATTCAGGTCGAGACAGCAGGTGCGGTAGAGAGAGTCCGGTGAACAGGTCAGGGTTCCATAGCCGCAGGCAGAACAGCTGAAACAGGAGCAGCAGCACGACCAGGTGGACTGGGGACAGCAAGGAGTTATCAGGCCAGATAGTCCTGAGGCATGGTCCTAGGGCTCAGGTCCTCCAGGAGGACAGGGAGAGGGGCGTGGTGCATGTATCTGTGTGTTTGTTTATGACTGTGTGCATGTCTATGCGTAATTGACTGTGTTTGAGTGAGACTCTTACCCATGGAGTGCCATACGTAGACGTAGCCCTTGTGTCTCCAGTCGTTGCTCTGAGGGAAGGGTTTCCCGTCTGGGAAGACGTTACATCTCTTCAGGTCAGTACACTTTCCAAAGCCGTAGTCATCTAGCCAGGAGGTCCAGTTAAACACATAGCCAGTCTTAAGCTGACTGTTAGCTGACCAGGGCAGTGGAGGGGAGAATTACAGTCAATTCACAGAATGTAGTACACCCTAGCCTACTTCATGTCTCAATGTTGAGTTATTCAGTTTTTGTGAATGCTTAATTGCTAACTGTATAATGAACTTGTTATCAGCTGTCGTGGTGTTGTAAAGTGTGTGTGTGTGTGTGTGTGTTTTTTTTTTTTCATGTGCAGGGGCGTACTTAGGGATTTCACAATCCCCAAGTGAAGAACAGACTATGGGAGGCGCACAGTACTAATAGAGCCATGGCTACTACTCTATTACATGGAAATCAGAATTTATAAACCGATAAAAATACACCTTATGGAACAGAGGGGACTGTGAAGAGACACACAGGCACACACATACAGTTGAAGTCGGAGGTTTACATACACTTAGGTTGGAGTCATTAAAACTCGTTTTTCAATCACTCCACAAATTTCTTCTTAACAAACTATAGTTTTGGCAAGTTGATTAGGGCATCTACTTTGTGCATGACACAAGCAATTTTTCATACCGCTCAGGAAGGAGATGCGTTCTGTCTCCTAGAGATTAACGTACTTTGGTGCGAAAATTGCAAATCAATCCCAGAACAACAGCAAAGGACCTTGTGAAGATGCTGGAGGAAACGGGTACAAAAGTATTGATATCCACAGTAAAATGAGTCCTATATCGACATAACCTGAAAGGCTGCTCAGCAAGGAAGAAGCCACTGCTCCAAAACCGCCATAAAAGGGCCAGACTACGGTTTGCAACTGCACATGGGGACAAAGATCGTATGTTTTGGAGAAATGTCCTCTGGTCTGATGAAACAAAAATAGAACTGTTTGGCCATTATCACCATCGTTATGTTTGGAGGAAAAAGGGGGAGACTTGCTAGCCAAAGAACACCATCCCAACCGTGAAGCACAGGGGTGGCAGCATCATGTTGTGGGGGTGCTTTGCTGCAGGAGGGACTGGTGCACTTCACAAAATAGATGGCATCATGAGGGAGGAAAATGATGTGCATATATTGAAGCAACATCTCAAGACATCAGTCAGGAAGTTAAAGCTTGGTCGCAAATGGGTCTTCCAAATGGACAATGACCCGAAGCATACTTCCAAAGTTGTGGCAAAATGGCTTAAGGACAACAAAGTCAAGGTATTGGAGTGGCTATCACAAAGCCCTGACCTCAAGCCTATAGAAAAGTTGTGGGCAGACCTGAAAAAGCGTGTGCGAGCAAGGAGGCCTACAAACCTGACTCAGTTACACCAGCTCTGTCAGGAGGAATGGGCCAGAATTCACCCAACTTATTGTGGGAAGCTTGTAGAAGGCTACCCAAAACATTTGACCCAAGTTAAACAATTTAAAGGCAATGCTACCAAATACTAATTGAGTGTATGTAAACTTCTGACCCACTGGGAATGTGATGAAAGAAATAAAAGCTGAAATAAATCATTCTCTCAACTATTATTCTGACATTTCACATTCTTCAAATAAAGTTGTGATCCTAACTGACCTAAAACAGGGAATTTTTACTAGGATTAAATGTCAGGAATTGTGAAAATCAGAGTTTAAACGTATTTGGCTAAGGTGCATGTAAACTTCCGACTTCAACTATACACATGATACCTCACACACTCTACACATAGGTAGACATGGATTTTGTAATGTAGATATGTGGTAGTAGAGTAGTGGCCTGAGAGAACACACTTGATGTGTTGTGAAAAGTTTTATAAAATGTAATGTAATATTTTTATTGTATCTAACTGCCTTAATGTTGCTGGACCCCAGGAAGAGTATTTGCTGCCTTGGCAGAAACTAATGGAGATCCTTAATAAATACAATATAATTTGGAGGCCCCAGGCAGAGGCCAGACTGAGGACACACGTGCACATGCACACATTTTGAAAATGGGTTTTGTCATAGACATTTAATTTAACTGTAAAAATGTATGACCTTTTAATGTGCCATGAACACAACCAGCTTTCAGCTGATTTTCAAACAAATCACTTCAAAAAGTAGGTTACCTTTGCACGTTCATCCAAAAATAATTGCAGGATCCGAACAGTGCACTGTGTATCCGCCAACTTTCCAACTTTCCTTCAATTCGCAAGTGGCTGAAACTATCTCACAGGAGAACGCATCCTAGTGAGCGAAACAACGCCCCTCTGTCTTACTATGTGTAGCCCATGTATCTGATGCTGTCTGGCTGAAAATAGTATGACATACCAGTATGACATACCACTCAGTATCAGATACATGGGCTATACATACCCCACTGGGCACAGACACAAATTCAACGTCTATTCTACCTTTTTTCAACGTAATTTCATTGAAATGATCAGGAACATTGATTCAACCAGTGTGTGCCCAGTGGGACATGTCCTCTGCCTCGATGACTATGGCAGTATTATCACAGCACCTTATTATCAGCAGTACATGTCGTTTTACTAAAGAACTTAGGTCATTTTTCTGTTAAAAATGACATCTTTCTGTTTCTTCTCATTGCTGCAACTTAATCTCAGTGACAGTCACGTTTGCAATCATATCGCGTGAAACAATGCACGGGAACTCTGTCGGGGTGGAATAGTCCTTTATTATGAACCAGTCCGTGGGAGCATGGGGGGGGGGCTCATGGGGCCGCTTGATGATGAGAGGCCTGAGGTAATTGCCTATTCCTCCTCATGGTAAGTCCACCACTGTGAATGTGTGTGTCTGTGTGTCTGGGTTTGTTCAGGCTAGGTGTGTGGTGTGTGTGAGGGTGTGGGTTTGTTTGTGCTAGGTGTGTGTGTGGGTGTGTTGTGAGTGTGTAGAGTGGTTTGTGGG
Source organism: Salmo trutta (assembly GCF_901001165.1). Classification (NCBI taxonomy): domain Eukaryota; kingdom Metazoa; phylum Chordata; class Actinopteri; order Salmoniformes; family Salmonidae; genus Salmo; species Salmo trutta. The sequence continues at coordinate 13,714,401 of NC_042992.1, forward strand.
AAGCACCTGAGGCCTCCAGCTCCATACCATCTGGACAGCGCTCATCCCACACCAGCTCCCCGTTGGTGTCCTCCTTCTGACATGGCGGGTACTCTAGCTTGGCAGTGAATGACACCATAGAACCTTTGATTGCTGGACTGTCGCTGGTCAGGCGTACTTTGACGGGCTTACCTGGATCCGGAGGTGAAATTAGTTGATAAATGTTGTAATGTTTTAAATTGAGAACGTTATAAACTTTCTTTGCATAATTTAACAAGGTCGCTGGTGGTGCTCACCTTTTCTCCGCGTTAGTTCCTTGGGACCAAAGGGTGGGTAGATATAGTCATCCCACGGGTTGCTGTCTGGGTTCCAACCGGGGATCGGCGGGAACTTCATCGACAATGAATGCTTGTGAGGGAACATGTCCCGGTAAACTGAGAGAAAGAGGAATAGAGAGAGAGTACAATTTTGTTTTAATACTTAGGCCTATAGATTTATGGTTAAAATTGCGCTTTTAAAAACTTTGGAAAATCTATCTAATGTGAGAGCCCTAATGTAAGTGTATCGTGTTAATTCGTTGAAAAAAAGCCTATTTCCTTAACCATAATAAACTGTAATATTCTGGATATGGACTGACGAGTGCAATAGATTTTGTTTAAAGTCGTGTTATATACTGAATAAAAGTAGCCTTTGGAAAATGCAGAAGACAGATCTCCAAGTGCATGCGCGTAAACGGTGTAATTGGGCTCATGGGACTGTGACTGACAGGACAAGCGCACAGACGATCGCCACGCAATAACAACTCGCGCTTCTCTGAAATTCTTATGAGATGAGCAAGGTCAGAAGAAAACAATTAAAGGAGCGTTGCCTTTTCCTTGTAAAGGGTAATTAGAAAACCACAGGGTAAACTGAGAAAAAGGCATATAAATGTAAATTATTTCGACCTATAGTTATTTGAAAGACTTGACTGAGTGCATTAATAAAACCTTTACAGGCTGAAAATGACAAATGTAAAACAAACCGCATAGCAATTATCAATTAACAATGTAAAAAGTATTCCTATATCATTTTGGTTATTCATTTGCCAAAACCTTATACATCATCTGCATCCAAGCATCCTATACCGCAAACTTGATTGATGGGTAGAGCTAAAACCCAAAAAGCTAACAAAAATGTACTTACTTTTGAGTCCATTTGCTTGAGAAATGAAAACAGTGCAAGCCAGAACACACACATAATGTAAAGCTCCCATTTCGACTTGAATAAAAAGCTGCACCTGTAATATCCACAAACCCCCAAAGATAGTTGCTCCTCACGCAGACCCCACCAAAAACAGAACTGCTCCTTCACGCACACACACTTATTCTCCCTTTCTTCCCCCGCGTGCCCCGAGTTCCATAATTTAATACAGGGCTGCTTGCACGCGCAAACATGTGATGTTGATAACAAGACGCATCTCATCCTTCATTAGGTCGCGAGCCTCATGTGGACCGTCTCACTCCCCACCCCCTCTGCTCTGTCCTGTCTCTTACACTTGAAACACCTAAAAAACGTCTCATGTTCTCTCGTCACCTAAACAACAACATAAATAATAATTTACCAGGATCCAGGAAGTGGAAGAATACTTGGAGGTCTGAAAGGGTAGAAGCTATACGCATGGAGTCCAAATCCTAGTCCAATTTGGTAGTTTTCAGAAGACTCCAGACGTGAACAAATTAGGATTTGTCTGGCTAAAAGGCCTATAGCCAGGTCTGGATTTGTATGAAGCATCGAAATTCAATGAAATAGAGACCCAAGCTATTTCACGAGTTATTGTAAAAATTAAAATATCGAATATTATTTCATCAAAATATTCGCATATTCTACATAAAGCCCATTTTGAATCATGACAGTTCCTGTACATCTTGATCAAACAGAGCCTATTAATTTTAATTTTGCCTTATTACCGAGTTTTTTTATTGATGCAGATAATATTTTCGAAATAGAGTGTTGTGTTGTTCAAATCCTAACCATTTTTAAACAAAACTCAATAGCAATTTAGGTAAAACTTCAAAAGAAAACATTTCGATGGGCTAATAAATACATATTTGTTTAGGCCTATAGCCTTTTCCTTAAAGCCACATTCCTGTTGCCTTTACGCACAAATTGCATAATCAAATAAATAACTTTATTCAACGTATAGCTGACGAATTTTACAGCATAGGTCTTGGGACATTGTCATCTAAAAAATGAGGTACTTTTCTCTTCTCCCAAATTCATGTCAACGCAGCGGTATAGGTCTATACTGCCCTATACAAACCGGAAGGTGTGCGGTTATCTTATGACGCGCGAGCCGTCTCGTTAACTCAGCCCAACCTGTGACGATCATCGTGACCGGCCATCAGTCTGCTGTCACGAGAACAGCTCCAGCGAGCGCAAAAACAAGGCAATGATAAATCTGTCATGTAGCCTACAGTTGGCTAGCCTATTGGTCTTCACAAATAGATAATTTCGATTCTTATCAAAAGTGTGTTTTATTTCATAAAAAACGGCTGCAATTTGTTCTGACATTTTGAGTAGTGCAGGGATTCTTTCTGTTAGTCATAAAAGTAGCTACAATTCTGTATTGTTTAGTGAGAAAAGACTGGATTCTCATGAGAGTAGCCTAACAGGCACGTGGGAGGCATATCAATGACAGGTGGTAAAGATGATTGGGTAAACCAGTGAAGTTGAGAACGCTACTATACCTGTTCTAGTCGATATAGTCAATCATTTTGGTCCTGCCATCACGTGGTGCTGTTTGATGAATCCTAATGATCATTTAATAACATTGTTTTTGACAAACTAACTATCTATACAATCGAATTGGCCTATACTATACCTTCCCTTAGACAGACTCAATGGGTCATATTCAATCAATCCAAATCAGGTACTGGGTTCCTGTATGACAAAAAAAACATTATCGCTCTGAGAACTCATATTTGGGTTCATTAAATTAAAACACGTATAACACCATTTGTGAAAACAATTCAAATGAATGATACAATTTCTCACTCCAAAATAACAGGTGTTTACTATTGTCACGCCTATGCCCACTCCTGTGCTACTAACCACCGGCCCTGGCAATCTTCATTACGCACACCTGGACTTCCTCATCACCTTGATTACCTTCCCTTTATTTAGCCCTCAGTAGTCTCAGTCATCAGGCAGTATTGGTTTGTTTTCATTCATGTTCTGTATGCTTCTCATGTTTTGTTAATCTGCATTCTTCATTATTAAACTCACCTTCTGCACCTGCGTATACACTACCAGTCAGAAGTTTTAGAACACCTACTCATTCAAGGGTTATTCTTCATTTTTTGTATATTTTCAACATTGTAGAATAATAGTGAAGACAACAAAACTATGAAATAACACATATTGAATCATGTAGTAACCGAAAATGTGTTAAACAAATCATAATATATTTTATATTTGAGATTCTTTAAATAGCCACGCTTGGCATTCTCTCAACCAGCTTCATGAGGAAGTCATATGGAATGCATTTCATTTAACAGGTGTGCCTTTGTAACAGATGTTGATCGTACTCTCCTTGCATTGTGTTTTGTCCAAATAAATCACCCCAGCCAGCGGTCCCAGTTGAGCACTATTTATTATCTGCTGTTGTTAAATAGGAAACAGCACGTTAGTTGTGCAGGGCTTAATGATACTGATGGCTGTCGATGGTAAAATCTGTAGCATGAAAACAACTGTGTTAGCAGTGGGCTTATGTGACCAGCATGCTAGCTAACACACTTATATACAGCAATCATATACCAAAGCACATCCCAGAAAGCCCCTCAATCCCTAACAGGTACCATATACCCACACATGCAAATCCCTTGCATCACATTTTCATACTGGGGAGACCTGACGTTCGGGATCTCCCCCTATCTGCAGGCGGGGCCAATCACAACACGCATTATTGTCATCGGAATTGAACCAACCAATAAGAATGCTTGAACATTAAATACACCTTTCTTTAGAGGCAAGTGGAAACATAACCAACCCTGTTACATTCTCCCCTGCTGAATTACACTTGCATACTATAAAGAAACAAAACGAGGTATGCAATACTTTGCAATACATATGTCACCAAATATTCCAGTGCAAAGACTATTCTCTAAAGAGAATTAGGGGAATTCAAAGACCCCGTAGGAAAACATGCCTGTTATATGTTCAGTACACTCAGTGACAGTAAGAACCTCAGACAGAAAAACCTTGGCCTACTTGACCTCTGACCCATAACCTCCATTGGGTCTCTTGAACGTAAAAAAAAGAAAATGGACTACAGACTTGGAAATCTACAGGCCAACTTGGATTCTAATCCTACACCCACACAGGTATTCTAATGAACTCTGTATGAAAAACCCTCTGTGTCTGTACAGTCTATGAGTCTCACTGGGCGTTTCCTAACCCGACCAGCCCCTGACCTGACAGTCCTAACGGAGTTATCCTTACGTTTAACCTGTTCACCTACAACCACCATTGGTGGCTCACTGTCCACAGTCGGTGGATAGTCAAGGTCAAGGGTTCTGTGACTGTTGCTGGAGCTTGTGCTACCAGCAGCATCTTCAGAATGCCTTTCTTCTTCAGAGGGTTCAGACATTTCTTCTCCAAAAGGTTAGCTCTGACACGCTTGTGCCACCAGCGGCACACTCAGAATGTGGTGAGTTCTGAGGGTCCCTCGCCAGTGGCCCATCTTCCAGCACATCTGGGGTCACTTTTTCAGAGGGCTCTGACTGTGTTTCCTCCAAGGTCTGTTCTGATACCCACACACTAGTCCTCTCACCAATGTCCATTTCTGGTATATCGTTCACGGATGAGTCCTCCATCTCCTCACTCTGATCCTCACGGTCTCCCGTATTAGGTGTCTCCAGGGCAGTGTCAGGGAGAGGCAAGAAGTTTACAGGCATTATCAGATTACGGTGGACTGTTTTCTCCTGGCTAGTCGACATGTTCTGTATCTTGAAGATGTGGATGTCACTATTCTTCTCCGTAACAATATAGAGGTTGTTCTCCCAACGATCAGCCAGCTTCCTCTTTCCACGTTCACCCTTATTCGCCAGCAGCACCCGATCACTGACCTCCACTGGAGCTCCTCTGATCTTCCTGTTGTAGAGGCCCGCATGCCTCTTCAGCTGTTTGGTTGCCAACACCTGTACCGTCTCCATGGCCTCCCTCAGGTCTCTCGTCAGGGACTTGATGTACTCGTCATAGTCTACAACCTCTGAGTCTTGCAGCACATTTTCATGTGGGACTAAACAAAATACAGAAATACAATACAAAATATAACATGTGTAAATACATGTTGTTTCAATTAACAGGTGTGCCTTCTTAAAAGTTACTTTCCTTCTTAATGTGTTTGAGCCAATCAGTTGTGTTGTGACAAGGTAGGGGGGGTATACAGAAGATAGCCCTATTTGGTATAAGACCAAGTCCATATTATGGCAAGAACACCTCAAATAAGTAAAGATAAACGACAGTCCATCATTACTTCAAGACATGGTCAGTAAATATGGGAAATTTCAAGAACTTTGAAAGTTTCTTCAATTGCAGTCGCAAAAACTATCAAGCGCTATGATGAAACTGTCTCTCATGAGGACCGCCACAGGAATGAAGACCCAGAGTTACCTCTGCCGCAGAGGATAAGTTCATTAGAGTTAATAGCCTCACAAATGCAGCCCAAATAAATGTTTCACAGAGTTCAAGTAACAGACACATCTCAACATCAACTGTTCAGAGGAGACTGTGAATCAGGCCTTCATGGTCAAATTGCTGCAAAGAAACCACTACTAAAGGACACCAATAAGAAGAAGAGACTTGCTTGGGCCAATAAACATGAGCAATGGACATTAGACCGGTGGAAATTTGTTGTTTGGTCTGGAGTCCAAATTGGAGATTTTTGGTTCCAGCTGACGTGTCTTTGTGAGACACGGTGTGCGTGAATGGATGATCTCCGTATGTGTATTTCTCACCGTAAAGCATGGAGGAGGAGGTGTTATGGTGTGGGGGTGCTTTGCTGGTGACACTGTCTGTGATTTATTTAGAGTTCAAGGCACACTTAACCAGCATTGCTACCACAGCATTCTGCAGCGATACGCCATCCCATCTGGTTTGAGCTTAGTGGGACTATCATTTGTTTTTCAACAGGACAATGACCCAACACACCTCCAGGTTGTGTAAGGGCTATCTGATCAAGAAGGGGAGTGATGGAGTGCTGCATCAAATGACCTGCCTTCCACAATCCCCCGACCTCAACCAAATTGAGATGGTTTGGGATGAGTCGGACTGCAGAGTGAAGGAAAAGCAGCCAACAAGTGCTCAGCATATGTGGGAACTCCTTCAAAATTGTTGGAAAAGCATTACAGGTAAAGCTGGTTGAGAGAATGCTAAGAGTGTGCAAAGCTGTTATCAAGCCAAAGGGTGGCTATTTGTAGAATCTCAAATATAAAATGTATTTGTTTAACACTTTTTAGGTTACTACATGATTGCATATGTGTTATTTCATAGTTTTGATGTCTTCACTATTATTCTACAATGTATAAAATAGTCAAAATAATGAAAAACCGTTGAATGAGTCGGTGTTCTAAAACTTTTGACCGGTAGTGTACGTGACAACTATCTGCTTTTGATGGCCTGGTTGATAAGCACAAATTAACATGTGACCATCGGAGATGTCCTATCAATTAGACAGTTTAACAAGAGACACCAGTTTGGACCACTGACTGACCCATGTCTGCCTTGTCACATGACATTAGGACAGCAAACGATTTCTACACTCAATAGAAATATTCAGAAGGTGCGTGGAGGGAGAGGGAGAAAGAGAGAGAGAGAGAGAGAGAGAGAGAGAGAGAGAAAACATTCACTCTCTGGCTCTCACTCACTCAATACTCTACCAGTACATTGAATAAACAACTGAATATCTGCAGTATTTATATTCTCTCTCTCATTTTAATTTCTCTGTAGTTTACTTGCAGATTGATGACTGTCATGAGCCAACTGTGGAGCCCAGACATGCTGGTGACTGCAGGATCACGATCAACAACCCTGAGTCTAGCAACCAGATAAAGTCTCCATGCCTCTGCTTGCTTAAATTCAGTAGGAGTGGGGTGTGGAGGGGGGGACTTTATTTAAAATCGCTTTGGTACTCTTTTAACAAGTATGTGGTACGTTTTCACAACTCTTAGTACAAAACTCCAAACTGGTCACACTTGTAACACAGCCAGTCTTTCATTGAAACCCTTTCATTGTGCATTCATTTGGATTGTAAACATATCGCACCACACAACCATTCATTTAAAATCAAAGTTTATTGTGAAATGTAATGTGACATTGGTTTATTCACCAGAACACAACATAATGATGTCTTTCCAATTGATTCTTTTTAACTACCAGTTAATCCAATAGCAAACAATGCAAGATACGCGTTTCAAATCCCCCTTAGAGGTGCTGAAAGGAACACGCTACAGTCCTGTAAATAGCAGATTACAGTTTTCACATTAGGCAATACACTTATATTACCCAACAAAATGTACAGAAAATCTATCATATCTATCCAACGTGTATTCAATGAAAACATCCTCTATAATCATTCATGCAAATAAAAACAATGAATTTTCAGATATAATTGCAACATACTGTCTAATGAAATGTGAGAAATGAATTGAATGAAAATAAAGCATGGCATGGTGAATCCAAGCTTGACATTTGTCTGCATCGCAGGAGGTTGGTGGCACCTTCATTGGGGAGGATGGGCTCGTGGTAATGGCTGGAACAGAATGAGTGGAATGGTATCAAATACATCAAACACATGGTTTCCATATTCGGCCTGCCACACCATGATGGTAGGCCTACATCCTACCATACCATACTATTCAGAGATAACTGTGCACATGGAGATGTTTCCCCCCGTTGTCCAGGCGCTTGGATGGTCGCCCGTTGGCCGGTGAGGTTCTACCCATGGTGCCGAGTTTTGGCCTGATTGAAGCCCGTTTCATCAACGAAGATATACTTGTGATGGTTCACAGCAGCATCAAGCACCATCACCCTCTAAAAATATATTTTGGTTAGTTATTTTTGCAGTATAGTTCCAATATGATATTGTGAAGTAGCATGTGCATTAATAGTAACAGTAATACAGTATATACAGTAGTGCTGTAACTGAACATACTCGGCCTGCAATTGTTTCACCCAGTCGTTGTTTCTCTCAAAAGGCACCAGGTAAATGTGTTTCATAGATACCTGGATGCCTCTTCAAAAGTTGGGCGATTGTTGGCAGGCTGATGGATTCCACATTGGCAAAGGCGTCATAGTTCTCCTCAATGGCCTGCTTTATTTCAGACAGACGTATGTCATTCCTGGCCCTCACCATTTCCACCACTCCCCACTCCTGCTGATTGGTCAGCACACAGCCACCACCACGGGGTCTTCTGAGGGTAGAACAGAGTATACTGTCAATAGATCATACTGTAAGAATAGTGTTACATGTTTTGTGAATTGACATGCATTACAATATTAATTTACTGTAAATGCAATGGTAAAGCATAGTCCATATCCTGCAGACTTACTGGTTTTCTTGGCGAATTGACAGTTGATCTTTTCAGATTGTGTTGAACTAACCTAACTAATCAGCCTCTGCCATGGTAAGGCCTCTGTTAACCACATGGTCACCGATGATGGCCCGGACTTCATTAGACACAACAGTTCCCTGCTGTCTGCCTCCCTCTCTCTGATGTAAACCTCTAACGGGGTCCATGCCCACCTCTTTGTCAGGGTCCATGCCCACCTCTTTGTCAGGGTCCATGCCCACCTCTTTGTCGTGGTCCATGCCCACCTCTTTGTCAGGGTCCATGCCCACCTCTTTGTCCGGGTCCATGCCCACCTCTTTGTCAGGGTCCATGCCCACCTCTTTGTCAGGGTCCATGCCCACCTCTTTGTCGTGGTCCATGCCCACCTCTTTGTCAGGGTCCATGCCCACCTCTTTGTCCGGGTCCATGCCCACCTCTTTGTCAGGGTCCATGCCCACCTCTTTGTCAGGGTCCATGCTCACCTCTTTGTCGTGGTCCATGCCCACCTCTTTATCCGGGTCCATGCCCACCTCTTTGTCGGGGTCCATGCCCACCTCTTTATCCGGGTCCATGCCCACCTCTTTGTCAGGGTTCATGCCCACCTCTTTGTCCGGGTCCATGCCCACCTCTTTGTCAGGGTCCATGCCCACCTCTTTGTCCAGGTCCATGCCCACCTCTTTGTCAGGGTTCATGCCCACCTCTTTATCCGGGTCCATGCCCACCTCTTTGTCAGGGTTCATGCCCACCTCTTTGTCAGGGTTCATGCCCACCTCTTTGTCGGGGTCCATGCCCACCTCTTTATCCGGGTCCATGCCCACCTCTTTGTCAGGGTCCATGCCCACCTCTTTGTTGGGGTCCATGCCCACCTCTTTGTTGGGGTCCATGCCCACCTCTTTATCCGGGTCCATGCCCACCTCTTTGTCAGGGTCCATGCCCACCTCTTTGTTGGGGTCCATGCCCACCTCTTTGTCAGGGTCCATGCCCACCTCTTTGTCAGGGTCCATGCCCACCTCTTTGTCAGGGTCCATGCCCACCTCTTTGTTGGGGTCCATGCCCACCTCTCTGAGGGGCCCCGTGTCCATGAGCTCTTTGATTTCTTCCTCTCCCTTGCTGTCTATCTGCTCCATGTTGAGAGTGTTCAAACACCCCCTTCTATATGGTGACCAATTGTGGTTACCACTATTTGAAATCCATTAGCAATAACCAGTAGTCAATATGTATGGTTATCATGTATCATACATGTAATTTAGATGTTTATAATTTACAGTAGTCATTATGTATGGTTATCATGTATCATACATGTCATTTAGATGTTTATAATTTACAGTAGTCATTATGTATGGTTATCTTGTATCATACATGTCATTTAGATGTTTATAATTTACAGTAGTCATTATGTATGGTTATCATGTATCATACGTGTCATTTAGATGTTTAGAATTTACAGTAGTCATTATGTATGGTTATCTTGTATCATACATGTCATTTAGATGTTTATAATTTACAGTAGTCATTATGTATGGTTATCATGTATCATACATGTCATTTAGATGTTTATAATTTACAGTAGTCATTATGTATGGTTATCATGTATCATACATGTCATTTAGATGTTTATAATTTACAGTAGTCATTATGTATGGTTATCATGTATCATACATGTCATTTAGATGTTTATAATTTACAGTAGTCATTATGTATGGTTATCTTGTACCATACATGTCATTTAGATGTTTATAATTTACAGTAGTCATTATGTATGGTTATCATGTACCATACATGTCATTTAGATGTTTATAATTTACAGTAGTCATTATGTATGGTTACCTTGTACCATACATGTCATTTAGATGTTTATAATTTACAGTAGTCATTATGTATGGTTATCATGTATCATACATGTAATGTAGATGTTTATAATTTACAGTAGTCATTATGTATGGTTACCTTGTACCATACGTGTCATTTAGATGTTTATAATTTACAGTAGTCATTATGTATGGTTATCTTGTACCATACATGTCATTTAGATGTTTATAATTTACAAACACACATTTTATTTATGTAGTTCTCTAAATCAATATATAGTAGACAAACCAGTTTAAAACCTATAAGTTTACCAAATGGTTTAGTAAGTAAATGTTAAGCGCAGTTAGATTAAGTGAAGAGGACAGCAGAGAGCCTGGAGAAAAGCCTGGAGCTCGGGAGAGAACTAGGAAAGACGGTCTGATCCACGAGGACCAGTGCTGTAAAAAGAGACAGAGACGTGTGGAGCAGCCCATGAAGAGGATGGTGAATGAGATCAGAGAGGGGGGTTGGGAAGCTCAGACGGATGACCAGTTTAGGAAGATCTTCATGGAATCCAAGGGGGACATCCGGAAGATGATGGCCGGAGCTGAGTTTGACCGTGAGAAGGAGATCACCACCAAGAACATCATGGAGTCGGAGCAGGATGAGTCTGACAGAGCGGAGTGGAACTTAGAGCTGGGTGGGGGCGTGGGCGGACCGGTATCCTGGTGGTTAAGGGGCTGGGGCCGTAGCTGGGTGGTGATTGGACTCAAGGGGCATGGCCTGGGTGGTAGATAGACATGGCCCCTCCCTCCATCGAGGTCCCTCCTTCCTGTGTTGCATGGCAACAAACTCTCCTCCCCCCATCCATCTCCCCCTGGGCTAAGGAGGAACTGAGGACCACTGCTGAGAGTGGAACAGGGGCTTTAATGCAGGTAAAGGGAGTTAGGAAGAGACTTGCTGGTTCGTACCTATTGAAGAAGTGTACACTGCTTTGACATAAGCTAAAATACATTTTGGGGCGATATGTCAGATGCGTCGGTTGTTGTTGTTGTTTCAGTCTGCTAGCTCAGAAGACAGAGGATTTCGCAGGCAAGCTGTAGGAAGCGTTCAGTAAAAGAAGAAGAGAGGGGTGAAGGAAGCAGAGGATGAGGCAAAATAGTCTCAGGGACAGGAAGCAGATGGTGAGGTAAAAGAGTCAGGGACAGGAAGCAGAGGGTGAGGTAAAGAGTCTCAGGGACAGGAAGCAGAGGGTGAGGTAAAATAGCCTCTGGGACAGGAAGCAGAGGGTGAGGTAAAAGAGTCGCAGGGACAGGAAGCAGAGGGTGAGGTAAAAGAGTCTCTGGGACAGGAAGCAGAGGTTGAGGTAAAAGAGTCTCTGGGACAGGAAACAGACAGTGAGGTAAAAGAGTCTCAGGGACAGGAAGCAGAGGATGAGGTAAAAGAGTCTCAGGGACAGGAAGCAGAGGGTGAGGTAAAAGAGTTTCAGGGACAGGAAACAAAGGGTGAGGCAAAAGAGTCTCACGGACAGGAAGCAGAGGGTGAGGTAAAAAAGTATCAGGGACAGGAAGCAGAGGGTGAGGTAAAATAGTCTCTGGGACAGGAAGCAGAGGGTGAGGTAAAATAATCTCAGGGACAGGAAGCAGAGGATGAGGTAAAAGAGTATCAGGGACAGGAAGCAGAGGATGAGGTAAAATAGTCTCTGGGACAGGAAGCAGATGGTGAGGTAAAAGAGTCTCAGGGACAGGAAGCAGAGTGTGAGGTAAAAGAGTATCAGGGACAGGAAACAAAGGGTGAGGCAAAAGAGTCCCAGGAACAGGAAGCAGAGGGTGAGGTAAAAAAGTATCAGGGACAGGAAGCAGAGGGTGAGGTAAAAGAGTCTCAGGGACAGGAAGCAGAGGGTGAGGTAAAAGAGTCTCAGCAACAGGAAGCAGAGGGTGAGGTAAAAGAGTCTCGGGGACAGGAAGCAGAGGATGAGGTAAAAGAGTCTCAGGGACAGGAAGCAGAGGGTGAGGTAAAAGAGTATCAGGGACTGGAAGCAGAGGGTGAGGTAAAAGAGTCTCAGGGACAGGAAGCAGAGGGTGAGGTAAAAGAGTCTCGGGGACAGGAAGCAGAGGATGAGGTAAAAGAGTCTCAGGGACAGGAAGCAGAGGGTGAGGTAAAATAGTCTCAGGGACAGGAAGAAATAAAAGAGGAGATGAAGGAAGAATGAAAATACTGAGATTCAGGCAGCAAAGAAGAAGGAAAAGTGGATTAGAAACAAGAGGTTAAAACGCAATAATTTCTGAGAGGGAAATGTAGAGGAGGCATTAGTCATTGTGTGATATACTACGTATACAAAAGTATTTGGACACCCTTTCAAATTAGTGGATTCGGCTATTTCAGACACACCTGTTGCTGACGTGTATAAAATCGAGGACACAGCCATGCACTTTCCATAGACAAACACTGGCAGTAGCATGGCCCATACTGAAGAGCTCAGTGACTTTCAACGTGGCATCGTTATAGGATTCCACCTTTCCAACAAGTCAGTTCGTCAAATTTCTGCCCTGCTAGAGCTGCCCCGGTCAACTGTAAGTGCTGTTATTGTGAAGTGGAAACATCTAGGAGCAACAACGGCTCAGCCGCGAAGTGGTAGGCCAGACAAGCTCTCAGAACTGGACCGCCGAGTGCTGAAGCACATAAAAATCGTCTGTCCTCGTTTGCAACACTCACTATCAAGTTCCAAACTGCCTCTGGAAGCAACGTCAGCACAAGAACTGTTAGTTGGGAGCTTCATCAAATGGGTTTCCATGGCTGAGCAGCCACACACAAGCCTGAGATCACCATGCAAAATGCCAAGCGTCGACTGGAGTGGTGTAAAGCTCGCCGCCATTGGACTCTGGAGCAGTGGAAATGCGTTCTCTGGAGTGATGACTCACGCTTTACCATCTGGCAGTCCGACGGAAGAATCGGGTTTGGCGGATGCCAGAAGAACACTACCTGCCCCAATGCATAGTGCCAACTGTAAGGATTGGTGGAGGAGGAATAATGGTCTGGGGCTGTTTTTCATGGTTCGGCTAGGCCCCTTAGTTCCAGTGAAGGGAAATCTTAGCCCTACAGCATACAATGACATTCTAGACCTTTCTGTGCTTCCAACTTTGTGGCAACAGTTTGGGGAAGGCCCTTTCCTGTTTCAGCATGACAATGCCCCTGTGCACAAAGCGAGGCCATACAGAAATGGTTTGTCGAGATCAGTGTGGAAGAACTTGACTGGCCTGCACAGAGCCCTGACCTCAACCCCATCGAACACCTTTGGGATGAATTGGAACGCCGACTGCAAGACAAGCCCATTGGCCAAACATCACTGCCCGACCTCACTAATGGTCTTGTGGTTGAATGGAAGCAAGTCCCTGCAGCAATGTTCCATCATCTAGTGGAAAGCCTTCCCAGAAGAGTGGAGTCTGTTATAGCAGCATTGGGGGGACCAACTCCATAATAATGCCCATGATTTTGGAATTAAAAATTTGACGAGAAGGTGTCCACATACTTTTTATCATGTAGTGTATGTCTGTTCTTAGCGCAGGGCTTATTGCAGAGCTAGACTACACTTCTGTTCTGGGGATCTGATTAACGAACATTGTAATTTGAGTGATAACTGTTAAATAACTGTTAACTCTCTAACTGTTAACTCTTAAAAACACAAACACCTGAAAAAAAAACACACACACACACACACACACACACACACACACACACACACACACACACACACACACACACACACACACACACACACACACACACACACACACACACACACACACACACACACACACACACACACACACACACACACACACACACACACACACACATATATCTTTGTTTGTCTTGGGTTTTTAAAATCTAATGACATTTTCAACTCATCTATTGTTTGTAGTGAACCAACCTCCAATGTATATTGGTTTTGTGTGACCGGGGGTTGGTTCACAATTTACAATATTTCTGATGATGTCTGAGGTCTGGGGATATAGTCTATGTTAGCTCTGGCTGAAAATGAAAGGATCTTAGTGAAGCTTCAAATAAGTGATGTAATGAAAACTATTTACATAGAGATGGTCCCGTGTGGCTCAGTTGGTAGAGCATGGTGTGTGCAACGCCAGGGTTTTGGGTTCGATTCCCACAGGGGGCCAGTACAAAAAAAATGTATGAAATGTATGCATTCACTACTGTAAGTCGCTCTGGAAAATGTAAATGTAATGTAATGTAGAAAGGTCTTGTGGGGTTGGGAGAGAGGCCTCTACCTGTTTAACCTGAATTTTTTATTTGATTTACTGGCTGTCACTCTGGTCCCAATGGCTGAAGGGTCTGCTGGAATCTGGAAAAATAATGATCCAGAGCTACTGATCTTGAAGCACAGGACACCGAGAATATTTACTCTCTGGCTGTGACAGAACACTCATGCCCCCCTCTGCTGGCTAGACCTGGTAACTGTCATCTGAGTTCACACAAAACCAGGAAGTGTTGACAGAAAACAAGGGCTTCCAATACATAACACAGCAACAAAATCAGACTCCACAGTCACAAAGTCAAATTTGGCTACAAAAATGTTATTTTTGGTCTTAATTTAAGGTTAGGGTTGTTTTAACTAGTGACGAACAAATACAACCTACTCAGCAGGACCCAACGCTTTGGAACGGTCAGATAGAAATAGGCTATTCAGAACTAACATACCTCTCTGACATGGGGGGGGGTGTGTGTGTGTGTGTGTGTGTGTGTGTGTGTTTTTTTCAGGTGCTTGTGTTTTTAAGGCGTGCGTGCATGCACACGTGTGTGTGTTTGTGTGTGTGAGAGGGTGGTGGTTACAAGCAAGCCCTTGCCCCCCTCCTTACTTAGACGAGGAAGGAACGAAGGAACATTCCTGAGGAGGATGTGTGGGATGAGAAATCTGCCCTGTAACTTATGCTCTCTTTCTTCTTTCTAACATTCCTTTCTTTCATTTTCTAGATCCTATTTTTTTCCTCTCACCCCCTCTGTCACTTAGTCAGTCTTTCTTTCTCCCTTACTCGGGTCTCTCTTCACCTCTCTCTTCCCTTCTCTCCATTCCCTCTCATTCCATCTCATCCTCTCTCCTTCACTTTACCTCTTTCTCTACTTCTCTCTCCCCCCCCTTCTCTCTCCAGGTGTGCCCTCCCTCCCTCTCCTCCTCCTGTGTAATCAGGAGTAGGGTGGTCACCCCTAGATGCTGACCTAAAGTCAACTTTGCATTATCCCCACTAATGGTAAAGGTTATGATTAAGGGAGGGGAAGCTGATCCTAGATCTGTACATAGGGGAGACTTCACACACGGGAGCATGGGATCACCAGACCTCAGTGGACTCCATCATTACCCAGGGGCCTCAGGGAGACTGATGTCTCCGCCCTGTCATCCTATCCAGGGGACCATTTAGAGGGGGACACACAGATTTTATTCTGGAGGGGATCGTTTAGTGGGGGGGACACAGAGTTCATCCTGGAGGGGATCGTTTAGTGGGGGGGACACAGAGTTCATCCTGGAGGGGACCGTTTAGTGGGGGGAGGGGGGTAGAGCTATACCACCCACTCACTCGGTGTAATTATAGAGACAACCAACTATAAAGACAGAACTAACTCTGTCAACACTGACAGACAGGCATGCCAACACAGAGAGAAGACCATGGGACACCGAGGAGGTGATATATCAGGGTTGGGCAATTCCAGTCCTCCAGGGCCTGATTGGTGTCACAGTTTTGCCCCAGCTAACACACCTGACTCCAATAATCACCCAATCATGATCTTCAGTTTAGAATTCAATATGATTAATCAGCTGTGTTTGCTAGGGATGGAGAAACAGTGTGACACCAACCAGGCCCTCGAGGACTGGAGTTTCCCACCCCTGTGATATATCATGAGACTGAGACATAAGGAAAAACATACAAAGAGACAAGACAGAGACAGACTTAAGACTATATGGACTATGTAGACTATGTATTTCTCATGTTGTCCTTTCAGCATACTGTGGCCACCTTCACACTAGCGTTAAAGTTGGCTGCATGGTTCTCATCGAAAATATGTTCAATCTAAAAGTTGACCGAAAGGGAGGGGAGGAGGAAAGGAGACTTGGGCCCCTGTGGAGCCCTGCTTCCAACAGTGGGGAAGAAAACAGCCGTGGAGGCTGCCAATAATCAATGTGAAAACTGGAGAGATCGTGTCTGCGGCCACCGGCCTCACAGCGCAAACAGTCAGTCATGGGACCACGAAGCAGTTGGCCAGCTGGCTCGGGGAAAAACTTTGATGTGTGATGCACCAGGGAGAGATGCTGTCTTGAGGTCGCTGCTAGGAGGGAAGTACGCTCACACACCATTTGTTTTACATTGTAGTCATTTAGCAGATGCTCTGGACTTACAGTAGTGAGTGCATACATTTTCATACTTTTTTCCCCCATACTGGTCCTCCACGGGAATCAAACCCACAACCCTGGTGTTGCAAGTGCCATGCTCTACCAACTGAGCCACACAAATAAATGATGTTGATGAGCAGGTCTGTTCTCTGTTTATATTGCCCCTTCTTTCAGTTTGACAACAGATATAGGCCCTAATGATGGCTAAATAGTTACTCATGACAAATGGATTTGGATGACCTATTGTATTTTAGTTATTTGCCTCTATTTTCTTTTCTGTTTTTATAGTAGCTTGCCTAAGGCTATAGATATTGGTTCCCTAAAATTAGGTCAAATTAGTTTTATATTGGATATATGGTGGAAATTCGGTTTTCTCTCATCAAAAGCTATTAAACCAAGCATGCCTTGACTATTCTGAATCAGGGGAGGATGGACAAAAATACACAGCTTTAGTTTTTTTAGTTTATTATTGTATTTTTTGCTTTCAATCTTCCATAGCTCTTAGACAAAGCTTGCCATGACTATGTGTACGGATCGACGCTGGTAGAAACGAGAAGCAGGTACAGGGAGTGAACATTTAATTATCAACAGACATGGATTGGAACAGGACAGGGCAGCGTCTGCACAAGAACACATAACGACATTAATGCAGACACAGGGAACAAACAAGGGAGCAGTTCATTATATACGGGGCAATCAACAAAGTAAAGGAGTCCAGGTGAGTCCAATGAGCGCTGCTGCGCGTAATGATGGTAACAGGTGTGCGTAATGAAGGGCAGCCTGGCGCCCTCGAGCGCCAGAGAGGGAGAGCGGGAGCAGGTGTGACAATACCCCCCCTCTAGGGGCGCCACCCGGCGTCCCACCTGGGCGAGCCTGACGGGCCGGCCGAGGCATGGGTACTGGACAAGCCGGCTGGGGCATAGAAGCCTGACGAACCGGCTGAGGCGTGGGAGTCTGACAATCCGGCTGAGGCATGGGAGCCTGATGGGCCGGCTGAAGCATGACGTGGGGTGGGCGCCTGCAGAGCCATCTGAGGCAAGACAACCTTTCGAGCCAGCTAAGGCATGGTAGCCCGACGAGCTAGCTGAGGCACCCTCAGTTCCCTCGGCAACGGCACCCGGACCCAACGTCACCAACCAAAACTCCCTGATGCTTCTTTTAGTGGTGTCTGCATTCTGTAGGGATCGACGCTGGTCGAGATGAGAAGCAGGTACAGGGAGTGAACATTTAATTATCAACAGACATGGAAGGGAACAGGACAGGACAGAGTCTGGACAAGAACACATAACAACATTAATGCAGACGCAGGGAACAAACGGGGGAGCAGACAGTTATAGATGGGGCAATCAACAAAGGGAAGGAGTCCAGGTGAGTCCAATGAGCGCCGCTGCGCGTAATGATTGTGACAGGAGTGCGTAATGAAGGCCAGCCTGGCGCCAGAGAGGGAGAGTGGGAGCAGGTGTTACTATGAAAATATATTCGTTACTATTATATATTCTGAATCGGGGGAGGATGGATAAAAATCCACTGCTTTTATTTTGTAGAATTTATTTATTATTTAATTGCTTTCAATCTTCAATAGCTCTTACACAAAGTGTGCCATGACTACGAAAACGCTATATTCTGAATCAGGCTTAGATTTTTTTGAAATGTCGTATTAATTACAATTGTTTTGCCTTCAGTCTTCAATAGCTCTTAGACAACGCGTACCATGGCCATAAAAATCACATATTCTGGATCAGCGGAGGATGGCCAAAAATCCACTGCTTTTTGGGGGGATATCTTTAAATCAAATCAAATCAAATCAAATCAAATTTATTTATATAGCCCTTCGTACATCAGCTGAAATCTCAAAGTGCTGTACAGAAACCCAGCCTAAAACCCCAAACAGCAAGCAATGCATGTGAAAGAAGCACGGTGGCTGGGAAAAACTCCCTAGGAAAAACTCATGAGAAAGGCCAAAAACCTAGGAAGAAACCTAGAGAGGAACCAGGCTATGAGGGGTGGCCAGTCCTCTTCTGGCTGTGCCGGGTGGATATTATAACAGAACATGGTCAAGATGTTAAAATGTTCGTAAATGACCAGCATGGTCAAATAATAATAATCATAGTAATTGTCGAGGGTGCAACAAGCACGTCCGGTGAACAGGTCAGGGTTCCGTAGCCGCAGGCAGAACAGTTGAAACTGGAGCAGCAGCATGGCCAGGTGGACTGGGGACAGCAAGGAGTCATCATGCCAGGTAGTCCTAGGGCTCAGGTCCTCCGAGAGAAAGAAAGAAAGAAAGAAAGAGAGAATTAGAGAGAGCATATTTACATTCACACAGGACACTGGATAAGACAAGAGAATACTCCAGATGTAACAGACTGACCCTAGCCCCCCGACACATAAACTACTGCAGCATAAATACTGGAGGCTGAGACAGGAGGGATCAGAAGACACTGTGGCCCCATCCGATGATACCCCCGGACAGGGCCAAACAGGCAGGATATAACCCCACCCACTTTGCCAAAGCACAGCCCCCACACCACTAGAGGGATATCTACAACCACCAACTTACCGTCCGAAGACAAGGCCGAGTATAGCCCACAAAGATGTCCGCCACGGCACAACCCAAGGGGGGGCGCCAACCCAGACAGGAAGACCACGTCAGTGGCTCAACCTAATCAAGTGACGCACCCCTCCCATGGACGGCATGGAAGAACACCAGTAAGTCAGTGACTCAGCCCCTGTAAAAGGGTTAGAGGCAGAGAATCCCAGTGGGAAGAGGGGAACCGACAAGGCAGAGACAGCAAGGGCGGTTCGTTGCTCCAGCCTTTCCGTTCACCTTCACACTCCTGGGCCAGACTATACTTAATCATAGGACCTACTGAAGAGATAAGTCTTCAGTAAAGACTTAAAGGTTGAGACTGAGTCTGCATCTCTCACATGGGTAGGCAGACCATTCCATAAAAATGGAGCGCTATAGGAGAAAGCCCTACCTCCAGCCGTTTGCTTAGAAATTCTAGGGACAATTAGGAGGCCTGCGTCTTGTGACCGTAGCGTACGTGTAGGTATGTACGGCAGGACCAAATCGGAAAGATAGGTAGGAGCAAGCCCATGTAATGCTTTGTAGGTTAGCAGTAAAACCTTGAAATCAGCCCTTGCCTTAACAGGAAGCCAGTGTAGGGAAGCTAGCACTGGAGTAATATGATCAAATTTTTTGGTTCTAGTCAGGATTCTAGCAGCCGTATTTAGCACTAACTGAAGTTTGTTTAGTGCTTTATCCGGGTAGCCGGAAAGTAGAGCATTGCAGTAGTCGAGCCTAGAAGTAACAAAAGCATGGATTAATTTTTCTGCGTCATTTTTGGACAGAAAGTTTCTGATTTTTGCAATGTTACGTAGATGGAAAAAAGCTGTCCTTGAAGCAGTCTTGATATGTTCTTCAAAAGAGAGATCAGGGTCCAGAGTAACGCCGAGGTCCTTCACAGTTTTATTTGAGACGACTGTACAACCATCCAGATTAATTGTCAGATTCAACAGAAGATCTCTTTGTTTCTTGGGACCTAGGACAAGCATCTCTGTTTTGTCCGAGTTTAAAAGTAGAAAATTTGCAGCCATCCACTTCCTTATGTCTGAAACACAGGCTTCTAGCGAGGGCAATTTTGGGGCTTCACCATGTTTCATTGAAATGTACAGCTGTGTGTCGTCCGCATAGCAGTGAAATTTAACATTATGTTTTCGAATGACATCCCCAAGAGGTAAAATATATAGTGAAAACAATAGTGGTCCTAGAACGGAACCTTGAGGAACACCGAAATTTACAATTGATTTGTCAGAGGACGAACCATTCACAGAGACAAACTGATATCTTTCCGACAGATAAGATCTAAACCAGGCCAGAACTTGTCCATGTAGACCAATTTGGGTTTCCAATCTCTCCAAAAGAATGTGGTGATCGATGGTATCAAAAGCGGCACTAAGATCTAGGAGCACGAGGACAGATGCAGAGCCTCGGTCTGACGTCATTAAAAGGTCATTTACCACCTTCACAAGTGCAGTCTCAGTGCTATGATTTAATAGCTCTTACACAAAGCGTGCATGTAACGATTGGCGTCGGGTGATGAGGAAGTGGACCAAAACGCAGCTGGGAGCGAACACATGTTTATTCTTACACTGAATTAAACACGTACACAAAACCAAGAAAATGCCTGATCATTAACTGCTCAAACAAAAGAGACAACAACCCACAAACATCGTGGGGGGAAAGGAACTTAAATGTGATTCCCAATCAGACATAACTAGCGACAGCTGTCTGATTGGAAATCACCCCCAGCCCAACATAGAAATAAACCACAAAGAAAGGCTATAACAAAACATAGAAAATAAACCATAGAAATACCACACCCTGACCAAAATAGCAGAGTTCCCCTGGTCAGGGCGTGACAGTGCAATTACGATGAAAGTGATATATTCTGAATCAGGGAGGATGGACAAAAATCCACTGTTTTTATTTTGTATTATTTTTATTTATTTGATTTTTGCTTTCAGTCTTCAACAGCTCTTACACAAAGTGTGCCATGACGATGACAATAATATGTTCTGAATTGGGGGAGGATGGACAAAATCGAAATTTGTAAAAAACTAAAGCCTTAGATTTTTGTCTATCCTCCCGATTCAGAATATATATAATTGTATAGACTTGGCACACTTTGTGTAAGAGCTATTGAAGATTGAAACCAAAACAATATATATAATACTTTTTTTCAAAGCCGTGGATTGTTGTCCATCCTCACCTGATTCCGAAAATATAATGTTCATATTCATGGAACGCTTTGTGTAAGAGCTATTAAAGATTGATAGCCAAAATCTTATTATTAAAAAAAAGTTGATGTGGCTTTATCTCCATCCAATCTGATTCAGAATATACCATCTTCATAGTCATGGCATGCTTGGTTCAAAAGCTATTGATGAGAGAAAACCGAACATCTACCGAATATCCAATATAAAACACATTTTACCTTGGTCTTTCCTAAACTGTTATTCCCATTAAGTCATCATGGTGACAGAGAGCTACAGTGTTTGAACAGGTGTACGCTTCAAATCCGTTATTCTCGCAAGGGTTAAATCTTGCGTTAGGACCACCGGAGCGCAGTGGAAGGGCATATTTTACGCACCTCTCTCATTCCCACAGCAATGAGCATCACGAACAAGGGGCATAGAACTGCAAACCACCGGCACTTCGGATGCACTTGTCCAAGCTGAGGCGAAGTGCGTAGAAATACAATGTTGGGAAGAATATAGGCTCGTGGTGGAATTACCATGCATGGATGAAAAAATCTAGAACAACAACATCTGTGCGTAACACCTTTGGGACATTTAATTCCGGACTATATGTTGCAAGCCTGAAGCTTCATGATTAAATTGTAGCCAAAAGGCACAGCATCTGTAAAGGATGCTGCGATTCAGCGCTGACTTATCTATGTGAACCCTTCCGTCTCCCCTCTCTCGCCATGAGGCTTTGGAGCAGACCCTGGCACTGCCGGCGGATGATGCTCTGTCTGACTGCTTATTTTCGCACTCTCCGTGGCCACGCTGGGCCTCACGGACCTGGTCTTTCGGGATCAAACCCAGACACCTCCCAGATTTGACCTGCCGTCCCGTCCAACATCTCTCCGGTGATCGTGAACTCCTGGAACCGGGCTAAACCGGTCTCCAGTTGCTTAACTTGCTGCAGGAAGGCCAGCTTCTCTACATGCCCTCAGCCCAGGTGAGGAACCCAGCTCTTCCACCGAGGAAGGGGAGTTACCGGGTGGTTATATTGAGCGCCAAGAAGGAATCGGCAGTCCCGGTGCTACCGACGCGCGAAGATATGGGGAGACCGGTGCGGTTGAAGCTGGAGGGGCTGGAGAAGGACATGAAGAAGTCTGCTTTGCAGAAATACGGCTTTAACGAGGTGGTGGGGAGTGAAAGGATGTCACTGCAGCGGACTGCCCGAGGAACGTCATCCTGCGTAAGTGTCCTGCATGTGCCGAAGGAGTGGACCACGGTAAAATAGCTTTTTTTTCTTCATTTAAATTTATTTAACTAGGCAAGTCCGTTAAGAACAAATTCTTATTTACAATGACGGCCTACACCGGCCAAACCCGGACGACGCTGGGCCAATTGTGCGCTGCCCTATGGGACTCCCAATCACAGCCGGTTGTGATGCAGTCTGGATTCGAACCAGGGTGTCTGGATTGACGCCTCTAGCACTGAGATGCAGTGCCTTACACCGCTGCCAAAATTACGAGATAACTCGATCAAGGATAAAAATGTCGTCTATTTTCAACATATCCCTACCCCGAAATATGGTATATTGTTCATGGGTAGCCTATGGGTTCATGCGTAATTGCCCACCCCCTCTCTATTCTCCTGCCAATCAATGGGAAAGCTTTGACTGGTGCCTCGTGGAACGTTACAGTGAGTCCCTGCCGTCCGAGAGCGTAGTGGATCTGTTTCCATGACGAGGCTTGGTCTACGCTTCTGCGCACTGTGCACAGCATGCCCAACACTGCGCCAAAGCAGCATCTGCTCAAGGTCCTTCTCGTGGACGACTTTTAGTCAGTATGGTGCATAAAGAAGACACAGTACTCAAACACAAGACAGGAGGTGTATCTCAATAGGCTAAAGTACCACTACAACATAACTGCATATCAAACTAAACTTGTTCACTTTCTTCTCACCCCCAAGTGCCCCAATTAGTCGATCTGAGTGGTGCTTTGCCCATTTTACAACTGTGCCCATCCATCCCAAGGGTTCATTTGGAATTGGGCATTTGTCTGACCCTGACCCTACATCCCTTATCTCTAGGTCACCTGAACCTACATCCCTTATCTCTAAGTCACCTGAACCTGACCCTACATCCCTTATCTCTAGGTCACCTGACCCTGACCCTACATCCCTTATCTCTAGGTCACCTGAACCTGACCCTACATCCCTTATCTCTAGGTCACCTGACCCTGACCCTACATCCCTTATCTCTAAGTCACCTGAACCTGACTCTACATCCCTTATCTCTAGGTCACTTGAACCTACATCCCTTATCTCTAGGTCACCTGACCCTGACCCTACATCCCTTATCTCTAAGTCACCTGAACCTGACCCTACATCCCTTATCTCTAGGTCACCTGAACCTACATCCCTTATCTCTAGGTCACCTGACCTCAACCCTACATCCCTTATCTCTAAGTCACCTGAACCTGACCCTACATCCCTTATCTCTAGGTCACCTGACCCTGACCCTACATCCCTTATCTCTAAGTCACCTGAACCTGACCCTACATCCCTTATCTCTAGGTCACTTGAACCTACATCCCTTATCTCTAGGTCACCTGACCCCAACCCTACATCCCTTATCTCTAAGTCACCTGAACCTGACCCTACATCCCTTATCTCTAGGTCACCTGACCCTACATCCCTTATCTCTAAGTCACCTGAACCTGACCCTACATCCCTTATCTCTAGGTCACTTGAACCTACATCCCTTATCTCTAGGTCACCTGACCCCAACCCTACATCCCTTATCTCTAAGTCACCTGAACCTGACCCTACATCCCTTATCTCTAGGTCACCTGACCCTACATCCCTTATCTCTAAGTCACCTGAACCTGACCCTACATTCCTTATCTCTAGGTCACCTGAACCTGACCCTACATCCCTTATCTCTAGGTCACCTGAATCTACATCCCTTATCTCTAGGTCACCTGAACCTACATCCCTTATCTCTAGGTCAGCTGAACCTACATCCCTTATCTCTAGGTCACCTGAACCTACATCCCTTATCTCTAGGTCACCTGAACCTGACCCTGCATCCCTTATCTTATATCTTATATTTG
This sequence comes from Salmo trutta, assembly GCF_901001165.1. Classification (NCBI taxonomy): domain Eukaryota; kingdom Metazoa; phylum Chordata; class Actinopteri; order Salmoniformes; family Salmonidae; genus Salmo; species Salmo trutta. The sequence continues at coordinate 13,739,009 of NC_042992.1, forward strand.
CTCACATTGTATATAGACTTATTTTTCTACTGTATTATTGATTGTATGTTTGTTTTACTCCATGTGTAACTCTGTGTTGTTATGTGTCGAACTGCTTTGCTTTATCTTGGCCAGGTCGCAATTGTAAATGAGAACTTGTTCTCAACTTGCCTACCTGGTTAAATAAAGGTGATATAAAATAAATAAAATAAATAAAATCTCTAGGTCACCTGACCCTGACTCTGCCTCTCCTATCTGTAGGTCACCTGAAGAGTGTGCAGAGTGAGTATGTGTCGTGGCTGGAAGGGGTGAGTCTGGTCCGCAGGACGTGGCATCTGGGCGTGGCAAGTCGTCGCCCTCTGGGTGCAGCCAGCGCTGTGGGGGGGGGGGCACTGGTCTTCATGGACTCACACAGCGGGTGCCACAGTGGCTGGCTGGAGCCACTACTGGAGAGAGTGGCACAGGACAGGTATCCACACATCAGGACCGCACGCACACAAACATCTCTATCCCTTATGTCTCTGTGTATTATATCCAGTCCTGAACTGCCTCCGGACCTACAGTACGTAGCTGGTGTGCAACCGGGCTGAGCTTTGTCCAGCAGGGTAGCAGCCATTAAGACTAGTTGATTAAACAGAGTCCTTATCCTACTGCCTGGCACTACTCCACCTCTCTCTCCCCCCTCGCTCTCTCTCCCTCTCTTTCTCCCCCCCTCTCTCTCTCTCACCTCTCTCTCTCCCTCTTTCTCCCAACTCTCTCTCTCCCCCTCTTTCTGTCTCCCACCTCTCTCTCTCCCCTCTATCTCTCTCTCTCCCCCTCTCTTCCCCCCCTCTCTATCTCGCTCTTCAGACCCTTTATTTCCTACTGTCTCCATCCCCCTGCTCCTTTTCCATTATCTTTATTTCCTACTGTCTCCATCCCCCTGCTCCTCTTCCATTATCTTTATTTCCTACTGTCTCCATCCCCCTGCTCCTCTTCCATTATCTTTATTTCCTACTGTCTCCATCCCCCTGCTCCTCTTCCATTATCTTTATTTCCTACTGTCTCCATCCCCCTGCTCCTTTTCCATTATCTTTATTTCCTACTGTCTCCATCCCCCTGCTCCTCTTCCATTATCTTTATTTCCTACTGTCTCCATCCCCCTGCTCCTTTTCCATTATCTTTATTTCCTACTGTCTCCATCCCCCTGCTCCTCTTCCATTATCTTTATTTCCTACTGTCTCCATCCCCCTGCTCCTCTTCCATTATCTTTATTTCCTACTGTCTCCATCCCCCTGCTCCTTTTCCATTATCTTTATTTCCTACTGTCTCCATCCCCCTGCTCCTCTTCCATTATCTTTATTTCCTACTGTCTCCATCCCCCTGCTCCTCTTCCATTATCTTTATTTCCTACTGTCTCCATCCCCCTGCTCCTCTTCCATTATCTTTATTTCCTACTGTCTCCATCCCCCTGCTCCTCTTCCATTATCTTTATTTCCTACTGTCTCCATCCCCCTGCTCCTCTTCCATTATCTTTATTTCCTACTGTCTCCATCCCCCTGCTCTTCTTCCATTATCTTTATTTCCTACTGTCTCCATCCCCCTGCTCCTCTTCCATTATCTTTATTTCCTACTGTCTCCATCCCCCTGCTCCTCTTCCATTATCTTTATTTCCTACTGTCTCCATCCCCCTGCTCCTTTTCCATTATCTTTATTTCCTACTGTCTCCATCCCCCTGCTCCTCTTCCATTATCTTTATTTCCTACTGTCTCCATCCCCCTGCTCCTCTTCCATTATCTTTATTTCCTACTGTCTCCATCCCCCTGCTCCTCTTCCATTATCTTTATTTCCTACTGTCTCCATCCCCCTGCTCCTCTTCCATTATCTTTATTTCCTACTGTCTCCATCCCCCTGCTCCTCTTCCATTATCTTTATTTCCTACTGTCTCCATCCCCCTGCTCCTCTTCCATTATCTTTATTTCCTACTGTCTCCATCCCCCTGCTCCTCTTCCATTATCTTTATTTCCTACTGTCTCCATCCCCCTGCTCCTTTCCATTATCTTTATTTCCTACTGTCTCCATCCCCCTGCTCCTCTTCCATTATCTTTATTTCCTACTGTCTCCATCCCCCTGCTCCTCTTCCATTATCTTTATTTCCTACTGTCTCCATCCCCCTGCTCCTCTTCCATTATCTTTATTTCCTACTGTCTCCATCCCCCTGCTCCTCTTCCATTATCTTTATTTCCTACTGTCTCCATCCCCCTGCTCCTTTTCCATTATCTTTATTTCCTACTGTCTCCATCCCCCTGCTCCTCTTCCATTATCTTTATTTCCTACTGTCTCCATCCCCCTGCTCCTCTTCCATTATCTTTATTTCCTACTGTCTCCATCCCCCTGCTCCTTTTCCATTATCTTTATTTCCTACTGTCTCCATCCCCCTGCTCCTCTTCCATTATCTTTATTTCCTACTGTCTCCATCCCCCCTGCTCCTCTTCCATTATCTTTATTTCCTACTGTCTCCATCCCCCTGCTCCTTTTCCATTATCTTTATTTCCTACTGTCTCCATCCCCCTGCTCCTTTTCCATTATCTTTATTTCCTACTGTCTCCATCCCCCTGCTCCTCTTCCATTATCTTTATTTCCTACTGTCTCCATCCCCCTGCTCCTTTTCCATTATCTTTATTTCCTACTGTCTCCATCCCCCTGCTCCTTTTCCATTATCTTTATTTCCTACTGTCTCCATCCCCCTGCTCCTCTTCCATTATCTTTATTTCCTACTGTCTCCATCCCCCTGCTCCTCTTCCATTATCTTTGATGAAATGATTCTGGTTATGAAATGGTTACTTGCAGATAACTATATCCAGCCAGTCAGAAATCAGCAGCAGAATGGCCGAACTGATTTTTGGTTGCTATGATACAAGTCCCCCCAGATAAACATATTATAGAATTTTTTAATATTTTAGTCATTTAGCAGACACTTATCCAGAGCGGCTTACAATTAGTGCATTCACCTTAAAATAGCTAGGTGAGACAGCAACACATCACAATCGTATCAAATACATTTCCCCTCCATTTGTCGAGGTTGCGCTTGATGTAGAGGGTTGACATCCAAGCTGAGATGTCTGCCAGGCATGCAGAGACATTTTGACATGATAGAAAAAGTCATGGAGTCTGAGTGGACTCAATGGAGACTCTATGTATGTGTATGTATGTATGTATGTATGTATGTATGTATGTGTGTGTGTGTGTGTGTGTCTGTCTGTCTGTCTGTCTGTCTGTCTGTCTCTAAATCTATCAACTGTCTGTCTGTCAACTCTGTGTCTGTCTCTAAATCTATCAACTGTCTGTCTCTGTCTGCCAACTGTCGGTCTCCGTGTTTACCACCTGTCTGTGTCTGTAAACAGTCTCTGTCTGTCTCTGTGTCTGCCAACTGTCTGTCTCCATGTTTGCCACCTGTCTGTGTCTGTCAACTGTCTGTGTCTGTAAACAGTCTCTGTCTGTCTCTGTGTCTGCCAACTTTCTGAGTCTGTCTCTAAGTCTGACAACCGTCTCTGTCTGTCTCCCAGTCTGTCAACTGTCTGTCTCTATGTCTGTCAACTGTCTGTCTCTGTCAACTGTCTGTCTCTGTGTCTTTCAACTGTCTGTCTCTGTGTCTGTCAACTGTCTGTCTCTGTGTCTGTCTCTGGTCTGTCAACTGTCTGTCTCTGCTGTATGTCTGCCAACTGTCTGTCTCTGTGTCTGTCAACTGTCTGTCTCTGTGTCTGTCAACTGTCTGTCTCTGTGTCTGTCAACTGTCTGTCTCTGTGTCTGTCAACTGTCTGTCTCTGCTTTATGTCTACCAACTGTCTCTGTCTGTCAACTGTCTATCTGTCTGTGTGTCTCTGTCCAGGGGTAGTTGTGTGGGGGATTCCATTGAGGTGGTCCCCTGTCCTACCCCCTCCCTGACCAGGACATCCTCCAGAGGAACAACATCCGCATCGCTGACAGCTGGCTGGAAGATCTACTATCAGAGAGATCACTTCATCAGACAGGTAGGGTGTGTGTGTGTGCATGCGTTTATATCAGTGGAGGCTGCTGAGGGGAGGATGGCTCATAATAATGGCTGGAACGGAGAAAATGGAGTGGCATTAAAAACATGGAAGCCATGTGTTTGATATATTTGATACCATTCCACTCCAGCCATTACCAAGAGCCCATCCTCCCCAATTAAGGTGCCACCAACCTCCTTTGGTTTGTATCCATAGGTGTGTGTGTGTGTGTGTGTGTGTGAGCGTGAGAGAAAGCGAGAGCGTGAAAGAGAGAGAGATTGTCATTGATCTCAAATGAATTTGTGTGTCCTCTTCTCTGTGTAGTCTGAGAGTCCTAACATTGGAGAGCTAGTAAGACTGAAGAAGAGACCGGGCTGCAGAAACTTCCACTGGTTCCTGACTGATGTCTACCCAGACCTCTATATACCACAGGACAGACCTTCGCTCTCAGGGGAGGTAGGAGTCTCTCTCTCTCTCTCTCTCTCACACACACACACACACACACACACACACACACACACACACACACACACACACACACACACACACACACACACACACTTTGAATAGCCTTATCTGTATTTTTATTTTATTTATATACTTTTTTTTCTCTTGTATGTTGAACATGTATCCTGTAATATATTATGCCTGTATTTTTTAAGCTGTACAATGTTGGCACTGGCTATTGTGTAGATTACCCTGGAGGATGGGGTCCATAGCACCCTGCAACAGCAACGGGTACCAGGTAACCATGAGGATGATGACAGTGATGATGATAATGGTGGTGATGATGATGATAATGGTGGTGATGATGATAATAATGGTGGCGATGATGATAATGGTGACGGTGATAATGGCGGTGATGACGATGATAATGGTGGTGATGATGATGATAATGGTGGTGATGATGATGATAATGGTGGTGACGATGATGATAATGGTGGTGATGATGATGATAATGGTGGTGATGATAATGGTGATGATTATGATATTTGAGACTGTGAGAGCAGATTGTAAATTCCTAAATCAAAACGTCATGATGATTCTGATATAGTGATAAAGACTAGAGTTTTACTTCCCTGTCTGTTCTCTCTCCACCACTGTGAGCTGAACTCCGTGGTCGAGGTGCTTTGGGGGCCAGAAAAGGCAGCTGTGTTTTGACGCCCAGGGGGAGAAGGTGGTACTAACGCCCTGTCCCGCCCATCAGCTGCCCCACAGCAAACCACAGTGGAGGGTCATCAAGGTCAGTGACAGGGCAAAGGTTATGAAGTGACATCAATGCCCACAACTGCAAACTTCAACAAAATAAATCATTTATATTTGTATGAAATGTTACTTATTTACAGTGTCTTCAGAAATTATTCATACTCCTTCACTTATTCCAGCCTGAATTCAAAAGGGATCAAATAGATTATTTTTCTTACCCATCTACACACAATACTCCATAACTACAAAGTGAAAACATGTTTTTAGAATAGGTATTCACACCCCTGAGTCAATACATGTTAAAATCACCTTTGGCAGCGATTCCGGCTGTGAGTCTTTCTGGGTGAGTCTCTAAGAGCTGTAAGTCTTTCTGGGTGAGTGTCTAAGAGCTGTGAGTCTTTCTGGGTGAGTCTCTAAGAGCTGTGAGTCTTTCTGGGTGAGTCTCTAAGAGCTGTGAGTATTTCTGGGTGAGTCTCTAAGAGCTGTGAGTTTTTCTGTGTGAGTCTCTAAGAGCTGTAAGTCTTTCTGGGTGAGTGTCTAAGAGCTGTGAGTCTTTCTGGGTGAGTCTCTAAGAGCTGTGAGTATTTCTGGGTGAGTCTCTAAGAGCTGTGAGTTTTTCTGTGTGAGTCTCTAAGAGCTGTAAGTCTTTCTGGGTGAGTGTCTAAGAGCTGTGAGTCTTTCTGGGTGAGTCTCTAAGAGCTGTGAGTCTTTCTGGGTGAGTCTCTAAGAGCTTTCCACACCTGGATTGTACAATCTTTTACCATTAATCTTTTAATTTGCTCTGTCAAGTTGGTTGTTGATCATTGCTAGACAGACAATTTCAGGTCACCATAGATTTTCGAGCTGATTTAACTCACAACTGTAACTCGGCCACTCAGGAACATTCAATGTCGTCTTGGTAAGCAACTCCAGTGTAGATTTGGCCTGGTGTTTTAGGTGGTACTCAGTGATGTGTTGTGTTGGATTTGCCTCAAACATAAAGCTTTGTATTCAGGACATAAAGTTAATTTCTTTGCCCAAATTTTTTGTAGTTTTACTTCAGTGCCTTATTGCAAACAGGATGCATGTTTTGGAATATTTTTACTATGTACAGGCTTCCTTCTTCTCACTCAATCATTTAGGTTAGTATTGTGGAGTAACTACAATGTTGTTGATTCATCCTCAGTTTTCTCCTATCACAGACGCTCTAACCACTAGGCTACCTGCTGGTTACTGGCCCAACGCTCTAACCACTAGGCTACCTGCTGGTTACTGGCCCAACGCTCTAACCACTAGGCTACCTGCTGGTTACTGGCCCAACGCTCTAACCACTAGGCTACCTGCTGGTTACTGGCCCAACGCTCTAACCACTAGGCTACCTGCTGGTTACTGGCCCAACGCTCTAACCACTAGGCTACCTGCTGGTTACTGGCCCAACGCTCTAACCACTAGGCTACCTGCCTCCCCCCTCTAACCACTAGGCTACCTGTCTCCCCCCCTCTAACCACTAGGCTACCTGTTTCTAACCACTAGGCTACCTGTTTCTAACCACTAGGCTACCTGTCTCCCCCCCTCTAACCACTAGGCTACCTGTTTCTAACCACTAGGCTACCTGTCTCCCCCCCTCTAACCACTAGGCTACCTGTTTCTAACCACTAGGCTACCTGTCTCCCCCCCTCTAACCACTAGGCTACCTGTTTCTAACCACTAGGCTACCTGTTTCTAACCACTAGGCTACCTGTTTCTAACCACTAGGCTACCTGTCTCCCCCCCTCTAACCACTAGGCTACCTGTTTCTAACCACTAGGCTACCTGTCTCCCCCCCTCTAACCACTAGGCTACCTGTTTCTAACCACTAGGCTACCTGTTTCTAACCACTAGGCTACCTGTTTCTAACCACTAGGCTACCTGTCTCCCCCCCTCTAACCACTAGGCTACCTGTTTCTAACCACTAGGCTACCTGTCTCCCCCCCTCTAACCACTAGGCTACCTGTTTCTAACCACTAGGCTACCTGTTTCTAACCACTAGGCTACCTGTTTCTAACCACTAGGCTACCTGTCTCCCCCCCTCTAACCACTAGGCTACCTGTTTCTAACCACTAGGCTACCTGTCTCCCCCCCTCTAACCACTAGGCTACCTGTTTCTAACCACTAGGCTACCTGTCTCCCCCCCTCTAACCACTAGGCTACCTGTTTCTAACCACTAGGCTACCTGTTTCTAACCACTAGGCTACCTGTCTCCCCCCCTCTAACCACTAGGCTACCTGTTTCTAACCACTAGGCTACCTGTTTCTAACCACTAGGCTACCTGTCTCCCCCCCTCTAACCACTAGGCTACCTGTTTCTAACCACTAGGCTACCTGTTTCTAACCACTAGGCTACCTGCCGACCCAACAAAGGGGTTGAATACTTATGGACTCAAGACAGTTCAGCTTTTCATTTATTTGTAAAGATTTCCCCCCAAAATAATTCCACTTTGACATTACGGGGTATTGTGTGTAAGCCAGTGACACACAATCTCCATGTAATCCATTTAAAATTCAGGCTGTAACACAAAATTTGGAAAAAGTCAAGGGGTGTGAATCAGTGGAGGCTGCTGAGGGGAGGACAGCTCATAATAATGTCTGGAATGGAGCTAATGGAACGGCATCGATCACATGGAAGCCACGTGTTTGATACTATTCCACTCCAGCCATTACCACGAGCCCGTCCTCCCCAATTAAGGTGCCACCAACCTCCTGTGGTCTGAATACTTTTTGTGTGGTTACTTGACATGATGATACAGACACAATTCATTATTTAGATTTTTCTTCAGCTGAGTGGCCAGATGGTTCACCTGCAGACCCAGAGATGTCTAGAAGCTGTGAAGGAGAAGGGGGGTGAGAAAGAGAAGGACACGGAAGATCACCAGAGATGGGCCAACGCTACCCATGTGGCATCAGCATCTTGCCTCCGTCGATACCTGTGTTTCTGTTAAGGATATAATGCAAGTGCTATGGTGTGGAAATAATTTAACCATACATTACAAAGGAAATTAACTATGATTTTGTACAATGCCGCACATAAAGGAATATTCTATTTTATGAAATTGCCAGATTTTGTTGGCAAAAGCCTATAATGTAGGCTTAATGATTCATCTTTTTATTTGTTTTTATTGAAAACAAACACAAAACAGGCAGGTACAATGCACAAGTTACAATTACATCATCTTTGAATCAGTCAATTTCCAATTCTGAATCCCATTTCTCCCAGCATTCCTGACCTCTCTCATTCTGTGTTCTAAAGGTCATAGTAATGAAGCCTATGTGATATGGTGTGTTGTGTTCTGCCGTCTTAAAAGAGGAGTCGTGCTGAGGGTCTGACCTTTATTCACACATCTGGTTCACAAGGCAAGAGGAAAGGGGACATCAGGGCTGGACGTCATACAGGCTATACAGCGCATTCAGAAGTATTCAGACCCCTTCCCTTTTTTTCACATTTGGTTACATTGTATCTATTTTACAATAAGGCTGTAATTATAAAAAAAATCCCTCATCAATCTGCACACAATACCCCATATTGACAAAGCAAAACAGGTTTTATACGCAACAGAAATAACTTTTTTACATAAGCATTCAGACCCTTTGCTATGAGACTTGAAATTGAGCTCAGGTGCATCCTGTTTCCATTGATCATCCTTGAGATGTTTCTACAACTTGATTGGAATCCACCTGTGGTAAATTCAATTGGTGGAACATGATTTGGAAAGGCACACACCTGTCTATATAAGGTCCCACAGTTGACAGTGCATGTCAGAGCAAAAACCAAGCCATGAGGTCGAAGGAATTGTCCGAGACAGGATCTGGGGAAGGGTACCAAAAAAATTTCTGTAGCATTGAAGATCCCCAAGAACACAGAGGCCTCCATTATTCTTAAATGGAAGAAGTTTGGAACCAACAAGACTCTTCCTAGAGCTGGCCGCCCGGCCAAACTGAGCAATCGGGGGAGAAGGGACTTGGTCAGGGAGGTGGCCAAGAACCTGATGGTCACTCTGACAAAGCTCCATAGTTCCTCTGTAGAGATGGTTGTCCTTCTGGAAGGTTCTCCCATCTCTGCAGCACTCCACCAATCAGGGCTTTATGGTAAAGTGGCCAGACGGATGCCACTCATCAGTAAAAGGCACATGACAGCCCGCTTGGAGTTTGCCAAAAGGCACCTTAAGGACTCGTGACCATGAGAAACAAGATTATTTGGTCTGATGAAACCAAGATTGAACTCTCAGGCCTGAATGCCAAGCATCACGTCTGGAGGAAACCTGGCACCATCCCTACGATGAAGCATGGTGGCAGCATCATGCTGTGGGGATGTTTTTCAGAGGCAGATACTGGGAGACTATGTACAAAGAGATCCTTGATGAAAACCTGCTCCAAAGTGCTCAGGACCTCAGAACTGGGGCGAAGGTTCACCTTCCAACAGGACAACGACCCTAAGCACACAGCCAAGACAACACAGGAGTGGCTTCGTGACAAGTCTCTGAATGTCCTTGAGTGGCCCAGCCAAAGCTTGGACATGAACCGGATTGAACATCTCTGGATAGACCTGAAAATAGCTGTGCAGTGACGCTCTCCATCCAACCTGACTGAACTTGAGAAGATCTGCAGAGAAGAACGGGAGAAACTGCCCAAATACAGGTGTGCCAAGCTTGTAGCGTCATACCCAAGAAGACTCAATGCTGTAATCGCTGTCAAAGGTGCTTCAACAAAGTACGGAGTAAATGGTCTGAATACTTATGTAAATGTAATTTTTTTTGTTTTTGCAAAAATTCGATTTTTTTGCTTTGTCATTATGGGGTATTGTGTGTAGATTGAGGGGGGAAATGATTTAATCAATTTTAGAATAAGGCTGTAATGTAACAAAATTTGGAAAAAGTCAAGGGGTCTGAATACTTTCCGAATGCTCTGTATTTGCTATGCCTCCCCTAGTTCAGATGGAAACAGTTCCAATTAGTGTATTTCTTTAACAATGCCTAAACATTGGGTCACATTGGGGGGGGGGGGGGCATTTTCTGAAGATAACTGACTGAATAATTTTGTATTAGTGTAAACAATCAAGATTTGAGCCATACAATTCAGACCATTCAGACGGCAGACTGATCAATTCGCTGACTGATAACTTTTGTTTCTCTTTCTTAGGCTTTGTCACCATGAGTCAGCATACAGTAATATTATTTCAAATGAAATGAAAATGACAAAAGTACTAAAAAGGGTGTTCATTAACAAAACAATGTAACTATGATCTACTATACTGAAGAAAAATATAAAACGCAACAATTTCTAAGATTTACTGAGTTACAGTTCATATAAAGGAAATCAGTAAATTAAAATAAATAAATTAGGCCCTAATCTATGGATTTCACATGACTGGGAATACAGATATGCATATGTTGGTCACAGATACCTTAAACAAAAAAGTATGGGTGTGGATCATAAAACCAGTCCGTATCTGGTGTGACCACTATTTGCCTCATGCAGAGTGACATCTCCTTCACATAGAGTTGATCATGCTGTTGATTGAGGCCTGTGGAACGTTGTCCCACTCCTCTTCAATGGCTATGCGAAGTTGCTGGATATTGGTGGGAACTGAAACACGCCGTCATACACGTTGATCCAGAGCATCCCAAACATGCTCAATGGGTGACATGTCTGGTGAGTATGCAGGCCATGGAAGAACTGGGACATTTTCAGCTTCCAGGAATGGTGTACACGTCCTTGCGACATGGGGCCGTACATTATCATTCTGAAACACGAGGTGATGGCGGCGGATGAAGGGCACAAGAATGGGCCTCAGAATCTCGTCACAATATCTCTGTGCATTCAAATTGCCATCGATAAAATGCAATTGTGTTGGTTGTCCATAGCTTATGCCTACCCATACCGTAACCCCACCACCACTGGGCATTTTGTTCACAACATTGACATCAGCAAACCACTTGCTCACACAATGCCATACACATGGTCTGCGGTTGTGAGGCTAGTAGGATGTACTGTCAAATTCTCGAAAACGACTTGAGGTGGCTTCTGGTAGAGAAACTAACATAGCATTTTTCTGGCAACAGCTCTGGTGGACATTCCTGCAGTCAGCAAGTCAATTGCACGCTCCCTTAAAACTAGAGACATCTCTAGCATTGTGTGTCGTGACAAAACTGCATATTTTTGAGGGGCCTTTTGCCCCCCAGCACAAGGTGCACCTGTGTAATGGTCATGCTGTTTAATTAGCTTTTTGATATGCCACACCTGTCAGGTGGATAGATTATCCTGGCAAAGAAAAAATGCTCACTAACAGGGATATAAACAAATTTGGCACAACATTTGGGAGCAATAAGCCTTTTGTACGTATGGAAAATTTCTGGGATCTTTTATTTCAGCCCATGAAACATGGGACCAACCCTGTACATGTTGCGTTTCTATTTTTGCTCAGTATAATAATGTTTCAATGTATTCCATGACTATATAACGCTATTGTTTCACTGTGGTGGATTAATCTAAAAGTGATTCCTATGAATACAATGAATTTCATAATAAAAAGGTGTCATAAAAAATGGCAACCATGATCATTTACGACATCTAGGCAGGTGTTTGGAGAGGTGTGCTTTCCGAGTGAAGCTGAAAAGGCAGTGGGGGCAGGGATACGGTCTCTCCCCTGTGTGGGTCTTCATGTGGACTTTGACGTGACTCCGTTCATAAAAGCTCTTCCCACATTCTTGGCAGGAGTATGGCTTTACATCACGGTGAGTGTGGGTCCTCATGTGACTTGTCAGAGAACCAGAACGGTTAAACCGGCTGGGGCATTCAGGGCATTCAAATGGCTTCTCCCCAGTGTGTAGGAGCTTGTGCTTGGACAGATCCCCAGACTGAGTGAAGCTTTTACTGCACTCGGTACAGGTGTATGGTTTCTCACCCGTGTGAGTCAGATGATGGTTCTTCAGGTGTGAGAGTCGAAAAAACTTCTTGTCGCACACTGTGCAGTGGTAGGGCCTCTCCCCGGTATGTGAGCGCATGTGTAACTTCAACAACCCCAGCCTCAAGAACGCCCGCCCACAAACCCCACAGTGGTAGTTCTTCTCGTTGCTGTGGATCTTCAGGTGTGTTTTCAGATACGCTTTGTCAGCAAAGTCTTTACCACAAACGGTGCATTTGAAAGGTCTCTCCCCCGAGTGTGTTCGCAGGTGAAGCTTCAGATGGGCCCTGCTTGCATACCTCTTATCGCATTGGGTGCAGGAGAACTTCCGCTCACCAGTGTGAACCGACAGGTGAGTCCAGAGGAGCGACTTCCGTTTGAAAGTCTTCCCACAGTCCTGGCATTTGAACGGCTTGAGCCCCGAGTGTATTAACGAGTGATAACGGTAACCGCTGTTCTCTGAGAAGCGCTTGCCGCACTCCTTACATTCGTATGGCTTCTCTCCAGTGTGGATGCGCATGTGAGTGTCCAGGCTCGTAGGAGTACTGAGGATCTTCCCACACTCTGAGCAATGGAAGCCGACTTCCAGACAGACCACAGTCTTAGTGTCCTTAGGTTTAGTGCCCTCTGGTTCTTGACACCGGTGTGGCCCTAGTCCCCAGCAATTCTCAAAGCTCTTCCCACAGTCAGCACAACTGATGTGGCCATCGGTGCGAAAAACAGCCATTTTGTGCAAATTCTTGCAGTGCTTCAGCAGGGTTCCCAGGTACGGGAATCTACGGGCACACTGCGGGCAGGGGTGGAGTTTCCCCGGAACCCTGGGGGGACGGGCAGGTTTCTGGGGAAGGGCAGAGGGGTGGGCCTGGCGGGTGTGGATGTGTAGCTGTCGTGGGGTATGGAACATGCAGCTACACTGGGGACAGCTGTGTGTGGGGGCGTACACCGTTTTACTCTTTGAGACGTGGCTTTTCAACATGGCCAGGTACTGCTTCTGGTGTTTGGTCTTGATGTGGTTCTCCAGGAAGTAACAGTCAGTGAAGGAGATGGTGCAGTGTGGACAAGGAAAGAACTGCGGAGAAGAGACTGAGGGAGAGGGATAAAGAGGTGATTAGGCCTTGAACTCAGAATAGCCTATGTTCTGTTCAGCTTGAGAAGGAGAGCGTGAAGATGAGGAAGACCGGAGATCAACTTTGATAGCTTGCTACTACTATAATAGATTATTAAAAACAATATGTTTTTTGCCCGTTATGTATTTATCAGTTATTGACCTCACAATAAGCCATATTCGAGTAACTTACATTGTGGTGCTGAAACTTGAAGAAGCAGCCGCAGCACAATCGAAAATGGCTTATGGTGCAGAAAGTAGGTAAATTTGAGTAGGCATAATTTCAAGGTCTTCATTTTAAATTAGACTTTACTAACAACAACAGGGCTTTGTGTTGGAGCCTATTTCTTCCCATTTAAGAAATGAGGTAGGCCTACAAACAGACTAAATTAGGCTATATAGTCTGCTATATCCATGGATTGTATTGGTCAATTCCTCCACCCAATATCCACTCTTTAAGCGGGTATGCCATAGACCTACCTTTAATTAAAGAAAATGACAAAACGCACAGGCCTACCGTTGTTAGCTTAAGATTTAAGAAAATAAAACACATCTAATTAAATAAAGTGATATACAGTTGAAGTCGAAGTTTACATAAACTGAGTTGACTGTGCCTTTAAACAGCTGGAAAATTCCAGTGGGTCAGAAGTTTACATACACTGAGTTGACTGTGCCTTTAAACAGCTGGAAAATTCCAGTGGGTCAGAAGTTTACATACACTGAGTTGACTGTGCCTTTAAACAGCTGGAAAATTCCAGTGGGTCAGAAGTTTACATACACTAAGTTGACTGTGCCTTTAAACAGCTGGAAAATTCCAGTGGGTCAGAAGTTTACATAAACTGAGTTGACTGTGCCTTTAAACAGCTGGAAAATTCCAGTGGGTCAGAAGTTTACATAAACTGAGTTGACTGTGCCTTTAAACAGCTGGAAAATTCCAGTGGGTCAGAAGTTTACATACACTAAGTTGACTGTGCCTTTAAACAGCTGGAAAATTCCAGTGGGTCAGAAGTTTACATACACTAAGTTGACTGTGCCTTTAAACAGCTGGAAAATTCCAGTGGGTCAGAAGTTTACATACACTAAGTTAACTGTGCCTTTAAACAGCTGGAAAATTCCAGTGGGTCAGAAGTTTACATACACTAAGTTAACTGTGCCTTTAAACAGCTGGAAAATTCCAGAAAATGATGTCATGGCTTTAGAAGCTTCTGATAGGCTAATTGACATAATTTGAGTCAATTGGAGGTGTACCTGTGGATGTATTTCAAGGCCTACCTTCAAACTCAGTGCCTCTTTGCTTGACATCATGGAAAAATCTAAAGAAATCAGCCAAGACCTCAGGAAAAAAAAATGGTAGACCACCACAAGTCTGGTTCATCATTGGGAGCAATTTCCAAACGCCTGAAGGTACCACGTTCATCTGTACAAACAATAGTACTCAAGTATAAACACCATGGGACCATGCAGCCGTCATACCGCTCAGGAAGGAGACGCGTTCTGTGTCCTAGAGATGAACGTACTTTGGTGCAAAAAGTGCAAATCAATCCCTTAACAACAGCAAAGGACCTTGTGAAGATGCTGGAGGAAACAGGTACAAAAGTATCTATATCCACAGTAAAACGAGTCCTATATCGCCATAACCTGAAAGGCTGCTCAGCAAGGAAGAAGCCACTGGTCCAAAACCGCCATAAAAAAGCCAGACTACGGTTTGCAACTGCACATGGGGACGAAGATTGTACTTTTTGGAGAAATGTCCCCTGGTCTGATGAAACAAAAATAGAACTGTTTGGCCATAATGACCATCGTTAAGTTTGGAGAAAAATGGGGGAGGCTTGCAAGCCGAAGAACACCATCCCAATCGTGAAGCACAGGGGTGGCAGCATCATGTTATGGGGGTGCTTTGCTGCAGTGGGACTGGTGCACTTCACAAAATAGATGGCTTCATGAAGGAGGAAAAGTATGTGGATATATTGAAGCAACATCTCAAGACATCAGTCAGGAAGTTAAAGCTTGGTTGCAAATGGGTCTTCCAAATGGACAATGACCCCAAGCATTCTTCCAAAGTTGTGGCAAAATGGCTTAAGGACAATAAAGTCAAGGTATTGGAGTGGCCATCACAAAGCCCTGACCTCAATCCCGTAGAACGTTTGTGGGCAGAACTGAAAAAGCGTGTGTGAGGAAGGAGGCCTACAAACCTGACTCAGTTACACCAGCTCTGTCAGGAGGAATGGGCCAAAATTCACCCAACTTATTGTGGGAAGCTTGTGGAAGGCTACCTGAAATGTTTGACCCAAATTAAACAATTTTACGGCAATGCTACCAAATACTAATTGAGTGTATGTACACTTCTGACCCACTGGGAATGTGATGAAAGAAATAAAAGCTGAAATTAATCACTCTACTATTATTCTGACATTTCACATTCTTAAAGTAAAGTGGTGATCCTAACTGACCTAAGACAGGGAATTTTTACTAGGATTAAATGTCAGGAATTGTGAAACGGAGTTTAAATGTATTTGCCTAAGGTGTATGTAAACCTTCGACTTCAACTGTACAACAGCGCTTTGGTCTGCGATGCTTTATGCTAGAAACAAGCTGTAAAATCCCCGGGAAAGACGTGACTCCAATGCATATGGGGATATATAATGCTTTGTTTCTTTGACATTCAGAGGCTAAGCTACACGCTTGTATAGCAGAGGAGACAAATGTATTTTGCTTGGGAAGTAATCTAATTCTGTCACTATTAAATGATTAAGCTATTCACCTTCTGTACAATAGAAGATGTTTAAACCCAGACAGCTTTTGGGGAAACATTTGTTACCTTCTCTCATTGGGTTAAGCCACGGAAGAAGAGTAGCCAGCAGTTAAAGCTGTAATTTTTCTGCGTCGGTAGACCTACTCTGCCTTGGGTGGAAAGGTAGTCCTAACATTTGAAAGTACCATGCTCAAATTCCTAACGATGTCTCAGATTGAATTATTTGCAAACAGGGACAGTTTGGTTGCAAACAAGACAGTGATTTGGCATTAGAGAAATATGATAAGATGAACACAGGCCTCGCTCTCCGTCCATTACTATTATCCTGTCATTTGTGTGATATTAAAAAAGATTCTGCTAATATGTACAATTGCATGAAATGTTTAAAAAAGGCAATTTTTTCTCTGACCTGCAAACACAAAGATAGATTCATGCAATGATTTTACAATAAAGGAGATCTTTCCACCCCAACTCTTGTCCACGGCGAACCCACAACCTTCTGACTCTCAGCCCTGTGTGCTATAAAAATTCCTGCGTGGCCATCTAATGCTTACAGGACAAATAACAGTTTATAAAACTACATATGTAAGGCTCTAGTCTGTCCAAGAAGTGAGGGTAAATGCTATGCATGTTTTCTGCTACCCGCTTTGTGTTTTAATTTTTTATTTGGGGTATAGGGGAGGGTGACTTGTTTTTTTAAAGTGTTCAGGGAGGGTTTAGGTCAAATATATTTTGCTGAAGGGAGGCCATCCATTTTCATTAGAGGTCTGATTTTCATCATCTAACCCTTATTGTAAATAATGTTCACTCCCTATGGGGTGGTAGAGGGAACAAACAAAAAAGAGAAATGCCATTTTCCTAATTCAAGAATAAGGAAACAATCCCTGCTGATCTTCAGTAATTCATCACCCATTTTCACTGCAGTATTGGGTGTAGATTGGAGTATGTACATGTCCTACCTTCATTGTAGTCTTCTTCCCTCCTGGCATCCGTCTCCTCCTTCACCAAACGCACTTTAGCTTCTCTCAGAAGAGTCTTCAGCACCACCTTATAGATTACAAAGATGAAGAAACCGCAGTAAGCATAAACCAACAACTACACTGAACAAAACTAGAAACGCAACATGCAACAATTTCAAAGATTTTACTGAGTTACAGTTCATAGAAGGAAATCGGTCAATTAAAATAAATTAGGCCCTGATCTATGGATTTGGCCTGTGTAAGGTTTTCCCACTCCTCTTCAATGGCTATGCGAAGTTGCTGGATATTGGCGGGAACTGGAATATGCTGTCGTACACGTCGATCCAGAGCATCCTACTCTTGCTCAATGGGTGACATGTCTGGTATGTATGGCACGACAATGGGCCTCAGGATCTCGTGTATTCAAATTACCATTGATAAAATGCAATTGTGTTTGTTGTCCGTAGCTTATGCCTGCCGATAACCTAACCCCACCACGGGGCACTCTGTTCACAACGTTGACATCAGCAAACCACTCACCCACACGACACCACACATGCTGTCTGCCATCTGCCCGGTAGAGTTTAAACAAGGATTCATCTATGAAGAGCACATTTCTCCAGCAGGTCAGTGGCCATCAAAGGTGAGTATTTGCCCACTGAAGTCGGTTACGAAGCCGAACTGCAATCAGATCAAGACCCTGATGAGGACGACAAGCACACAGATGAGCTTCTCTGAGACGGTTTCTGACAGTTTGTGCAGAAATTCTTTGGTTGTGCAAACCCAGTTTCATCAGCTGTCTGGGTGGCTGGTCTCAGATGATCCCACAGGTGAAGAACCCGGATGTGGAGGTCCTGGGCTGGTGTGGTTACCACATGCCAAATTCTCTAAAACGACGTTGGAGGCAGCTTATGGTAGAGATATTAACATTCAATTCACTGGCAACCGCGCTGGTGGACAGTCCTGTAGTCAGCATGCCAATTGTGGCATTGTGTTGTGTGTCAAAAACAGCACATTTTAGAGTGGCCTTTTATTGTCCCCAGCATAATGATCATTCTGTTTAATCAGCTTCTTGATATGTCACACCTGTCAGGTGGATGGATTAGGAGAAATGCAAACAAATTTGTGCACAATAAGCTTTTGTGCATATGGAACATTTCTGGGATCTTTTATTTCAGCTCATGAAACATGGGACCAACACTTTACATCATTTGTTTATGAGCTGTCCATTTTCGATTGATTGTGCTGCGGCTGCTGCTTTAGTTTCAGCACAATGGAAGTTACTCAAATCTGGTTTATTGTGAGGTCAATAACTCTGATAAATGGGCAAGAAACATCATTGATTTAATTAAAAACAATATAGTAGTCGCAAGCTATCAAAGTTGACCTCCGGTCCTCATCTTCGCACTCTCCTTCTCAAACTGAACAGGATACAGGCTAGTCTGCGAGCAAGATAGTTCATCTTTTGGACTAGGCCTAATCAAAAATGATTTGCGGAAGAAGCCTTTGACTCTCTTGCTGAACTGCCACTGTAGGCCTACACAGCACAGCCATTGGTTAGGCAGATCAGTAAGAGCAGAGCAGGGCTCGGGGTTGGAATTTCCATTGCAGTGTGTAATGCAGCCTAGTTGTATTTACACCATCCCAGCAGCTATCTTAGAAATATAACTTTGCTCTGTGCATCACACTAAAGCCAATACGCTCATTTGATATTGTGCGCCCAGCTGAGAATCAGAGATGAGGGGCAGCATCAGGCACGTCGATATATAGCATAATAAGCAACTCATTCTAAAACTGAGAAAAATAGAAATTTCATAAATGACATGACCCTCCCCTGGACTAGATTTTCCTCCAGGTAACCATTCTGTAAATGTCGATCCATCCCTAAAAGTCACATGTTGATGAAAGACTACTAACTCATCTTACGTTGGACAATTTTGTTAGTATCACCACAGGACTCCTCGATATCTTGTTATACCGGGTCGCTTGGACGGACGTAGTTTGATGTTGCTTGACGTGCTTTTGCTGCTCCAGCAAAGGACGTTTGGAATGGTCACCAATTTCCTTCCGTTCAAAGTCTCCTGGTTCTTTTTTTATTCGGATGGAGTTGAAAGTAACCCCATTAGTGTTGGACTGTTTAGTCCTCTTGGTTGTGTTGCTTTGCTTTTTCCCTGGTTTGTTATTCATCGTGTGGACTTGAGTACCTCCGTCGACACCTTCCCCTTCCTTTGAATTCTGCGAGAAAGACTAGCTAGGTAACGTTAGACTGAACTCAAGACCAGCTCATCACAATGATATCCTATCCAACACACACAAAAAAAGTTTACATTAGGCTGCACTATCCAAAAATTAGATCCACAGAATTATGAAGAAACCATACATCTGCATGACCCAAATGCTGAAGCCTGACTGATTATTGACAGAACATCCATGTGGCGTGCGCAGTGTCTGCGCAAATATGAACACGCCGTCAATCACTTCCGGAGTCAACAGATCTCCCACACGTTTCAGGAAGGTTATCTAACTTGCAACAAGATCATATCAAACATATTCTCATACATTGGCAAGACTTCCTTTTCACAGAGACTAGCTATATTCCGTAGGGAATGTAGTCAAAGCTACGATAGGTGTAAATGTTAAGTGAAAAGGTGTGACTGGGCTGGCTGAGCTAGCTGGCTGAGCTAGCATCATGCTATGGATTTCTCCGTTTTAAAAACGGTGTAGCTAGCATGCTACACCAAACGTAAACGTTAGCTAACTCGTTAGCTAGTATCTACAAATGACTCACCTGCTTGCTGTCATCTGTTAAATATGGTTTAGATCACTATAGCGTCAGCTAGCTAGCCACCAACACCAACTTTCTCCCTCAATAGGTTGCCTCTCTAAAGAAAAGGTAAAGTGACATTATATTGCACATGAGCGTCCTCTGTATACTTTCCATGGCTACTCAAAGCTTCACACTGCCGGGGGCGTCCGGCGGGCTGATACGGTCGCGGGTATTGTGTTCGATCACACGGTGAGTTGGGTTTCATATATAACATGTCAAGTAGCCCGTCACCCCTCTGTCACTGTTGGGGGGTTAGGAGCGGGCTTGGGGCTGGTTGTGCGGCTACTACACTTTTGTCACGTCTTTAACAACACCAAAGCTGCCATACACTCGGAACTACTCGCCTGTTTTTAGATGATCAGGATTTACATGAAGTTCGCAGGACCCATCTGACAATAGGTACACGTCTATTTATTGTTTGTTTTGACGTCGCACACAGGTGAGACTACAGTCTCTTTCTAGGGGCCATTGAGGTTATACATGTAACCGACCTTTGTGGTGATTAGCTTGGCTACATTATTTTCTGATAGACAGACGTGTTTAAATAAAGTAGGCACTTTTGTTGTCTTTTCAGGAAAATGTCATCCAGAAGACAAATGGGCCATCTAGAGAGGACAGCCAGCAACTACAGACAAGATGTGAGTAACCATCCACCTGTGTTTGTACTGTAGCAACAAACCTGTGGCTTATGCAATCCAAAGCTGAAAACAGTTTTACGATCTGATGTGTTATGTGTTATGATGAGACTGACAATATCGAATACATTTTGTTAATCCGTGTATGTCTAGGCTAAAGGTTTCTAATGTACAGATTTTCAACTATTTCCACAGTTTAATTGTGTTAATCTTCATGATTGATTGACAGGTTATTTCATTTGTAAACTGTGTGTTGGTGTGTGTGTCCAGCGTGTATATCTGGCGCGGGTATGTGGCATCATGGATGAGTCTGAGACAGTGAAACGCCTCCAGCTAGCTGTCCATCCAGACTTCACTTTCAGAGCTGGACAGTGGTGAGTAGTACAGTACTGTCATTTGTTTGGCTACATTCATAGCTCATTGAAAGGAGACTGAATATAGCATTTACACCAATGGCTTTGGGGAGAGGATGTTTACACCTATCCAATCCTTTCAGATCTGCACAAGTGCGTAGGTTATAGGTATGGGTAGACACGGTATAGGGGGACAGGCAGTGTGTTGTCACAACCTCTTACATCTAGGCGTTCCACTAGCGGAACCCCTAGCCAACAGCCAATGGGATCGCATGGCGCGAAATACAAAAACCTCAAAAATCCAATAATTAAAATTTTTCAAACATATGACTATTTTACACCATTTGAAAGATAAACCTCTCCTGAATCCAACCAAGTTGTCCGATTTCAAAAAGGCTTTACAGCGAAAGCAAAACATTAGATTATGTTAGGAGAGTACATAGACAAAAATAACCACACAGCCATTTTCCAAGCAAGCATATATGTCAATAAAACCCAAAACACAGCTAAATGAAGCACTAACCTTTGATGATCTTCATCAGATGACACTCCTAGGACATTATGTTATACAATACATGTATGTTTTGTTCAATGAAGTTCATATTTATATCCAAAAACAGCTTTTTACATTGGCGTGTGATGTTCAGAAAATGTATTCCCACCAAAAACTTCCGGTGAATTTACAAAAATACTCATCATAAACCTTGACAAAATACATAACAATTATTTGAAGAATTATAGATACAGAACTCCTTTATGCAAACGCTATGTCAGATTTTAAAATAGCTTTTCGGCGAAAGCACATTTTTCAATATTCTGAGTACATAGCTCGCCATCACGGCGAGCTATTCAGACACCCGCCAAGTTCGGCGCAACCTAAACTCAGAATTAGTATTATAAATATTGTATTACCTTTGCTGATCTTCGTCAGAATGCACTCCCAGGACTGCTACTTCCACAAGAAATTGTGTTTTTGTTCGAAATAATCCATAGTTATGTCCAAATACCTCCATTTTGTTTGTGCGTTCAGGTCACTATCCAAAGGGTAACGCGCGAGCGCATTTCGAGACACAAAAAGTCAAAATGTTCCATTACCGTACTTAGAAGCATGTTTAAAATAAATTTTTATGGTATTTTTAAAGTGAAATTGCGATAATATTCCAACCGGACAATAGTGTATTCATTCAAGGAGGAAAAGAAAAAACAGCGTGCTCGCGGGAACGCGCATATCCAATCCCTTTGTTGCCAGGCAGACCACTCAGTAACTGAGCTCCTATACTCTGCCCAGAGACAGGAGAAGGCTCTAGACAGCCAATGGAAGCCTTAGAAAGTGCAACGTAACAGCACAGATACTGTAGTTTCGAAAAGGACTAGAAAGAACAACATTTCTCAGATCCTACACTTCCTGGTTGACTTTTTCTCAGGTTTTTGTCTGCCATGTGAGTTCTGTTATACTCACAGACACCATTCAAACAGTTTTAGAAACTTCAGAGTGTTTTCCATCCAAATCCACTAATAATATGCATATTCTCGTTTGTGGGCAAGAGTAGTAACCAGTTTAAATCGGGTACGTTTTTTCATCCGGCCGTGAAAATACTGCCCCCTATCCATATCAGGTTAACCAGTATATCACATCAACAGTTTGTTGGACAAAAGGTCCACACAGGGTTATAGAGGTTATCAAGTTCATTATCTGACACAGGCTGCTGTCAATCATCATGCGCAGTAAGAGAAATTACCTGCTGCAATCCATCAAGGTCGTGCGCAATCCTCTTTTTCTAATGACTGTAATACCTTTACTAGGCACTAGAGGGAAGTGTTGTATTGAATGTGTGTTACGCTATTTAACAGTGTTGCTCTCCCCTGCCACTGTTCCACAGGTCATTGTGTTAAAAGACAATGTTCTCAATCAACCCACTTGGTTAAAATACAGGTAAATAAATAAGTTGATAAACAAATGCATATGATGACAGCAGGAAGCAGTTAGGGGGGATTTCCAACTTGCAAGATTGTTTCAGACCCACTAACAGGCTTCATAACATGTTCCATTTAGCACTCTGTTTTTCCAAAGCGACTTAGTCATGCGTGCATTCATTACCAATGGGTTGTCCCGGGAATGGAACCTACTACCTGGCATTACACGTGGCACGCTCACTGAGCTACAAAGGAAAACGGCATTAGTGTTGTAGCTAAAAGCAAAGCACACATCCATAAACATGTTTCATTTATGGGATAATATAAATATCTCCTTCAACTCTGTGGTCCATACTGTTGGTGGGCGGTTTGTGTTGTGGATAAACAGAAGGGCTTGGTGAGTTGTCCCGCCGGTGTTCAGTAATGGATGTAAAACAGATGTAAATACTTTGGTTACACCTCCTCCAGTCCATATGACAGGTGGGTGGGAGAAACATATGTGTGTCTCTGTTTAGGTGTCAGAGAGGGAGAGATGCTTGCTAGTTGTTATTGCCTTGGAGGGCTGTGTACTTTTTTGGGGGGGAAAGTTACCACTTCCTGTGGTATGTTATGTAGAGATATGTGAGAGACATGGACACATTCTGTACATTTTGAGGTTGAGTTTGAATCCGTTAGATTACGTTCTCAGTTGGACATGCTTTGCATTACTTAACAATAAGGATGCTCTTTTTGTCTCTCTGTCTCTCTGTGTGTCCAGGGTGGACTTCTTCATCCCTGGTATGGAGAAGGTAGGAGGATTCTCTGTGTGTCCAGGGTGGACTTCTTCATCCCTGGTATGGAGAAGGTAGGAGGATTCTCTGTGTTCCAGTCCAGGTCTGCTCCAGAGAGAGGGCGTTATCGAGCTGGCTGTCAAATACACACAACATACCCCCGCACATTGGATACACACCAAGGTGAGTGTGTGTGTGTGTGTCTACATTGAAATGAACATTTTCACATGTAGTTTTAGTTTCTGCCTCAATCAATAGCAGTGTCTGTCAGTCTTTCTGCCTGTCTCTCCATCTGATGTGTGTGTTTATAGGTTGTATTGTAAGTCTGATCTCATCCAGTAGCTGTGTGTGACTGGTTGTCGCCACATAAAGCTGTCTGATATTCCACAGTAAAGTGGTTGGAGACTGTACTCAGCCCTGGGATTGTTTGATGAGCCTGTTGTTAACTCTTCCTCCCATCTGTACTGGGTTAGAGTGTGGGGACTGTGACAACAGATAAAGCAGAGGAGTGTATACGTGTGTGTGTGTGTATAAAGGGAAAGGGAAAAGGGGAGGGAATTTGCTGCTGTTGTCTTCGAAATACCCCCCTACCAGCTATAAGATCTCTCTCTCCCATCGTGTGTGTGTGTGTGTGTGTGTGTGTGTGTGTGTGTGTGTGTGTATAGCAGCGTCTGTGTCTCCTGAGACTCCAGTCAGAAGTATCTTAACCAATGCTGCACTGGAAGTTGTTTTTTTTTAATCTTTAAAACAGACTTTCTCCACAATAGGGAACAGAAAGCAGACTTCTAGAATGTGGACACATCTCATACCTGAGTTATTTATCATTACAAAATAAACAATATTTTTATTCTTTCTCTCTCCTCAGTGCACCATGGACTCCCATGTAGCGATGCGTGTGGGCGGTAACTTCTTCTTTGACCCTCTGACCCCTGTGTTGACCTGTTGTTGAGGGCGTGGGCATTAACCCTTTATACTCCATCCTGCTTCACACCGCTGACCTGCTACGACAGAACCCCACTATCGTAGGGAGGGGCTACAACATAGGCTCCACCCACCTCTGCTACAGCGCCAAGAACGCACAAGAGCTGCTCTTCAAAGTGAGGGCGGGGTACGTGGGTTGACTCATAACCCGCAGACCCTGTGGTTATATCCGCGGGGCGAGTGGGTTTAGGGTCATGAAATATTGTGTGGATAAAAAATAAAATCAATGTACCCTATACTGTACATATAATTCATATCTATAGGCTACATTGAGGTTTTTCTTTTATTTATTATCTGCTGTTAGTGCGTAGCCTAAGGGACTTCATACACATATTTAGCAGATGTTATTGCGGGTGTAGTGAAATGCTTGTGTTCCCAGCTTCAACAATGCAGTAATATCTGTCAAAATTGCACGTCAAGGGAACTGTACTGTTCATATGGGTTAAATGGAATAGTAACCTAACTGAAATCTGAACTGTAGGTCTATAACTTCTCACATTGCCTAATATAACATTAACTCCTGCAGAATGAAGCATTTCTTGCAGTAAAATTAAACACCAAATGTACATTTTGACTCGGGAACAGGAGTGGAGAAAAATGATTTATTTATTTCAGCATAGAGAATGAATACACGGTTAGCACTACCACATTTACAGATGGTCCCTATCTTTATAAGCATCATAAAAGCTGATTTTAGTAATTCAACCACATAAAATATGCATCTAAGCCAAACAAAACATTTTTTGGGGTCGTTTTAACAGCTTTTAATTTCCTTAAAACCGGTCAAACTGATGTCAGTTTGAAAATGTTGCTTTTTTTGCATTATTGCATTTTCTCCCCAGTCCCTAAACATCTTTGCTGTGTGAGAGAAGCAGAGGATTTTGATTTGATTTTATTAGGTTCCCCATTAGCCGACGCCAATGGCGACATCTGATCTTTCTGGTGTCTGACACAGAACAAAAAAGACTACAGACAAGACTTTACAACCTACATGCATTCAAAAACATTAACATGTAGTGTGTGTGTGTGTGTGTGTTTTTCTATCAGTTCCACATACGTCAGTACATACACACAACAAGTAGGTCACATGGGGGAGAGGCGTTGTGCCGTGTTGCTTTATTTGTTTTTTGAAACCAGGTTTGCTGTTCACTTGCGCTATGGAAGGGAGTTCCATGCACTCATGGCTCTGTATAATACTGTACGTTTCCTTGAATTTGTTCTGGACTTGAACTGTGAAAAGATGTCTGGTGGGGGAAAGTGTGTTTCTCAGTGCTGTATGTAAGTTGACTGTGCAACAATTTGGAGTTTCTTATAACTTGAAAGTGATGCAGTCAGTCTTTCCTCAACTCTTAGCCAAGAGAGTCTACCATGCATAGTATTGATATCACCCCTCTGATTACAATGAAGAGTAAAATGTCCCGCTCTGTTCTGGGCCAGCTGCAGCTTAACTAGGTCCATCTTTGCAGCACTTGGCCATATGACTGGACAATAATCAAGATGACCATCCTTGATGCATTAATTCTATCGATTTATGACATTCTGTTGAGCAAGGGTTTACAGTTGAAGTCGTAAGTTTACATACAACGTAGCCAAATACATTTAAACTCAGTTTTTCACAATTCCTGACATTTAATCCTAGTAAAAAGTCCCTGTCTCAGATCAGTTAGGATCACCACTTTATTTTAAGAATGTGAAATGTCAATAATAGTAGAGTGATTTATTTCAGCTTTTATTTCTTTCATCACATTCCCAGTGGGTCAGAAGTTTACATACACTCAATTAGTATTTGGTAGCTTTGCCTTTAAATTGTTTAACTTGGGTCAAATGTTTCAGGTAGCCTTCCACAAGCTTCCCACAATAAGTTGGGTGAATTTTGGCCCATTCTTCCTGACAGAGCTGGTGTAACTGAGTCAGGTTTGTAGGCCTCCTTGCTCGCACACGCTTTTTCAGTTCTGCCCACAAATTTTCTATAGACTTGAGGTCAGGGCTTTGTGAAGGCCACTCCAATACCTTGACTTTGTTGTCCTTAAGCCATTTTGCCACAACTTTGGAAGTATGCTTGGGGTCATTGTCCATTTGGAATACCCATTTGAGACCAAGCTTTAACTTCCTGACATGTCTTGATGTTGCTTCAATATATGCACTTCATTTTCCTCCCTCATGATGCCATCTATTTTGTGAAGTGCACCAGTCCCTCCTGCAGCAAAGCACCCCCACAACATGCTGCTGCCACCCCCGTGCTTCACAGTTGGGATGGTGTTCTTCGGCTAGCAAGCCTCCCCCTTTTTCCTCCAAACATAACGATGGTGATTATGGCCAAACAGTTCTATTTTTGTTTCATCAGACCAGAGGACATTTCTCCAAAAAGTACGATCTTTGTCCCCATGTGCAGTTGCAAACCGTAGTCTGGCTTTTTTATGGCGGTTTTGGAGCAGTGGCTTCTTCCTTGCTGAGCGGCCTTTCAGGTTATGTCGATATAGGACTCGTTTTACTGTGGATATAGATACTTTTGTACCTGTTTCCTCCAGCATCTTCACAAGGTCCTTTGCTGTTCTGGGATTGATTTGCACTTTCTGCAACCAAAGTACGTTCATCTCTAGGAGACAGAACGCGTCTCTTTCCTGAGCGGTATGACGGCTGCGTGGTCCCATGGTGTTTATACTTGCTTACTATTGTTTGTACAGGTGAACGTGGTACCTTCAGGCATTTGGAAATTGCTCCCAAGGATGAACCAAACTTGTTTTTTTCTGAGGTCTTGGGAAAATCAGCCATGTCAATCAAAGAGGCACTAAGTTTGAAGGTAGGCCTTGAAATACATCCACAGGTACACCTCCAATTGACTCAAATTATGTCAATTAGCCTATCAGAAGCTTCTAAAGCCATGACATCATTTTCTGGAATTTTCCAGGCTGTTTAAAGGCACAGTCAACTTAGTGTATGTACATTTCTGGCCCACTGGAATTGTGATACAGTGAAATAATCACAAAGTGGAAAGTAGATGTCCTAAACGGCTTGCCAAAACTATAGTTTGTTAAGACATTTGTGGACTGGTTGAAAAACTAGTTTTAATGACTCCATCCTAAGTGTATGTAAACTTCTGACTTCATGTGTATTTCGTCTGCTGGGGCAACAAGTAATGACAGAAGATAAGCTGCATGGATCTAATTATAGACAAGTTGACTAACAAACAGCCTCTCAAAAAATCGTTCCGCTGTCTGACTGTAGACTACTGTGCATTTTCTAATTTAGTGTCGGGTGTGGGCCTCAGATCTTCACTTTATCACATATAGTCGGGTGGTTGCGGCTGGGTTATTAGCAATTGTGGGCGGGTGAAAAAACAGCTGACCCGCGCATCACTAGTGTGTGTGTGTGTGTTACTGAGCTACAGTTCATATAAGGAAATCAGTCAATTGAAATAAATTCATTAGGCCCTAATCTATGGATTTCACATGACTGGGAATACAGATATACATATGTTGGTCACAGATACCTTAAAAATAAAGTATGGGCGTGGATCATAAAACCAGTCAGTATCTGGTGTGACCACCTTTTGCCTCATGCAGCGCGACACATCTCCTTCACATAGAGTTGATCATGCTGTTGATTGTGGCCTGTGGAACGCTGTCCCACTCCTCTTCAATAGCTGTGTGAAGTTGAAAGTCCCAAACTTGCTCAATGGGTGACATCTGGTGAGTATGCAGGCCATAGAAAACTGGGACATGTTCAGCTTCCAGGAATTGTGTACAGATCCTTTTGACATGGGGCTGTGCATTATCATGCTGAAACATGAAGTGATGGCGACGGATGAATGGCACAACAATGGGCTTCATGATCTCGTCACGGTATCTCTGCATTCAAATTGCCATCAATAAAATTCAATTGTGTTCGTTATCCGTAGCTTATGCCTGCCCATACCACAACCCCACCGCCACCATGGTACAGTTGAAACCTGGATTCATTATTGAAGAGCACACTTCTCCAGCTTGCCAGTGGCCGTTGAAGGTGAGCATTTGTCCACTGAAGTCATTTACGACACCGAACTGCAGTCAGGTCAAGACCCTGGTGAGGACGACGAGCACACAGATGAGCTTCTCTGAGATGGTTTCTGACAGTTTGTGCAGAAATTCTTTGGTTGTGCAAACCCAGTTTCACCAGCTGTCCGGTTGGCTTGTCTCAGATGATCCAGCAGGTGAAGAAGCTGGATGTGGAGGTCCTGGGCTGGTGTGGTTACACGTGGTCTGTGGTTGTGAGGCCGGTTGGCTGGTCTCAGATGATCCAGCAGGTGAAGAAGCTGGATGTGGAGGTCCTGGGCTGGCGTGGTTACACGTGGTCTGTGGTTGTGAGACCAGTTGGACGTACTGCCTAATTCTCTAAAATGATGTTGGAGGCAGCTTATGGTAGAGAAATGTAAATAAAATGTCTTGTGAAACAGGTGTGGTTGACATTTCTACAGTCAGCATGCCAATTGCACGCTCCCTCAACTTGAGACATCAGTAGCATTGTGACAAAACTGCACATTTTAGAGGGGCCTTTTATTGTCCCCAGCACAAGGCGAACCTGTGTAATGATCATTATGTTTAATCAGCTTCTTGATATGCCACACCTGTCTCAGGTGGATGGATTATCTTGGCAAAGCAGAAATGCTCACTGATAAATTTGTTCACAACATTTGAGAGAAATAAGCTTTTTTGTGCGTATGGAACATTTCTGGGATCTTTTATTTCAGCTCATGGGACCAACACATGTTGCGTTGATATCTTTGTTCAGTGTTTATATACACTGCTCAAAAAAATAAAGGGAACACTTAAACAACACATCCTAGATCTGAATGAAAGAAATAATCTTATTAAATACTTTTTTCTTTACATAGTTGAATGTGCTGACAACAAAATCACACAAAAATAATCAATGGAAATCCAATTTATCAACCCATGGAGGTCTGGATTTGGAGTCACACTCAAAATTAAAGTAGAAAACCACACTACAGGCTGATCCAACTTTGATGTAATGTCCTTAAAGCAAGTCAAAATGAGGCTCAGTAGTGTGTGTGGCCTGTATGACCTCCCTACAACGCCTGGGCATGCTCCTGATGAGGTGGCGGATGGTCTCCTGAGGGATCTCCTCCCAGACCTGGACTAAAGCATCCGCCAACTCCTGGACAGTCTGTGGTGCAACGTGGCGTTGGTGGATGGAGCGAGACATGATGTCCCAGATGTGCTCAATTGGATTCAGGTCTGGGGAACGGGCGGGCCAGTCCATAGCATCAATGCCTTCCTCTTGCAGGAACTCCTGACACACTCTAGCCACATGAGGTCTAGCATTGTCTTGCATTAGGAGGAACCCAGGGCCAACCGCACCAGCATATGGTCTCACAAGGGGTCTGAGGATCTCATATCGGTACCTAATGGCAGTCAGGCTACCTCTGGCGAGCACATGGAGGGCTGTGCGGCCCCCCAAAGAAATGCCACCCCACACCATGACTGACCCACTGCCAAACCGGTCATGCTGGAGAATGTTGCAGGCAGCAGAACGTTCTCCACGGCGTCTCCAGACTCTGTCACGTCTGTCACGTGCTCAGTGTGAACCTGCTTTCATCTGTGAAGAGCACAGGGCGCCAGTGGCGAATTTGCCAATCTTGGTGTTCTCTGGCAAATGCCAAACGTCCTGCACGGTGTTGGGCTGTAAGCACAACCCCCACCTGTGGACGTCGGGCCCTCATACCACCCTCATGGAGTCTGTTTCTGACCGTTTGAGCAGACATGTACATTTGTGGCCTGCTGGAGGTCATTTTGCAGGGCTCTGGCAGTGCTCCTCCTGCTCCTCCTTGCACAAAGGCGGAGGTAGCGGTCCTGCTGCTGGGTTGTTGCCCTCCTACGGCCTCCTCCACGTCTCCTGATGTACTGGCCTGTCTCCTGGTAGCGCCTCCATGCTCTGGACACTACGCTGACAGACACAGCAAACCTTCTTGCCACAGCTCGCATTGATGTGCCATCCTGGATGAGCTGCACTACCTGAGCCACTTGTGTGGGTTGTAGACTCCGTCTCATGCTACCACTAGAGTGAAAGCACTGCCAGCATTCAAAAGTGACCAAAACATCAGCCAGGAAGCATAGGAACTGAGAAGTGGTCTGTGGTCTCCACCTGCAGAACCACTCCTTTATTGGGGGTGTCTTGCTTATTGCCTATAATTTCCACCTGTTGTCTATTCCATTTGCACAACAGCATGTGAAATTTATTGTCAATCAGTGTTGCTTCCTAAGTGGACAGTTTGATTTCACAGAAGTGTGATTGACTTGGAGTTACATTGTGTTGTTTAAGTGTTCCCTTTATTTTTTTGAGCAGTATATATCTAGTTGTATTATATCAGTGTTTGTGTGTGGGAATGAGACCAATAATTGTTCCTCCTTGTCCCTGCTCTTCTTCTCTGCTCTCAGAAAACCATCATAGATGTGTGTAAAGAATTCCCAGAGAAATTCTCCTGTGACTTCCACATCACTGCACAGACGGCAGACATCAACCAGGAACTCCAACCGTCCATGATCCGGAAGTACTACAGAATGACCTTAACACAACCACAAATGTTTACTGAGACAATCTGCGATGGGTTGGAAATGAAATTATCTATAGTTTAAGTGGATATGTTTCCGTTGGCTGCTAGAAAATACATTCCCAATGAATTTAAATGGATGCTAGTCCATAAGACGACAGCACTACATGAAAGTACATTTTCCATGTCTTTTTAGTTTTTTTAAATAAATGTTGATTTGATCTTCCACATGTGGGAGGCTATCAGAGGGGGAGTTGCGTCGCCATGTCGACCCTAACACTACGCTGTGTTACCTGTGTGGCCCTCCACCCATGATAGAGAGCTTGGTCCAGACACTACTCAGCCTAGGCCTATCCCAGGACAGGATACTGTTTGAGAAGTGGTGGTAGTGCATACTGGAGACAGACCTCTTCATCAAATATCCACTGCTGCGTCACTGGATATTGTATATCAATGGTGGGAGGACCCACCCTGCTCTCTCCCCCAGTCCCTATGAATTCTAAGACCAACCCAGCACACACCACCCAGACCACGCACCCGCCCACGTTACCATGGCAACATTTTTGGGGCCTTTGGACCATATTTTTCAACAGGTGTGACCTGACCGCATCATTTGATTTATTTTACCTCGCCTAAACGTGTATTTCTACCAGGTACCAACTTGTACAACTGGCTCGACTCGGCTACAATTTGAACAAATTAACGCATAACTGAACATTCAACTCAACTATCACCTGACTGGGGTGTTCACCAAATGCAATGAACATCATTTGTACACCTGAGTGTGTATGGGGCCATTGATCTGAGCCTGGTTGATGGTGACCTCTGACCTGTGTGAAGTGCAGTATAATGTGTGTATATATAGCTTTCCTGATTATCCACTACAAGGGTGGAGAAACACACTCAAACTGTCCTCAACTCAGTGACAGTTATAAACTGAATCCTGTAGGGATGGGGGGGGGGGGTTGGATCACAGCTGTCTAAGAAAACGAGTGATCCGCGTTTGGAGCAATACTGGCTGTATCCAAGGCTCCGCCAATCGTTTACATAACAACAGAATGTAGCGCAGCACGCGACTGACACGGAACCCAAACCGGCTGCGGACGTGCGCCATCGTGCATAAATGAATTTTGTCCCCCTACACCAAACGTGATCACGACACGCAGGTTAAAATATCAAAACAAACTGAACCAATTACATTAATTTGGGGACAGGTCGAAAAGCATGAAACATTTATGGCAATTTAGCTAGTTAGCTTGCACGCTGTTGCTAGCTAATTTGTCCTGGGATATAAACACAGGGTTGTTATTTTACCTGAAATACACAAGGTCCACTACTCTGACAATTAATCCACACATAAAACGGTCAACCGAATCGTTTCTAGTCATCTCTCCTCCTTTCAGGCTTTTTCATCTTTGAATTTATATGGTGATTGGCATGTAAACTTTCATAGTATTACTATGACGACCAGCAAGACAGTTCGAGGGTATAACCAATGAGGAGATGGCACGTGGGTACCTGCTTCTATAAACCAATGAGGAGATGGCATAGGCAGGACTTGCAGCGCGATCTGCGTCAGAAATAGAAAGGACTAGTTTATCCCTTGGCAACGTTGATGCGTGCGAGCAGTGTGGGTGCAATAATTGAATAACAGATTTCTAAATTTATTTTGCAACGCTCGTGCACGCGACGCGAGTGGTGTGGTCAGCCTGTTAAGAAAGAAGAGACAGCCAATTTACTAGTTACAGCATCAGCGTGCGCACTGGAAAGGCAGCTTGTCAGTTACAGCAGCGCGCCCCAAGAACGGTAACGAAGAGGTAACGTTACAGGCTGACCACAACGCTCACGTCGCAAAATAAATTTAGAAATCTGTTATTCAATTACTGCAGCCACACTGCTCGCACGTGCCAACGAGCGTCTGCGTTGACAAGGGCTAAAATAGAGGTTCTATTTTAGACGCAGATCGCACTGCAAGTCCTGCCTCTCCCAACTCCTCATTGGTTTATAGAAGCAGGTACCCACGTGCCATCTCCTCATTGGATGAACCCACGTGGGTGACTGAAAGATGAACGAGGTCGGTGGCGGTAACGCACCTAATTTATGACATTTTCCAATCGCAATATAAAGTCAATAGAAGAAAAAGCCTGGAAGGAAGAGAGATGACTAGAAACGATTTGGTTAGCGTTTTAATATGTGGATTAATTGTCAGAGTAGAGGACCTTGTGTATTTCAGGTAAAATAACAACTCAATGTTTATATTTGACAGTAACACGTGTGGGGGGGGGGGATTATCTATATATTTTGTTTTACTCTGAACGTTATTTTTGCACACATGTAGCCTTGTGCACTTGATCAATGTCTATAGTGGCCACTAATAATAGAGCAAACAGAATGAAACAGGCATTCTATTTCTACTTTAAGTTGTTTTGCAATATTTGTGTGTGTTCACAAGTGTTCTATTATAAAGGCTGTCAATGCTAACTGCAATATTAGTGTCGTTTTTTTCTCAAGACTTGAGTGTCATTTGCAGTAAAGTCTAGGCAACAAATAACATTGGATTGCTTTCTTTACATTAACCACGTTTATTTTACACACAGAGACTGATCATATTCTTTGTTGTTAAAAGCTGCATTTCCCCATAGCAGGGATTTGTTTTGCATGTTTCAGTGCAACAAAAAGTGCCACCTTTTTGGGCCCTCACTAGTTTGCACCCCTGATCCTGCCCTCTTATAGACCTATTTTCTGAGTGACTTTTTCTGTATCAAAATACTCATTTAATTCAGGGGTATTGTATTTGAGTAAAGAATGTGTATGTACAATTCTGTACAGGATAATTATTTAATAACTGAATCTTATTTCTTGCTGCAGAGGTCATTTATAAAGGAATGAGTTTGACAACCCACCCACCAGAAGCCCTGTTTATACCTGGTGCTAAAATACATCCTGATATTGTCCACATTCTGATTCTGCCCACATTGTCAGCTCAAGCGTTGGAGCTGTCAAAATCGGTGAGCAGCAGCTCTTGATCATTGTCATGAAGCCACACCCCACACGCGTTAGAAATTCAGAATGAGCAAGTGTAGCTATATAGAAATGACACTAACAAAATAGTGATGATTTTTACCAGCCTAATCGAGGTGTGGATTACATCTCACATTCCAGTGTTCGAAAGGCTGCATGGGATTTCTCTTAATGTGACTACAGTGCAGCCAATGGCAATGTCTGCTTTAGACATGCCAGGAGCCACTTGTGGATTTGACAGCTCTAACATGTCAAACCAACCGCTAAGCAGATGTCAGCTAAAGCAGATCTGATTGTGATCAGATCTTCCTGACCACCTTCGGAGGTAGTCAGGGACGATTTGATTGGTTGAATGAAAGCTCAGTGGGTGGAGATTACAGGTGAGAGTCAAATAAAAGAAACCAGAAGGTCCCAGGTTTTAATCTTGCAGATGCCCCCTCTCAAAGTTATTCATAGCACTGGTTACACCTCGCATTAACATGTTTTTTGTGTGATCCGATTTTGTTTATTTTATTTAACTAGGCAAGTCAAGTAAGAACAAATTCTTATTTACAATGTTGGCCTACTCCGGCCAAACCCGGACGACGCCGGGCCAATTGTGCGCCACCCTATGGGACCCCATTTACGGCCGGCTGTGATACAGCCTGGATTCGAACCAGGGATTGTAGTGACGCCTCTTGCACTGAGATGCAGTGCCTTGCGCCACTCGGGAGCAAATCAAGAATCCAATCACTATCAGGGACAATCAGAATGTGGACAATATCAGGACACATTGTTAGCACCAGGTATAAAGGGGCTAGAGAGATCACACCAGCAATAGTATTTATAGAAAGCGAAAACTATGTAGACCTTAAAACATATCTCCCACACATCCTGGCAAATGTCCCCTTATCCCCTCTCTTCCGTTGACTTGCACACACATCACGACTTCAATCACACACTCATACAGGCCTGAAATCACACACGTCTCACATGCACAAATGAGTTTGCGTACAGGGGCAGAGGGGATCTCCCATGGTGCACTGTAATGGAACCTCTAGGTGGTGCCTGATTGGTCCATAGCATGACGTCTCTCTCTGAGATTGTTGTGAGATTCTCATTTTGCCGTGATGATTAACACATTTTTCTGAGTTTTTGCTCCTCAGAGGTGGGGAGACTGAGTGGATAACACAGACAGCAGTATCATTGGAATACAGGGTGAAATAAAATAAAATGGAATCCACATATTGTTTTGAGAACTGTTTATTCCTCCTGTTTGTCTGTCAGGAGGTTAAATCCCAAATAGCACCCTATTCCGTACATAGTGTACTGCTTTTTACCAGCCCTGAATGGGAATATGTTTCCATTTGGGATACTACCAAAGACTTGCTAACCACACCACTCACACAACACACTTCCAGAGCAGAAAGGGGACTATGGTGGCGTACAAATATTCCTAAAACGTATTCCGTAAATCCCTTCCGTAAAGTATAATCACTGACCTGACACATGATAGGTGAAAGCTATGCAGCGGAACCATGACACCTATCCAATCATGATATGCAGATTAAGTACTCACTCAGGGCCATAGACCTTGACTATAATGGGTTAAATAGAGTATCTACTCAAATGTACAGTATTATTTGATACAGTGATCCATAGGTAGGAGAAAAACATTGATGTTACCATGGCAATTAAAGCTCTTACCTCAAAATCCTGACCTACATTATGTGCACATTCTCATTGGCCATTACATGAACCAATGACACTAGCCAAAAGCAGATGCATAACAACTGTACAAATGCATGTCCATATATTAATGCCTAATAGGCTAGTACATTACAACACTCTGGGGTGAAGTTTCCCATAGGTACAGATCTAGGATCAGCTTTCCTGCCCCAATCCTAACCATTGGTGGAGGAAATGTTAAACTGACCCAAAATCAGCGTCTAGGGGCAACTTCACCCTACTCCACATGACAACATCTGATGCAACAGGTCAAATGTGTGCCTTGAAGGCTGATTGAAGCCGTTACATGTTGGAAGCAGTCCATATGAACATACACAGATCCATATGGAAATCTATATATATGACAATACCAGGAATATAAAGGCTTTGAACTAAATCACCATTCTGGTAAGTTCCTTGGTTTCCATTGATGAGCTACTTGTTCTTAGAATATACACATAGTTTTTCATCTTCTGTCATACTATATATTTCTTTATTCCAGTCCTGGGACTAAATAGTTTGAAATCTTACAATTTCTGCAAGCCTGCCTAGAGTGTCATGTGGGCTGGGTTTGGAAATATTCCATTGGTTCCATCCAGGCAAGGCACCATGCAAACTCAAATACTATTTGAACCCAGGTCAGGGCCTGTATTCACAAAGCATCTCACAGTAGGAGTGCTGATCTAGAATCAGTTACCCCTGCTTATTCATTATGATTTAGGAGATAGAACTGAACCTAGATCATGGGGGCATTCATTACGATCTTTAACGGAAACCGTTTAAGAACCAAACGGAAGCAAGTGGAATGAAATGGGGAGGGACCTACCTGATTTTGTCCAATAGAAACTCTCGTTTCCGTTGCAAAACATTTTCCGTTTGGAGCAAACAATTTCTGTTTGCAAAATGTTTAGCAACAGAATCGCCATAATGAATACACCTCAGCACTCCTCCTCTGACACTTTATTGTGCACAGATTCTATCTGTCAGTTCTTAATTAACATACTCCAGAAAACAGCGCTCTTTCACTCAGCTGCTGTGTGATCTTCTCCTCTGACTTCACTTCATCATTCTTCTGATTGACATACGCAAACCTAACAGCCTTCTCCTGTCTGGCCAATGGGACTTTGCCATTCTCCCGCTCTACTTCCTGGTTGAGGTCTGTGGCCACACCCTCTGTACCCTGGGGGAAGTCTTCTTGAGATTCTGTCTCACACTCTCTCTCCTCCTCTTCTCTCTTGAGTCCTCCTCTCTCTACGGTTCTCCCTTTCTCATTTCTGTTGTTGTCCCAGTTTCTTCTCGCCTCGCTCTCCTCCTCTTCCGTGTTTCTCTTCTGTTCATCCATCCCTCTCTCCATCACTGGGGACATGTTCTTTCTCTCCTCTTTCAGCATTTCTCCGGCAGAGTTTTTCTTCGCCTTGTTCCGACCCCTGAGGTTCAACTTCTGAAAGAGACATTTTAAAGAGATACTTTTTTTCTTTCTTTAAACTCTGTCTTCAGACACCTGACAAAATCACTACAAAATCTATCTCGGTAATGCTTCTCTCTTGGACAGTTAACCGCAAATAATTGACCAAATCTCCTTTGGACTGTAATGTACTAAGAAATGCCTATTATTAGACAATATAACTGTCCCTCTGAGCGTTAACAGTACCAGAGTAGACCTATATCAGCTGGCTTATCTACCGCTATATTTAGAAGTGACACCAACTGTGACACAGCATTCTGTAGGTTGTGTGTGAGAGAGTGTGTGAGAGAGTGTGTGAGAGAGTGTGTGAGAGAGAGAGTGAGTGAGTGAGTGAGTGAGTGAGTGAGTGAGTGAGTGAGTGAGTGAGTGAGTGAAAAAGGGCAACCAGTGAAGAACAAACACCATTGTAAATACAACCTATACTTGTGTTTTTTTATTTTCCCTTTTGTATTTTAACTATTTGCACATCATTCCAACACTATATAGACATAATGACATTTGAAATGTCTCTATTCCTTTGGAACTTTTGTGAGTGTAATGATTACTGTTCATTTTTGATAGTTTATTTCACTTTTGTTTATCTTTTTCACTTGCTTTGGCAATGTAAACATATATTTCCCATACCAATAAAGCCCCTTGAATTGAATTAAATTGAGAGGGAGGAGAGAGAGAGAGCAAATAAGCAGATGAGCTCCTGCATTTTTCAGCATGTTTTCACAAAAAATAGAGATTTAGAGTTAGATAAACTTGGATTTTTCTACAAGGACATACACAGGATACTACCCTCCACAACACAACCATTACTCCAAATCAAAACTCCGAACCTACAACCTGATTTTGGACTAAATTACCGGAAGGATTCCTACTATCAAAGATTCTTATTTGCAAGGACTATACAGCAAATGCTCTGGCAAACCAACGACCTGCAAAAGAAGCACAACAGAAATCTGAAAACACCATCCAATCTGGAACTGAGTGAGTAATGTTTAGTCTGAAGCTACTTTTAAAGCCAACAAGAAAAATACAATTACAATAATATATTTTACTTTATAAGAACTGAATGCTAAATTAAGGCTACCAAGCTTGCTAGGAAAGAACATATCTGACTGCAACTTCAATTAGCACTGAGGTGTGAAGTGAGCGGTATCAAAGCCCTTGAACCCAACAATGTCAGGAGAGTGTCTGCACTCTGGACTGTGGTGAGACAACTTCAACAGGTGAAAGATCAGGAGTGGAAGAAGGAGGCCCAGCGGCAGGAGAAGATGAGAGCAGAGCAGGAGAAGAACAGCGCACTAGAGGAGAAGGTGGGAAAGATGACATGTGACAGAACAACCCATTAGAGAGCTGGCCACTCCCGCAGAGAAGCCAGAACAGCAGCCCACCTCTGATCCTGACCAAAGTCTTAACACCACAGCAGAACAGTCCACCCCAGACCATAGCCTCAAAACCACAGCAGAACAGTCCACCCCAGACCATAGCCTCAAAACCACAGCAGAACAGTCCACCCCAGACCATAGCCTCAAAACCACAGCAGGACAGTCCACCACAGACCATAGCCTCAAAACCACAGCAGAACAGTCCACCCCAGACCATAGCCTCAAAACCACAGCAGAACAGTCCAGCCCAGACCATAGCCTCAAAACCACAGCAGGACAGACAAATGAAGAACCCCAAGCTCAGGGGAACCCACTCCCTCTGAACACCCCTCGTCAGCCACCCTTTTTTCAATTTAACTAGGCTCGGAACAGACAGCCTAGGAACAGTGGGTTAACTGCCTTGTTCAGGGGCAGAACGACAGATTTTACCTTGTCAGCTCGGGGATTTGATCTTGCAATCTTTCAGTTACTAGTCCAAGGCTCTAACCACTAGGCTACCTGCCGCCCCAGGAGGGACCCTGATAGCCCTCCTGACAACCCCACCACACCCACTGAGGACATACACAAGCCACAGATTGTACTCAAATGGGAAATGAATACAAGAAAATACACTTTTTCCCAAACAAACAGTGTCTTAACACTCAGCGCGCCCCAGACCTTCTGTCTGAGGACCAACTAGGGTCACCTAGCCACATAATAATACACACAGGCACAAACGACCTGAGAGCACAGCAGGAAAGGGTGGCCACAGCTCTCAAGGGAGTGATTGAAAAAGCTTCTTCTACTTTCCCCAACACACAAGTGGTTATCTCCACCCTGCTACCATACAGCGGGTAAACGCAAGTATTTCCAGTGACTGTGCCTCAAAACCAAATGCTTACCTGGCCCACCACTCCACCCTGGACTTTATGACCATGTCCACCTATACAAGACAGCAGTGCCCACCTTCGCCAGGACCCTAAAGGACATCGCCATCAACCGCAGCCTCAATACCTCACACAGGAGCAACAGATCAACAGACACCCCGCTCAGACCAGCGAGACACTCTTCCAGACCTGAGGGACCCCCCCAGACCTACACAGAGGATCCACGCTGAGAGGACCCACATTCAGACCACAGCACCACCAGCCACATCCACACCCCCACCAATCAATATCCTCCCAAACCAACCATGCCCACACCCCATATAGGTCAGATCAGACCTATGCCCCTCCAGCCCATCCCATGCCCCCCCACTCCCACAAAGAGGGCCTCAACATGAAAGTCACACATACGCCCAGGCCGTGAGCAGGCAAACAGGCCCAACCCCCATTCTTACACTGGCCCAAGCCAATGGCATGTATCAGATGCTTAGCAGGCTCTGCTCACACTTACTGGTCTGAGGCCAAACCACACATTAGACACTATGAAACACAACGCCTTCACTATCTCAGCTGGTAGTCCCATCCACCAAACTACCAGGAGTAAAACAGGGAAGGGACTCAGGGGGTATGCTAATTTGGTATAGAGCAAACCTAACTCACTCTATTAAATTCATCAAAACAGGAACATTTTACATTTGGCTAGAAATTCAAAAGGAAATGATCTCAGAGAAAAATGTCCTACCTATATCCCCCCACTAGAATCCCCATACTTTAATGAAGACAACTTCTCCATCCTGGAGGGGGAAATCAATCATTACCAGGCCCTGGGACATGTACTAGTCTGTGGCGACCTAAACGCCAGAACTGGACAAGAACCTGACACTCTCAGCACACAGGGGGACAAACATCTACCTGGAGGTGACAGCATTCCCTCCCCCATATGACCCCCTAGGCACAACTACGACAACATAACCAACAAAAACGGGTCACAACCTCTTCAGCTCTTTCGCACGCTGGGTATGTACATAGTCGATGGTAGGCTTCGAGGGGACTCCTACAGTTGGTACACCTATAGCTCATCTCTTGGCAGTAGTACTGTAGACTACTTTATCACTGACCTCAACCCAGAGTCTCTCAGAGCATTCAGTCAGTCCACTGACACCCCTATCAGATCACTGCAAAATCACACTACTTGAACAGAGCAATACTCAATCATGAGGCATCAAAGCCAAAAGGAACTGAATAATATTAAGAAATGCTACAGATGGAAGGAAAGTAGTGTGGAGCCCTACCCCAAAAGAATTAAGCAACAACAAATTCAATCCCTTTCAGACAACTTCCTGGACAAAACATTTCCCTGTAATAGTGAAGGTGTAAACTTGGCAGTAGAAAACCTAAACAGTATATTTGACCTCAGTTTCCCTATGGAATCTAAAAATGTTGAGCAGAAAACCTAAGAAAATTAACAACAACGACAAATGGTTTGATGAAAAATGCAAAAACCTAAGAAAGAAATTGAGGAACCTATCCAACCAAAAACACACAGACCCCGAAAACCTGAGCCTACGCCTTTACTATGGCGATTCACTAAAACAATACAGAAATGCAGTACGGAAAAAGAAGGAACAGCACGTCAGAAATCAGCTCAATGTAATTGAAGAATCCATAGACTCAAAACATTTCAGGGAAAATTGGAAAACACTAAACTAACACCAGTCTCAACGTCAACAGTAAAGAGGCGACTCTGGGATTCTGGCGTTCTAGGCAGAGTTCCTCTGTGCTGTGTCTGTTCTTTTGCCCATCTTAATCTTTTCTTTTTATTGGCCAGTCTGAGATATGGCTTTTTCTTTGCAACTCTGCTTAGAAGGCCAGCATCCTGGAGTCGCTTCTTCACTGTTGACGTTGAGACTGGTGTTTTTGAGGGTACTATTTAATGAAGCTGCCAGTTGAGGACTTGTGAAGCATCTGTTTCTCAAACTAGACACTCTAATGTACTTGTCCTCTTTGCTCAGTTGTGCACCGGGGCCTCCCACTCCTCTTTCTATTCTGGTTAGAGCCAGTTTGCGCTGTTCTGTGAAGGGAGTAGTACACAGAGTTGTACGAAATCTTCAGTTTCTTGGCAATTTCTCGCATGGAATAGCCTTCATTTCTCAGAACAAGAATAGACTGACGAGTTTCAGATGAAAGGTCTTTGTTGCTGGACATTTTGAGCCTGTAATCAAACCCACAATTGCTGATGCTCCAGATACTCAACTAGTCTAAAGAAGGCCAGTTCTATTGCTTCTTTAATCAGCACGGCAGTTTTCAGCTGTGCTAACATAATTGCAAAAGGGTTTTAAAATTATAAACTTGGATTAGCTAACACAACGTGCCATTGGAACACAGGAGTGATGGTTGCTGATAATGGGCCTCTGTACGCCTATGTAGATATTCCATAAAAAAATCTGCTGTTTCCAGCAACAATAGTCATTTACAACATCAACAATTTCTATACTGTATTTCTGATCAATTTGATGTTATTTTAATGGGCAGAAAATGTGATTTTCTTTAAAAAACAAGGACATTTCTAAGTGACCCCAAACTTTTGAACTGTAGTGTATATCAATGAATTGGCTTGGGCACTAGAACAGTCTGTAGCACCTGGCCTCACCCTACAAGAATCCGAAGTTAAATGTCTACTGATTATCTGGTGCTTCTGTCCCCAACTAAGGAGGGCCTACAGCAGCATCTAGATCTTCTGCACAGATTCTGTCAGACCTGGGACCGGACAGTAAATCTCAGTAAGGCAAAAATAATAGTGTTCCAAAAAAGGTCCAGTTGCCAGGACCACAAATACAATTTCAATCTAGACACCGTTGCCCTAGAGCCCACAAAAAACTCGACATACCTTGGCCTAAACATCAACGCCACAGGTAACTTCCACAAATCTGAACGATCTAAGAGACAAGGCAAGAAGGGCCTTCTATGCCATCAAAAGGAATGTGTAACCTTTATTTAACTAGGCAAGTCAGTTAAGAACAAATTCTTATTTACAATGACGGCCTACCCAGGCCAAACCCGGACGACGCTTGGCCAATTGTGCACCGTCCTACGGGACTCCTAATCATGGCCGGATGTGAGGCAGCCTGGATTCGAACCAGGTACTGCAGGGATGCCTCTTGCACTGAGATGCAGTGTCTTAGACCACTACGCCACTCAGGACAACATTCGACATGCCAATTAGGATCTGGCAAAAAATACTTAAATTAGTTATAGAACCCATTGCCCTTTATGGTTGTGAGGTCTGGAGTCCGCTCACTGAACAAGAATTCACAAAATGGGGGACATACCAAATTGAGACTGCATGTAGAATTCTGCAAAAATATCCTCTGTGTACAACGTAAAACACCAAATAATGCATGCAGAGCAGAATTAGGCCGATACCCGCTAATTATCAAAATCCAGAAAAGAGCAGTTAAATTCTATAAGAAGCGATTCACAAACCTTCCATAACAAAGCTATCACCTACACAGAGATGAACCTGGAGAAGAGTCCCCTAAGCAAGCTGGTCCTGGGGCTCTGTTCATAAACACAAACAGACCCCACA
Organism: Salmo trutta; assembly: GCF_901001165.1. Taxonomy (NCBI): domain Eukaryota; kingdom Metazoa; phylum Chordata; class Actinopteri; order Salmoniformes; family Salmonidae; genus Salmo; species Salmo trutta. The sequence goes on from NC_042992.1 coordinate 13,781,977, forward strand.
GAGCCATCACCTACAGAGAGATGAACCTGGAGAAGAGTTCCCTCAGCAAGCTGGTCCTGGGGCTCTGTTCGCAAACACAAACAGACCCCACAGAGACCCAGGACAGCAACACAATTAGACCCAACCAAATCATGAGAAAACAAAAAGATAATTACTTGACACATTGGAATGAATTAACAAAAAAAAAAACTGAGCAAACTAGAATGCTATTTGGACCTAAACATAGAGTACACAGTAGCAGAATACCTGACCACTGTGACTAACCCAAAATTAAGGAAATATTTTACCATGCACAGACTCAATGAGCATAGCCTTGCTATTGAGAAAGGCCACCGTAGGCAGACCTGACTCTCAAGAGAAGACAGGCTATAAACATACTGCCCACAAAATGAGAAGGAAACTGAGCTGCACTTCCTAACCTCCTGCCAAATGTATGACCATAGAGACACATATTTTCCTCAGATTACACAGATACACAAAGAATTCGAAAACAAAACCAATTTTGATAAACTCCCATATCTACTGGGTGAAATACCACAGTGTGCATCACAGCAGCAAGATTTGTGACCTGTTGCCACAAGAAAAGGGCAACCAGTGAACAATCACCATTGTAAATACAACCCATATTTTTGTTTATTTATTTTCCCTTTTGTACTTTAACTATTTGCACATAATATGACATTTGTAATGTCTTTATTCTTTTGGAACTTTTGTGAGCGTAATGTTTACTGTTACATTTTAATTGTTTATTTCACTTTTGTTTATTATCTATTTCACTTCCTTTGCCAATGTAAACATATGTTTCCCATGCCAATAAAGCCCTTTGAATTGAATTGAAATTGAATTGAGAGTGAAAGTGAGAGAGAAAGAGAGAGAGAGGGAGAGAGAATTCAGGAAAAAGGATGGTGAGGAACCTTGAAGTCTTTCCTTTTGCGTTGCAGGGTAGGTCTCTGGAGGAAGAGGATCTGCTTAGTGGACAAGCTGCCATCACTGAGGAAAGAACAGTGCTATTAATACCATGTGAATCACATCAGTACTGGCTTCACATCTTGTAAAAACTTTTAGTCTTATTCTGGGTCTTTTACTTTTACTGGGTCTGTAATGTGACAGAAAATGTGAAAGGTAATTGTGTTCCAAATGATGTGCAGTGTTTCAATGTTGAGTATGGTTTAGAGCAGGGAAGGGCAACTTTGATGGGGGTGGGGGACACCAACAATCGGAATGCAATTGCTCACGTGTCTGCATACCCACATCCATACCCCCCCCTTTTAGTGGCCCTCCTCTTTGACAGAAGAGCGAAATGTAGATAATTTCGTGCAATTCTACACATTTTGCCATGGAGCGGAGAGAAGATTTTGCACTTTTATAACTCATTTTATGCAATTCTACTCACTTGCCATGTGGCGGAAAGGGAAATTAGCTGTTTTACAATTCTACACATTTTCCCATAGGGTGGAGGCAAATGCTTGCAGTTTTTGATATGATATCTGAGTGAGACTGACTGATGAAGGCCCCCCGGACAGTAATTCAACCAGGATAACAAGTTTAGATAGATGGCCACTAAACTTACTTAACAATCTAAAAACAATTGCTGACATGGACTAATTGACTTACTATCAGTAACTGACATAAGAGAAAAACTGCTCATGCACAAACACATTTCTAACTTGCACCTTGTTTATTCTACTATTCTAACTAGCAAAACTAAGTTGAGACTCCGACTGAGTTCCTAAAATTAAAAAAAAATATATATGTATTTTTTGGGGGTTGGAAATTGATCCAAGGGCCTTCAAAAAGGGGGCGGACCACCAGTTGCCCATCTCTGGTTTAGAGAAATACTGTAAGTATTAGTCCGTACTAGGCTGGTATAGTGCCTAGTGCCTAGTGTTCCTGACTGGTGGGTTGGGACAGTACCTGTTGGTCTTAACGATGGGAGTAGGCAGAACACACATCAGTCTCCAGCCATAGGGAGCCAGAGACTGGAGCAAGGGAATGTAGTCAGTCCTTACCACTACACCCTGGAGAGGACAAAAAGAGTGTTACACACACGTCGACAATGAACGGACACACACACACACACACACACACACTAACATCGACAATGGTCCACTGCTCCACCACGATGGCGTCGTATGAAGTGGGTGGGGTTTCTTCTGAGGAGCTCTGAAAGATGAACACAATGTCCACAGAGAAGACCCCGCTGTCTGAAAGAGAGAGAGAGAGAGAGAGAGAGAGAGAGAGAGACAAACAGACAGAGAGAGACAGAGAGACAGAGACACACACAGAGACACGAGAGAGAGACACAGAGACAGAGAGAGAGAGAGAGAGAAGTCATGCAGAAGAACAGCTCCTGAGTTGGTATAACTTTTGGTTGTTAATTGACGCGATTAAATTTGCAAAAAATGTATAGGTAATCAAATTGTATAACTGAAGATCAACACAGGAGGAAAAGATTGACAGAGAGTGAGTTAAAAGACCAATCTTCACCGTGGTAGCTAGCCAAATTCAAATCTGTCAGCTAGCTCACCGTCTAGCTCTAACCGTTTACTGGTGGTAACCATAGCAACATGGCCACTGAGGCAGCGCTAGCAGCGACAGCAACTGCAGAGACAGAGACTTTCTCCGCTGTTTTTTGAATACCCAGCAGAAATCAAATCAGAGAAGGGAAGAATCAACTTTAAACACAGAATTCTGAGGGAGAACCCAGAAACTTTGTTTGCCGACTGCTCACAAAACGGGACTGTTACAAACCTATTATTTTACACAGACCACACTACTGCCTGGCATACAGCTGTAACCAGGCATTTCAGCTATACCACGAAGAAAGGCATCTGCAAGGGAAGACAAATCCACATTTTTGAGGACAGCGATAAGGACCAGGAAAACAGGTTTGACGGTAAACATGTATCAGAACGGCACTAGCATGGTCCAGGGCAGTGAGGCTGCACTCAGCTCTGTTGTGCAGGACTTCCCCACCCTAAGGAAGATGGCAGAAAGCAAAAAAGACAAGGACAGCACCCCGACCTCTCCCCTCACCTCAGGCACCCCAACAGCAGGACTATCCTCCCCCCTGCCTGCCTACAACCACCAGAGCCAAGACCACACTACCATCAGCCTGTTGAGAGACAGGCTGGCTCTGTTAGAAGTATGGGTTACTGAGCTGAAGGAGCAGCCCCCCAGCTACACCACCTCCAGCCCAGACACAGAGCTTCTACAGGACCAGATCAACCAGTGCAGGACCCAGCTGAAGAACTCTGTCTAGGAGCTGAGAGAGAGCCTTACCACAGCTCTTGAGGAGGTAAAGGCCACCATGAGGAGAGAGCTAGTGCAGGTAAAGGAGGAGATGGCAAAGGAGTTGTCTGTCATCAAGAGGGTACTACAGCACAGAGAACAGACTGTAGAGACTCCCAGAGAGAAGCTGCAGCCACTCACCACCCCTAACAACCCCACTGACCCACCTTCACCCACAATCCCCCCCCATACCGACAACACTTTACCCACACCCCCAGTCAACAAAGAGGCCCACATAGAGACACCTACTACAGAGAGAAGCTCTCTGGCCCCCCCTGACACACCCCCACACACCCCTCCATGTACACAGGCCCTGTGTACTCCAGCCCCAGACCGAAAACGCACTAATCTGGTAAATCCCACTGAGGTGGCCATCCTCATTGACTCAAATGGGAAATTCATTCAAGAAGATAAACTCTTCCCCCAACACAAGGTGTGCAAAATATGGTGCCCAAAAACACAAGATGCACACCACATCCTGTCCCAGCCTGACTTTGGCACACCAGGCCACATTATTATTCACACCGGCACCAACAACCTGTGAGAGGAGCAGGAGAGAGTAGGCAGCCTGGTCAACAGAGTAGCAGAGAGGGCCTCTGTGGTTCCCCAACTCCCACATCACCATCTCCACTCTGCTGCCCCGCAAAGACTTTCATCCCCGTACCATCCAGAAAGTCAACGCTGACATCACCAGAGGGTGTGGCCTACTCCCGAACATACACATTGCTCACCACCCAACAATCACCCCAGAGCATCTACACGACCACTCCCACCTGAGGAAGCAGACAGTAGGGATGTTTGCCAAGTCCCTAAAGGACGTAGCACTTGGTAGACAAACACCCCATGCTGTACTGGACAGAGGAGCACCCAGAGACCCCTACCAGACCACTGCACCACCAAGGAGCCCCAGGCCCCTTGAACGCCACACCAGACCCAGTGCACCCCACAGGCCCCACCCACCCCCAGAGCATCACCACTTCCATCGGCTTAGCCAGACCAGACCGGACCCAGCCTATTATCCCGCACCAGACCACCACCCCTACCAGACCAGAGAGGAAGTCCCACGGCCCAGACCTGGCCCCCCTCCACCTCACAGGGCCCAACAGCAGGACCAGCGCAGCTACGCGGAGGTCGTCAGAGGACAGGAGAACCCTGTAGGATTAAGTGAGATTAAACAGCTCCTCCAATACATCTGCACTAAACTGCACTAAACACACACGGACGCATACACACACACCCACACCTATTGTACTAGAATTTACTTGTTCAATGAATAGGAATATTTAACAGAATAACAGAATAAATGTTAGCTGATATCCTGTTTATCTCACTCTTAACAACTTATTAGTTAATTGTTACTGTTTTTCTGACTGCTATTCTTTCTTTTTGCAACATGAAATCACTATCAGTTAGCATGTGGAACATTCAGGGTCTAAACTCAACAACCTTTGGTCTGAAGAGTTTAGCACTGGAGTTCAACAAAAATCTGAAAGATGTTGACGTCATCATTCTGCAGGAGACATGGTGTAAGGCTGACGTTGTCACTCACTGTCCCACAGGCTACAGAGAGGTCATTGTGCCATCACAGAAACAGCTCTGTCAATAGAGGCAGAGACTCTGGAGGATTGATCATTTGGTACAAATCCGAACTACAAAATCTAATTGATCCCCTCAAAATTGGCAAATACCACATTTGGTTAAAACTAAAAAAAGAACTTGTACTGACAGAAAAAGATGTGTTCCTTTGCGCAATATATATCCGCCCCTCAGAATCCCCATATTACTCAGAGGAGATCTTCCCCACCCTCGAGGAAGAGACGTGCCATTTCCAGGCCCAGGGAAATGTGCTCATCTGTGGGGACACAAATGCGCGCACAGGAACACTACCTGATCTAACGAGCACACGAGGGGACAGCTTTATTACAGGCCATACTGTTTCTAACTATCTTAATCTCCCCCATAGAAACAACAGTGACAGCAACGTCAACAAAAATGGAAGGGATCTTTTGCAGCTCTGTAGAAGCCTGGGTCTGTACTTTGTCAATGGTAGGTTACGGGGGGACTCTTTGGGGAGATTCACCTACTGCTCACCTCTTGGCCACAGTACAGTAGACTATATGACTACATGGACCCTTTCTCTCTCAGCTCATTCACTGTCAAGCCACTAACACCTCTGTCTGATCACAGCCAAATTACGTTGTTCCTCAAAAGAACAGACCTGGAAACAACCACACATTCACAGCCCAGTAAGCTGTACAACATCAGAAATTCATACAGATGGGCCCAAAACAGCACAGAAGAATACCAGAAAGCAACCTGGAACCAAAATATCCAAACACTCTTAGATAACTTTCTGGATACCACATTCACTCACAGTAAAGAAGGCATCAATCTAGCAGTACGAAACATCAACTATATATTCAGGCAAACGGCAAAAGAAGCACAATAGAAATTGATAAAAAACAAAACAAAAAAAAATCACAGATGACAACTGGTTTGATGCAGATTGTAAAATTATAAGGAAAAAACTTAGAACACTATCCAACCAAAAGCACAGAGACCCAAATAATGGTGAATTACGCCTTCATTACTGTGAGACTTTAAAACTCTATAAACGTACACTCAGAACCAAAAAAGCACAGTACAACAGCAAGCAGCTGACACTAATTGAGGAGTCCATAAACACAAACAACTTTTGGCAAAATTGGAAAAAACTAAAAAAATCTAAACAAGAGGAATACAAAGAGCGATACAAAATGGTGACATATGGACAACCCATTTCAAAACACTCTACAACACCGTTCAAATTGACACAAACGCAGAACAACGCCAAATCCATGAGAAGTTGAATGGATTAGAAAAAGCTATAAAGGACAATCAAAACCCATTGGACTCCCCAATTACTGACCAGGAGCTCTATAAGAAACTTCAGGCTCTCAAATTTAAAAAAGCCTGCGGACCTGATGGCATCCTAAATGAGATGCTCAAACTCACTAGTGCAAAATTTCAATTGGCTATATTAAAACTGTTTAATTTGATCCTGAGTGTAGGTTATTTCCCTGACATCTGGAATCAAGGACTCATAACCCCAATCTTTAAGAATGGAGACAAATTTGACCCTAACAATTACAGAGGCATTTGTGTGAACAGTAACCTGGGGAAGGTTTTCTGTAGTATCATCAATGTAAGAGTTCTAAACTTCCTTAATAAGCACAATGTCTTGAGTAAAAGCCAAATTGGATTTATACCAAAACATCGCACAACTGATCATATTTACACCTTACACACCCTGATAGATAAACATGTCCACCAAAATAATACCAAAATATACACTTGCTTTATCGACTTCCAAAAAGCATTTGATTCTATTTGGCATACAGGACTGTTCTACAAAGTTATTGAAAGTGGTGTAGGGGGTAAAACATATGACATAATTAAATCAATGTATACTGGCAATACGTGCAGCATTAAAATTGGTAAGAAAATAACAGAATTCTTTAACCAGGGGCGGGGCCTTCGTCAGGGTTGCAATCTGAGCCCTGCACTCTTCAATATTTACATTAACGAATTGGCCACTATTCTAGAAAAATCCTCAGCCCCTGGTGTTAGTCTCCACAATTCAGAAGTTAAATGCCTACTCTTCGCAGATGACCTATGCCTGCTGTCACCCACAGCACCTGGCCTACAGCAGAGCCTGGACCTGCTAGAGCAGTACTGCCAGACCTGGGCCCTGGCAGTAAACCCCAAAAAGACTAAAATAATGATTTTCCAGAGAAGATCCAGATCTCAGGGAATTAGACCAAAGTTCTCAATTGGTACAAAATATATAGAGTACTGTACACACTACAATTACTTAGGTTTAAAAATAAGCTCAACTGGACACCTTAATGAGGCAGTGAATGAACTGAGAGAGAAAGCACGCAGGGCATTCTACGCCATTAAAAAGCTAATTCAAATTGAAATACCTATTAAAATTTGGCTAAAACTAATTGAATATGTCATTGAACCAATTGCACTTTATGGCAGCGAGGTGTGGGGTCCACTTGCAAAACAAGATTTCATCAAATGGGACAAACACCCCATTGAAACCCTACATGCAGAGTTCTGTAAGATTCTCCTACGTGTCCAGAGGAAAACTACAAACAATGCATGCAGGGCAGAATTAGGCCAATATCCACTAATAATAAAAACTCAAAAAAGAGCAATTAAGTTTTGGAAACATCTCAAATACAGTGACCCCCTCTCATATCATTACCAAGCCCTGCAATGCCAAGAGCTGAGCAAAGAAAAGAGTCCCCTCATCCAGCTGGTCCTGGGGCTGAGTTCACAAACCTGTTCTACTAACACACTGAAGCCTCAGCACCAGAACATCCAATCAATCAGAATAAACCAAATTACAACACAGTCAAAACAAAACTACATTGCTTATTGGGAAACAAGCACAAACACAAAGCAAAAGCAGTGCTATCTGGCCCTAAATCGACAGTACACTATGGCTAAATATTTGACCATGGTTACTGATCAGAACCTTAGAAAAACCTTGACAAAGTACAGGCTCAGTGAGCACAGCCTTGCCATTGAGAAGGGTAGACACAGGAAAACCTGGCTCCCTGTAGAGGAAAGGCTGTGCAACCACTGCACAACAGCAGAACCTGAGACGGAGCTGCATTTCCTGACAAAATGTAAAAAATATAAAACAATTAGAGAGTGTCATTTCCCCAAATTTGAAACCCTTATTCAAGGTTTTAAAGACCTCTCTGATGAGGATAGGCTACCCATCCTGTTAGGGGAGGACGCAGAGAGCTGTGGGTTGGCAGCGCACTACATTGCTGCCTGCCATAAGTTGAGGGACAGTGTCTGACAGACCAATAAACCTGCACATGTCCTCAACTGTATGATTATTGTTATTGTTGAATGTATGGTTATATTGACCGTTGGTTATTGTTGTTACTGTTGTCCCGTTGACAATTTTTGATTCTCATTTTTATATTGTAAATATGCAAAGTAAGCTTTGGCAATATGTACATTGTTACGTCATGCCAATAAAGCGAATTGAATTGAATTGAGAAAGAGAGAGAGACAGAGAGACACAGAGAGAGAGAAAGAGAGAGAGACAGAGAGACACAGAGAGACACAGAGAGAGAGAGAGAGAGAGAGAGAGAGAGTGAGACAGAGACACTTGCTTTGGCAATGTTAACATATGTTTCCCATGCCAATAAAGCCCTTAAATGGAATTGAATTGAGAGAGAAAGACAGAGAGAGAAAGGGAAGCCCAACTTATTCTGTTACAGTTGAAGCTCTTCCACAGATTTGGAAGAGACAGAGTTGATCGGATCTGGTCTTTGCATGTAGTTCCATGCATCATGGGTGAAGGAACATGGATAAGGCTGAGCCTACACACTTTCCAAGTAGGCCTTTAACATTTTCCCCTAAATTCAAAACGTTTTCAGTATATTGACATGGTAAACACTATAACCTGATGACGTGATGAAGATCCTTGCAGGATGGAACCGTTTGTTTGTGAATAAAGGTACATGGTGAAGTTATGAGTGTGCCAGCTCCATTTCTTTAATCACTACTACATCACTGGCCTTGTCCCAGATCTGTTTGTGCTCTTGACAACTCCAGTGCTCATTGACAAGTCAGTCTGGCCTCTTAGCAATCTTGAAATATCAACATGCTACCATTAATGAGCTTGAGGAGAACAGAGTGTTTGGCATGCCAAAGAGTGACAATGAGTTGCCATGACAGCACAAACAGACTGACACTCAGGCTACTATAACACGTCACCATTGTCGTCTCCAAGGTGAAAGAAACCGTCGATGAGGCGAGCTCCACTGATGAAATGCTGGGTCATGTGATCTAGCCAGTGGGCATCGACCTCTGTCACTAGCCCCGCCTCTCTCTGCAGCCCCAGTGGAACCCTAAGGGAGTAAGACCTCAGAGAGCTGGACAGCTCCCCTGTGTGGTTGTACAGGGCAAACAGCTGCCCTCCTACACACGCACGCACGCACACACGCACACACATACACACACGCGCACACACACACGCATGCACACACACACAGAGAGAAAGAGAGGCACATATCATTTGTTTATATTTTTTTGCCAGGAAGTACACGACTGAAATTAATCAACATTGCAATATTCGGTATAAACTTCAACTCATGGCAATGCCAAATCAAAGTTTCTGAGGAGCCAGAAGCAGAGCTGCCCTATCTGTCAGCATCATCTCACACCAGCAGCCTGTCAGTAATGCAGTCGTAACAGTAGTAGATCCCACACTCACTGCTCTGTGCTGGTGGAGACCCCACAGCCCTCTTATCTCTGTCTGGACTCTTGACCCGAATGTGATTGTTGTTGTTGTGGGGCGGGCCTCTGCTGCTTCTCTGATACTTATCCAGGTCACCCCCCGTACCCCTGTTTCCATGGTTGCGCCCCCTCTCAGTCCAGGATTCCGACCCGCGGTCGCCGTTGTCTAGTTCTGGTGACCGGACCAGGTTGTCTGTGCCATGGTCCTGTTTTGGTATCAGTCTCTGGTTCTGTGTCTGAGGGCTTGGACTCTGTCTGTCTCCCTGGTGCCGTCTGTCTGCATCTGGACCACCAAGTCCATGTGTTAACTCTGCTGGGCTGAAGTTTGGTAGTAGAGTCCTGATGAAGTCTACTTGGCTTTCATTCTGTTGTCCCTCTATACATGTGGTCTCTATTGGGTTGCAGGACTGTAGTTGATCCTGGTCGCTACTGAGTTCAGTTGGGACATGGTTGTGGTGGTCACAGGCTGGATCTATTGGGCTGGGACTCTGCAGTCTCTCTGGTGGGTCTGCTGCTTCATCTGGACTATGGTTTGGTTGATCCTCTATTGAGGGTATTCTGACTGGACTGTGATTGTGTTCCCTGTCTGTTGATTCTACTTCAGTAGAGTCCTGCGTGTTCTCTACAGGTTCTGTTGAGCTCCAGTCCAGCTCCACCTGACTGGTATCTGTAGGATTCTGTTCAATTGTTCTGAGTTCTACCGACTTGTATTCTGGTGTTCTCACTTCTGTGTTCCGGTCGTGTTCTGGTTGTAAGAGATTCTGGTGGGGTTCCGTAGACTCTGTAGAGATGAGGTCTGGTATAGTGGGTTCTGAGGGGCTGGCCGTGGTACTGACAGTGGTACTGGCGGGGTGTCTGCGTATGGGGGAGGGGCTGGAGTGCAGGGAGGACAGGTCTTCAGGGTCCATGTGCCCCAGGAAACAAGGTCCCCCACCAGGCTGCTGCAGGAAGCCCACAAACAGAACACCCTGCTCCGCTGCATCCTGGATCTGGATACACACACACACACACACACACACACACACACACACACACACACACACATACACACACAGTAGGCAGGTTTCCATTGACCCAGGTTTATTAGACAAAAGCAATGTCGCAAAACAAATAATTGCGACATGTGTAATGGAAATGGTGGATATAGGAGACATTTCTGAAAGATGAATTTGATCTGTTCAACAGGGGAGGATTTTAATTGTCTAACTTCCTTTACTGCGACAAATAATGATCCACACTTTTTCAAAAAAAGTTAACCAAATACAACCACCGTTGCTGTTGCTCTAAGATGGCCAACAGCACAAATGCGCATGTGCCAATTGAATCTCAACAAAGGAAACAGTCGGTGGTTGTATTTGATTAACATTTATTGAAAAAGTGTGGATTTCAGCAAACAAAGAAAGGCATGCTACTACAGAGGACAAACATAGGTATAAGGTCGACGTTTCATAATTCATATTTTTTGAAGTATTGAACTTGGGCTAATGATTCAGTCAGAGCTAAATTACATAAAGCCTGGTCTCCGCTCCACTCTATTGGTGGAAACTTCCATGACCATAGAGTGGAGATTTGTCCGCTGTAATACCCCACACAGTGACGTGACAGACCGGGAGCTGTAATACCCCACACAGTGACGTGACAGACCGGGAGCTGTAATACCCCACACAGTGACGTGACAGACCGGGAGCTGTAATACCCCACACAGTGACAGACCAGGAGCTGTAATACCCCACACAGTGACAGACCGGGAGCTGTAATACCCCACACAGTGACGTGACAGACCAGGAGCTGTAATACCCCACACAGTGACGTGACAGACCGGGAGCTGTAATACCCCACACAGTGACGTGACAGACCGGGAGCTGTAATACCCCACACAGTGACAGACCAGGAGCTGTAATACCCCACACAGTGACAGACCGGGAGCTGTAATACCCCACACAGTGACGTGACAGACCAGGAGCTGTAATACCCCACACAGTGACAGACCAGGAGCTGTAATACCCCACACAGTGACGTGACAGACCAGGAGCTGTAATACCCCACACAGTGACGTGACAGACCAGGAGCTGTAATACCCCACACAGTGACGTGACAGACCAGGAGCTGTAATACCCCACACAGTGACGTGACAGACCAGGAGCTGTAATACCCCACACAGTGACGTGACAGACCAGGAGCTGTAATACCCCACACAGTGACGTGACAGACCAGGAGCTGTAATACCCCACACAGTGACAGACCGGGAGCTGTAATACCCCACACAGTGACAGACCAGGAGCTGTAGGCGACTAATGTGATTGATCCATTCAGCTTCATGCAGTGATCTGTCGTTAGGCACGTCAACACACAGGATTGATGGGCAGCTACAGAAATAGAAACGGCCCGGGCTATATTTATAATTATCAACTGGGTGGTTTTTGCCCCGAATGCTGATTGGTTGAAAGCCGTGATATATTAGACCGTATACCATGGGTATGACAAAAATATACTTTTTACTGTTCTAATTACATTGGTCACCAGTTTATAATAGCAATAAGGCGCCTCGGGGGTTTGTGGTATATGGCCAGTATAACACAGCTAATGGTTGTATCCAGGCACTCTGCGTTGCGCCGTGGTTAAGAACAGCCCTTAGCCGTGGTATATTGGCCACATACCTCCTCGGGCCTTATTGATTCATTCTGTATTCTAATAGCTACAGATCTGGCCAGTGAGGCCTTTGGCTGCCATTGTCAGTTAGCTCTGGTGTACTGTTGTATGAATGACATGCTTGGTATATTGATTCACATACAGTACGTCATTTACACACTCACCAACACAGAGGCTCATTTACACACTAGACATTCTGCAAAACATTCTGCAAAATAACAGCCAACCTAATCATCCCTAAAGATCAAATATTCTAATGACAAAGGAACCTAATTATCCACTGTGTGTGTGGGTCATTATCGTGTGTGTGTGTATGTGTGTGTGTGAGTCTGTCATTAGTGTGTGTGTGTGTGTGTCTGTCATTCTCCTTCTCCCTCACACGGAGCTCCTCTGGTTAATTGTCAGTTGATTTTAACGCTGACAGTTTGAGTGGGGCTCGTCAGAGAGAACACAGAATGCTAACTACCACACAAAATAATGAGACCTCTTTCCCCATTATCATCCCTCCACCAATCACAATCAACACAATGACAATCAACACACACACATTTTGTGGGGCGAGACAGATGAATAAGGGAGACACTGAACAGACACTGCCCACCAGTTGAGTCTGTCAAGATTGGGGTGAAAATACAAAATATATGCGCGCGTGTGTCACACACTCCCACCCAAAGGTTCATTATACCTCCTTGACATTTACTTCTTCATATTTAGTGTGTGCATGTATGTGTATCATAGGGAAGCAGGGCTCACCTCTGCAGTGTGATAAGACCGGTCTCTCTGTCCCTCACTCTCCTATTGGCTCCTGTCTGTGGTTCTTTTCAGCTATTTCCTGGCAGCCAGGCTGCCATCTGATTGCCTATTCATGTCATGCTGCCTGACCATATCACATTATACTGAGCCCTGTGCATTTCAATCCAATCACCGCTCCCCTTTGTGCTCCGCCTGTTCACATGCAAATCTCCTCAATAAGGCCTGTTCACTTCTCATGGTCGCTGTAGAATAAAAGGAATTCACAACTATATTGTTATACTAAGAGGGCTTTTGTGGTTGTTCAATTATGATGTCACAGCTGATAGTGACATTAGGGGGCATCTCAATAGTCTAAAGTGGCTTCCTCTCCTAACTTCTCCTTTTCTTTCCTCCACTCCATCTACATGGACCTAAAGAATGATACAGGTGAACATAACCAGTAGGGGAAGGAGCTGAGGAAGGTAAGCGCCATCCAAGGGAAGTAGGATGAGCTTTCCCCTAGTCTCTTTTCTGTCAAATATTTAGGTTAGATTTTGGGGAGGAATTCCGGAGTGTAATGTCCCTTTAAGCTCAAATTTGGGAGGAATTTGTTGATGCTAGATCTGTGCCTATGGGCAACTCCTCCCAGAGTGGAGCTGAGTGGGAGTAGTAAGCTGATGCTAGATCTGTGCCTATGGGTAACTCCTCCCAGAGTGGAGCTGAGTGGGAGTAGTAAGCTGATGCTAGATCTGTGCCTATGGGCAACTCCTCCCAGAGTGGAGCTGAGTGGGAGTAGTAAGCTGATGCTAGATCTGTGCCTATGGGCAACTCCTCCCAGAGTGGAGCTGAGTGGGAGTAGTAAGCTGATGCTAGATCTGTGCTTTAGGACTAATGGTGACCTTCTTCACGTAGTTCTGGATGACATCCGGGTCGGGGGCCTGTTGACCCGCCACACACACGTCTGCCTCCAGGCGACGGCCCGCCCACTTCAGCTGGGTCTTCTCTGAACTGGAGAGAAATGAAAGAGGGATTAAGGAAGACATCAGCATTTCTTTTAAATGCGTACAAAATGGCATCCTATTCCCTATATAGTGCACTACTTTTGGCCAGGGCTCATAGTGGTCCATAAGGCTATGGTCAAAAGTAGTGCACTATGTATGGAATAGTCATTTAGGATGCATACTTACTTTCTTCTCAAAGAAACACATGAACGTGCAGAAAGGACTGACGAACGTGCAGAAAGGACTGACGAACGTGCAGAAAGACTGATGAACGACTGATGAAGGAGTGAATATAACTATGGATCATCATGTGTGTATGCTGGAGCCTAGTCATCTCTTCTGCTTCAGGGAAATTATAACATCTTCAGACAGCGTCTATAACACATCTACAGCATCTTCAGACAGCGTCTATAGCATCTTCAGACAGCGTCTATAACATGTGCAGACAGCGTCTATAACATGTGCAGACAGCGTCTATAACATGTGCAGACAGCGTCTATAACATGTGCAGACAGCGTCTATAACACATCTATAGCATCTTCAGACAGCGTCTATAGCATCTTCAGACAGCGTCTATAACATGTGCAGACAGCGTCTATAACATGTGCAGACAGCGTCTATAACATGTGCAGACAGCGTCTATAACATGTGCAGACAGCGTCTATAACATGTGCAGACAGCATCTATAACACATCTATAGCATCTTCAGACAGCGTCTATAACATGTGCAGACAGCATCTATAACATGTGCAGACAGCGTCTATAACATGTGCAGACAGCGTCTATAACACATCTATAGCATCTTCAGACGGCGTCTATAACATGTGCAGACAGCGTCTATAACATGTTCAGACAGCGTCTATAACATGTTCAGACAGCGTCTATAACATGTTCAGACAGCGTCTATAACATGTTCAGACAGCGTCTATAACATGTTCAGACAGCGTCTATAACATGTTCAGACAACGTCTATAACATGTTCAGACAACGTCTATAACATCTTCAGACAGCGTCCATAACATCTTCAGACAGTGTCTATAACACATCTATAGCATCTTCAGACAGCGTCTATAACATGTGCAGACACCGTCTATAACATGTGCAGACAGCGTCTAACATGTGCAGACAGCGTCTATAACATCTTCAGACAGCGTCTATAACATCTTCAGACAGCGTCTATAACATCTTCAGACAGCGTCTATAACACATCTATAGCATCTTCACACAGCGTCTATAACATGTGCAGACAGCGTCTATAACATGTGCAGACAGCGTCTATAACATGTGCAGACAGCGTCTATAACATGTGCAGACAGCGTCTATAACATGTGCAGACAGCGTCTATAACATGTGCAGACAGCGTCTATAACATGTGCAGACAGCGTCTATAACATGTGCAGACAGCGTCTATAACATGTGCAGACAGCGTCTATAACATCTTCAGACAGCGTCTATAACATGTGCAGACAGCGTCTATAACATGTGCAGACAGCGACTATAACATCTTCAGACAGCGTCTATAACATGTGCAGACAGCGTCTATTACACATCTATAGCATCTTCAGACAGCGTCTATAACATGTGCAGACAGCGTCTATAACATGTGCAGACAGCGTCTATAACATGTGCAGACAGCGTCTATAACACATCTATAGCATCTTCAGACAGCGTCTATAACATGTGCAGACAGCGTCTATAACATGTGCAGACAGCGTCTATAACATGTGCAGACAGCGTCTATAACACATCTATAGCATCTTCAGACAGCGTCTATAACATGTTCAGACAGCGTCTATAACATGTTCAGACAGCGTCTATAGCATCTTCAGACAGCGTCTATAGCATCTTCAGACAGCGTCTATAACATGTGCAGACAGCGTCTATAACATGTGCAGACAGCGTCTATAACATGTGCAGACAGCGTCTATAACTTGTGCAGACAGCGTCTATAACATGTGCAGACAGCGTCTATAACATGTGCAGACAGCGTCTATAACATGTGCAGACAGCGTCTATAACATGTGCAGACAGCGTCTATAACATGTGCAGACAGCGTCTATAACATGTGCAGACAGCGTCTATAACATGTGCAGACAGCATCTATAACACATCTATAGCATCTTCAGACAGCGTCTATAACATGTTCAGACAGCGTCTATAACATGTTCAGACAGCGTCTATAACATCTTCAGACAGCGTCTATAACATCTTCAGACAGCGTCTATAACATCTTCAGACAGCGTCTATAACATCTTCAGACAGCGTCTATAACATCTTCAGACAGCGTCTATAACATCTTCAGACAGTGTCTATAACACATCTATAGCATCTTCAGACAGCGTCTATAACATGTTCAGACAGCGTCTATAACATGTTCAGACAGCGTCTATAACATGTTCAGACAGCGTCTATAACATGTTCAGACAGCGTCTATAACATGTTCAGACAGCGTCTATAACATGTTCAGACAGCGTCTATAACACATCTATAGCATGTTCAGACAGCGTCTATAACACATCTATAGCATCTTCAGACAGCGTCTATAACATGTGCAGACAGCGTCTATAACATGTGCAGACAGCGTCTATAACATGTGCAGACAGCGTCTATAACATGTGCAGACAGCGTCTATAACATGTGCAGACAGCGTCTATAACATGTGCAGACAGCGTCTATAACATGTGCAGACAGCGTCTATAACATGTGCAGACAGCGTCTATAACATGTTCAGCTAGCGTCTATAACATGTTTAGACAGCGTCTATAACACATCTATAGCATCTTCAGACAGCGTCTATAACATCTTCAGACAGCGTCTATAACATCTTCAGACAGCGTCTATAACATGTTCAGACAGCGTCTATAACATGTTCAGGCAGCATCTATAACATGTTTAGACAGTTTTGAAACAGAAAACCACAGTCCCTCTGGTTTCTAAGGTTTCTGATGACAGCCTCCTGGGTGATGGGAGAAAAGGAGAGGAGGAGAGAGGGATGGAAGAGGAGGAGCGAGAACGAAAGGGGATTGATGGTAACGGAGGGATTAGACGAGGAGCGATAAGAGGATATATGGAGAGGAGAGAGATGGAGAGGATGGAGAGGAGAGAAGGAGAGGAGAGAGATGGAGAGGGGAGAGAGAGATGGAGAGGAGAGAGAGAGAGAGGAGGGAGAAGAGAGAGAGATGGAGAGGAGAGAGAGATGGAGAGGAGAGAGATGGAGAGATGGAGAGAGAAGGAGAGATGGAGAGGAGAGAGAGATGGAGAGGAGAGAGAGATGGAGAGGAGAGAGAGATGGAGAGAGAGATGGAGAGAGATGGAGAGAGATGGAGAGGAGAGAGAGATGGAGAGGAGGAGAGGCCTCATGGTTCCCCTCTCTTGCACATTGTTCCCCTCCGGCGGGTGCTGACGATACAATCAGCCGTCTCCACGGTGACAGGTGCCACTTGACAGGAGGGGCATCAAAGGAGCAGCCAAGCACCCAACTCTGTGTGTGTGTGTGTGTGTGTGTGTGTGTGTGTGTGTGTGTGTGTGTGTGTGTGTGTGTGTGTGTGTGTGTGTGAGTGAGTGAGCGAGCGAGCGAAAAAGATGGTAGGGTATGTTTGTATGTGTAAGCATATGTGTGTGGGAGTATGAAAGAAAAATATGCTGTATACATTTCCCATTCTACACATATGCTTCAAGAATTCCACGGTTGAGAATAGATCTCTCCCAAAAATCCCAGGAAGAGAATAGGATTCTGCTTCCATTTCACAGATTCTGTGGGTGAGAAAAGGATTCTGATGAGGCTCCTGCTGGTGAGAAAGGTCTTAGCTAACTATGTGTCTCTATGTTCTGTGTAGCAGTTATTGAATGAAGGAAATGGGAGTGTATGTATGTATGTATGTATGTATGTATGTATGTATGTATGTATGTATGTATGTATGTATGTATGTATGTATGTATGTCAAGTGCCAGTCAGATGTTTGGACACCTTCTCATTCAAGGGTTTTTCTTTATTTTTACTTATTTTCTACATTGTAGAATAATAGTGAAGACATCAAAACTATGAAATAACACATATGGAATCATGAAGTAACAAGAGTGTTAAACAGATCCAAATATATTTTATAGTAGCCACCCTTTGCCTTGATGACAGCTTTACATTATCTCAACCAGCTTCACCTGGAATGCTTTTCCAACAGTCTTGAAGGAGTTCCCACATATGCTGAGCAGTTGTTGGCTGCTTTTTCTTCACTCTGCGATCCAACTCATCCCAAACCCCCTTAATTGGGTTGGGGTCAGGTGATTGTGGAGGCCAGGTCATCTAATGCAGCACTCCATCACTCTCCTTCTTTGTCAAATTGCCCTTACACAGCCTGGAGGTGTGTTTGGGTCATTGTCCTGTTGAAAAACAAATTATAGTCCCACTAAGCGCAAACCAGATGGGATGGCATATCTCTGCAGAATGCTGTGGTAGCCATGCTGGTTAAGTATGCCTTGAATTTTAAATAAATCACTGACAGTGTCACCAGCAAAGGACCCCCACACCATCACACCTCTTCCTCCATGCTTCACAGTGGGAACCACACATGCAGAGATCCTCCGTTCACCTACTCTGCGTCTCACAAAGACACAGCAGTTGGAACCAAAATTTGCAAATTTGGACTCATCAGACCAAAGGACAGATTTCCAACGGTCTAATGTCCATTACTCGTGTTTCTTGGCCCAAGCAAGTCTCTTCTTATTATTGGTGTCCTTTAGTAGTGGTTTCTTTGCAGCAATTTGACCATGAAGGCCTTATTCACACAGTATCTTCTGAACAGTTCATGTTGAGATGTGTCTGTAACTTGAACTCAGTGAAGCATTTATTTGGGCTGCAATTTCTCAGGCTGGTAACTCTAATGAACTTATCCTCTGCAGCAGAGGTAACTCTGGGTCTTCCTTTCCTGTGGCAGTCCTCATGAGAGCCAGTTTCATCCAGGCGCTTGATGGTTTTCCAACTGCACTTGAAGAAACTTTCAAAGTTCTTGACATTTTCCTGATTGACTGACCTTCATGTCTTAAAGTAATGATGGACTGTCGTTTCCCTTTGCTTATTTGAGCTGTTCTTCTCATAATATGGACTTGGTCTGTTACCAAATTGGGCTATCTTCTGTATACCACCCCTACCTTGTCACAACACAAGTGATTTGCTCAAACGCATTAATGACAGAAATTACACAAATGAACTTTTAACAAAGCACACCTGTTAATTGAAATGCATTCCAGGTGACTACATCATGAAGCTGGTTGAGAGAATGCCAAGAGTGTGCAAAGCAGTCATCAAGGCAAAGGGTGGCTACTTTGAAGAATCTCAAATATAAAATATATTTTGATTTGTTTAACACTTTTTTGGGTTACTACATGATTCCATATGTGTTATTTCATAGTTTTGATGTCTTCTATTATTCTACAAGGTAGAACATTTTCAAAATAAAGAAAAACCCTGGAATGAGTAGGTATGTCCAAACTTTTGACTGGTACTGAATGTGTGTGTGTGTGTGTGTGTGTGTGTGTGTGAGAGAGAGAGAGAGAGAGAGACTGTGTGTGTGTGTGAGTGAAGGGGTGTGTGTGTGAGAGAGAGAGAGAGAGAGAGAGAGAGAGAGAGAGAGAGAGAGAGAGAGAGACTGTGTGTGTGTGTGTGTGTGTGTGAGTGAGTGTGTGTGTGAGAGAGAGAGAGAGAGAGAGAGAGAGAGAGAGAGAGAGAGAGAGAGAGAGAGAGAGAGAGAGAGACTGTGTGTGTGTGTGTGTGTGAGTGAGTGAGTGAGTGAGTGAGTGAGTGAGTGAGTGAGTGAGTGAGTGAGTGAGTGAGTGAGTGAGTGAGTGAGTGAGTGAGTGAGTGAGTGAGTGAGTGAGAGAGAGAGAGAGAGAGAGAGAGAGAGAGAGAGAGAGACTGTGTGTGTGTGTGAGTGAAGGGGTGTGTGTGTGAGTGAGAAAGAGTGCGTGAGTATGTAAGGAAGTGAGTGAGACTGTGTGTGTGTGTTTCCGTACCTGTGTGTCTCTCTGATGAGGACGGCTCTGTGTAGCTGGCGTTGGACGCGTGCGGGCCTGGGGCCACAGGGGTGGACGAAGGGATGGACGGCCACCAGGACAAAGCCCTGACCATACAGCTCCCTCACCTGGACTGGTAACTCTCTCACTGACGACAGACACAGCACTGACGACACAGACACCTCTGGGAAAACGAAGAGTGTGTGTGTGAGAGAGAGAAAGCAAGTGTGTGTGTGTATATATATATATGTTAGTGGTGAGTGAGTGTGAGTGTTGGAGAGAAAGCGTGTGTGAGTGGTAGACACACAAAGACAAAGATGGAGAAAAGGAGATAGAGAGTATGTGTGAGAAGGTTATGATTAGGGAGAGAGGGTGTTGGGAGAGAAGAGGGGGGAGACAGAAAGAGACAGACACAGAGAGACAGAGAGAGAGAGAGAGAGAGAGAGAGAGAAGAGGGAGAACAGAGGGGGGGCAGACAGAGAGAGAGAGAGAAGAGGGAGAACAGAGGGGGGGCAGACAGAGAGAGACAGAGAAGAGGGAGAACAGAGGGGGGCAGACAGAGAGAGAGAGAGAAGAGGGAGAACAGAGAGGGGGCAGACAGAGAGAGAGAGAGAAGAGGGAGAACAGAGGGGGGGCAGACAGAGAGAGAGAGAAGAGGGAGAACAGAGAGGGGGCAGACAGAGAGAGAGAGAGAAGAGGGAGAACAGAGAGGGGGCAGACAGAGAGAGAGAGAAGAGGGAGAACAGAGGGGGGCAGACAGAGAGAGAGAGAGAAGAGGGAGAACAGAGAGGGGGCAGACAGAGAGAGAGAGAAGAGGGAGAACAGAGAGGGGGCAGACAGAGAGAGAGAGAAGAGGGAGAACAGATGGGAGCAGACAGAGAGAGAGAGAAGAGGGAGAACAGAGAGGGGGCAGACAGAGAGAGAGAGAAGAGGGAGAACAGATGGGAGCAGACAGAGAGAGAGAGAGAGAGAGAGAAGAGGGAGAACAGAGGGGGGGGGCAGACAGAGAGAGAGAGAGAGAGGGAGAACAGAGGGGGGCAGACAGAGAGAGAGCGTATTGTTTAGTTATTATAGTTTGAATTGAATAATAACATATGGCATCTTCATGATAAATCTGCTGCTGATTAAACCATAACTCCTGTTTTAACATGGTCATAACATGGATCATTTTCTATTTGATTTAGAATTTTAGGAGCCCTGTAGGTATCAATGATTTATTTAACTAAAAAGTGTGGGGGTCGTAGAGCAAAACGGAGAACACCATCGTGTCCGTGAGACTCTCATCTTTACATAGAGTGTAGCCCAAACCGTTCAGACGTTAGACATTTTTGTGAGAAGACTGATTTTCAGGATGTCTTCTGGTCTGACAAACACTGGGGTAGATTTGTCACTTAACAACGCAGACGCTCAAGGGGGACATAGCGGATGCAGTGAATTGAGACGCAGATATTTCTAGTTTAAACAGACTGATTTTGTTGGGGATTTTTGGATTATGTTAATTAGCGTGGCCGCGTCAATCAACTCTAGGGGTTTTGGTTAGGACACACATACATACACACACACACACACACACACACACACACACGGTGCACACAAACACACACGCACACACATGGTGCACACAAACAAACACACACACACACACACGGTGCACTCAAACACACATTCATACACACACACACATACACGGTGCACACAAACACACACGCACACACATGGTGCACACAAACAAACACACACACACACGGTGCACACAAACAAACATACACACACGGTGCATACAAACACACACACACACACACGGTGCATACAAACACACACACACGGTGCATACAAAAACACACACACGGTGCATACAACCACACACACACACACACACACACACCCAGTGCACACAAAAACACACACACGGTGCACACAAACACACACACACACACACACACACCCAGTGCACACAAAAACACACACACAGTGCACACAAACACACACACACACACACACACACACACACACACACACACACACACACAGTGCACACAAAAACACACACACAGTGCATACAAACACACTCACAGAAGTAAACCACACCTGTTTGGCTCTTCCAGGGGCTGTGTACAATAGCTCTCCCACAGTGCAGAGTGAGTGAGTGTGTGTTCTTGTGTTTTCCTGCGTGTGTGTGAGCTCTCTTTCTCTCCTTTGGCATAGGGATAGCATGGCTTAGCTGTGATGATGTCTGTATGAGCGTGCCGTATTAGCGCTTACAGCTAGCAGGATCAGCTCATGGTTTACCCCATTACAGAACACAATGGAGAGAGGAGCCATTCGCTTCAATGGGACTAGAAGACAGCTTATCATATAGGCTCTAATCGTCATGGTTACCCCCAAGGGAAATATGCTGTGTTTGTGTTTCAAATAGTAATATCCTATGAGATGCGTGTGTGTATACACAGTATATATTATATATATTTCTATGTGAGAATTGAGTTGTATGTGTAATAAGGTGTGTGCTTGTCATCCTCTCTCATTCCGTCTCATTTGCATATGGGCCTGGAGAGAAGATAGTCTGAATAAATTAACTGAGCCACACAGAGATGTGTTAGCCATCTCATTCTCTATCTGTTCCCCAGATCATCATCTGGCCTGTTCACACACACACACACACACACACACACACACACACACACACACACAGAGATGTGTTAGCCATCTCATTCTCTATCTGTTCCCCAGATCATCATCTGGCCTGTTCACACACACACACACACACACACACACACACACACACACACAGAGATGTGTTAGCCATCTCATTCTCCATCTGTTCCCCAGATCATCATCTGGCCTGTTCACACACACACACACACAGAGATGTGTTAGCCATCTCATTCTCCATCTGTTCCCCAGATCATCATCTGGCCTGTTCATACACACACACACAGATGTGTTAGCCATCTCATTCTCCATCTGTTCCCCAGATCATCATCTGGCCTGTTCATACACACACACACAGATGTGTTAGCCATCTCATTCTCCATCTGTTCCCCAGATCATCATCTGGCCTGTTCACACACACACACACACACACACACACACACACACACACACACACACACACACACACACACACACACACACACACACACACACACACACACACACACACACACACACACACACAGAGATGTGTTAGCCATCTCATTCTCCATCTGTTCCCCAGATCATGATCTGGCCTGTTCACACACACACACACAGAGATGTGTTAGCCATCTCATTCTCTATCTGTTCCCCAGATCATAATCTGGCCTGTTCACACACACACACAGAGATGTGTTAGCCATCTCATTCTCTATCTGTTCCCCAGATCATCATCTGGCCTGTTCACACACACACACAGAGATGTGTTAGCCATCTCATTCTCTATCTGTTCCCCAGATCATCATCTGGCCTGTTCACACACACAACTCAGACAATCTGAGGAGTTTATTTTCTGAACCACAACTTAATACCTCAGATACTAAAACCTGAATCTACAGACGGATTCAGCCCACCCCTCCCCCCATCTCTCTCCCTCCCTCCGGTTGTCATAACATCTGGAGATGAATACAATATGATTGTGTCACTAAACAGTCATTTAGGCATCATTATCTTAACACTCCTATTACAATAACCAGTAAGATATCCACAACATACTAGGCTAATTCCCCCCTGCAGGGAGGGAGGGAGGAGGGGGAGTCCTTTCATTTATACGTTTACCACAGTGGTTTTAAGAGGGCTATCATTCCGCTCTGCCAAAGGAACAGCTTGAGGCACAACACTCTCTGGAAGTTTACAATGCCAGGTTCAGACAGTGGGGATGTTGGATACCCTCTCCTCATCACTCTGGAGTTGTTGACCAGTGGGACAGATGACCTCTCCTCATCACTCTGGAGTTGTTGACCAGTGGGACAGATGGCCTCTCCTCATCACTCTGGAGTTGTTGACCAGCAGGACAGATGTCCTCTCCTCATCACTCTGGAGTTGTTGACCAGTGGGACAGATTGCCTCTCCTCATCACTCTGGAGTTGTTGACCAGTGGGACAGATGACCTCTCCTCATCACTCTGGAGTTGTTGACCAGTGGGACAGATGATCTCTCCTCATCACTCTGGAGTTGTTGACCAGTGGGACAGATGGTCTCTCCTCATCACTCTGGAGTTGTTGACCAGTGGGACAGATGGCCTCTCCTCATCACTCTGGAGTTGTTGACCAGTGGGACAGATGGTCTCTCCTCATCACTCTGGAGTTGTTGACCAGTGGGACAGATGGTCTCTCCTCATCACTCTGGAGTTGTTGACCAGTGGGACAGATGTCCTCTCCTCATCACTCTGGAGTTGTTGACCAGTGGGACAGATATCCTCTCCTCATCACTCTGGAGTTGTTGACCAGTGGGACAGATGGCCTCTCCTCATCACTCTGGAGTTGTTGACCAGTGGGACAGATGATCTCTCCTCATCACTCTGGAGTTGTTGACCAGTGGGACAGATGTCCTCTCCTCATCACTCTGGAGTTGTTGACCAGTGGGACAGATGGTCTCTCCTCATCACTCTGGAGTTGTTGACCAGTGGGACAGATGGTCTCTCCTCATCACTCTGGAGTTGTTGACCAGTGGGACAGATGTCCTCTCCTCATCACTCTGGAGTTGTTGACCAGTGGGACAGATGGTCTCTCCTCATCACTCTGGAGTTGTTGACCAGTGGGACAGATGGTCTCTCCTCATCACTCTGGAGTTGTTGACCAGTGGGACAGATGTCCTCTCCTCATCACTCTGGAGTTGTTGACCAGTGGGACAGATGGTCTCTCCTCATCACTCTGGAGTTGTTGACCAGTGGGACAGATGGTCTCCTCATCACTCTGGAGTTGTTGACCAGTGGGACAGATGTCCTCTCCTCATCACTCTGGAGTTGTTGACCAGTGGGACAGATGGTCTCCTCATCACTCTGGAGTTGTTGACCAGTGGGACAGATGGTCTCTCCTCATCACTCTGGAGTTGTTGACCAGTGGGATAGATGGAGGAAGTAGTGAATCACTGTTCAGCTGTTAATCAGCACTTCACTTTTCTCCACAGGCACTGGCCTGAGAGAAGACTGAGAACCAGCATGAGAACCACTACACTCCAGAATGGGAATTTTGAATTCTGGAATCAGAACCTTGAGCTTCCAATGCTCTTGTAATCTTGACTGGTGACGGTCTGTCTGTGTGTGTGTGTGTGTGTGTGTGCGGGTGATGGGGATTATTACTCACTCCCAGACCAGGGTTTATTATACCTCCTTGACATGTCTTCAGTATATTTGAATGACTAGAGTTGAGCAGGAATGTACGTGCCAAACACTGACTATAAAATACACGTCCTAAAGCCCTGAGGTTCCCACCGTCGAGGTATGACCCACACACAGCTGAGGTATGACCCACACACAGCTGAGGTATGACCCACACACAGCTGAGTGTGTGTGGGTCATACCTCAGCTGTGTGTGGGTCATACCTCAGCTGTGTGTGGGTCATGCCTCAGCTGTGTGTGGGTCATGCCTCAGCTGTGTGTGGGTCATGCCTCAGCTGTGTGTGGGTCATACCTCAGCTGTGTGTGGGTCATCTTTCAGCTGTGTGTGGGTCATCTTTCAGCTGTGTGTGGGTCATACCTCAGCTGTGTGTGGGTCATACCTCAGCTGTGTGTGGGTCATACCTCAGCTGTGTGTGGGTCATACCTCAGCTGTGTGTGGGTCATGCCTCAGCTGTGTGTGGGTCATGCCTCAGCTGTGTGTGGGTCATGCCTCAGCTGTGTGTGGGTCATACCTCAGCTGTGTGTGGGTCATACCTCAGCTGTGTGTGGGTCATACCTCAGCTGTGTGTGGGTCATACCTCAGCTGTGTGTGGGTCATACCTCGACGGTGTGTGGGTCATACCTCGACGGTGTGTGGGTCATACCTCGACGGTGTGTGGGTCATACCTCAGCTGTGTGTGGGTCATACCTCAGCTGTGTGTGGGTCATACCTCAGCTGACCCACACACAGCTGAGGTATGACCCCCACACAGCTGAGGTATGAGCTTGCGGGTTAGACTGCTGTTGGTCAGGGTCATAACACACAGGCTACATCCCAAATGGCACCCTATTCCCTACATAGTGCACTACTTTTGACTAGGGCCCATAATGTCCTGTATGTTGGAAACAGGGTGCCATTTGGGAGCTAGACAAAGTCTCAGTTCTTCTAGAGCATCCATAGTACAGGAAATGTTTGACCAGGTCAGAGTTCAGATGAACTGCCTGAAAACACCCCATGACATGTCTGTAGTTTAGAGAGCAGAATATTGCTTAGTCTGACTAGTCATCCAGTCCAAGTTACATTTCAAATTCTACCAGTAAACCTCTTCATGCATTCTCTAAAGAGCTGAATATTCCCACCTCACACACTGATAGGTTCCCAAAAACACACACACTCCCAGGCATCACTTATATTCTGACAGCTCAATATATCATGTGTTTTGACAGCTCAATATATCATGTGTTTTGACAGCTCAATATATCATGTGTTTTGACAGCTCAATATATCATGTGTTTTGATAGCTTACATTCATCATAAATTCTATTTACAGTGCCGTGAAAATGTATTTGCCCCTTTTCTGATTATATCTATTTTTGCAATATTCAACCACAAGCTAATATTAGATAAAAAAAACCTGAGTTAAGAAATAACAACAAATTAACAAAGTTACGCATAACTTTGTTTCTGAAATAAGTATGTAATTGTGTTATTTGTTCCTCAGGTTCCCTTGATCTAATATTAGGTATTGGTTGAAGATTTGATAACATTCCGTTTCAAAAATATGTAATATGGGGTTCAAGGAATCATCATTGTCAATGCTGAAGGAATCCCTATCAAAACCACCCTTGACTACTCCAGCACAGTGCAGTATGCTAGACTCATTCACCAGTTAGTGATGAAGGCACTTAGCACAGTTAGGGACATTGACCCCCAGAATGACCTTCCCTTCCTCAGGGTCCTCTCCAAGAAGAATGAGATTATGATTGCTCCAGTTAAAAACTATTTCTTCATTGTCATGCAGAACCCCTCAGACTGAGAGGGTCACCTCCACCATCTCTTTGCTGTAAAAGTAGAGAAAATTAGAAAGGGGGCAAATACTTTTTCACAGCAGTGTATCTGAATACATCAAACTTCAGCAGCTTTATGTACACTATATATATGACAGATGGATAAACTCGAGGACACCGCCATGCAATCTCCATAGACAAACATTGGAAGTAGAATGTCCTTACAGAAGAGCTCAGTGACTTTCAACGTGGCACCTTTCCAATAAGTCCGTTTGTCAAATTTCTGCCCTGCTAGAGCTGTAACTGTAAGTGCTGTTATTGTGAATTATACAACGGGTGGGTCTAATCTTGAATGCTGATTGGTTAAAACCGCATTCCAGCTGGTGTCTATTCCACAAGTTACCACCGGCTAAATCTATGACTTTAAAATGCCTATTTACTCTGTTCCATCTGACTGCGCAACCCACGCTCTCATCAGGCCAGCCAAGCAATTTATAAACTCGATCTCCACTATAAAAAGCATCTAGACATTATCTCATTTCCTTTAGACTAACATTTCGTTTTCAACACCAGAGATTTGTATAAACCTTGCTGTCTGTCTCTCCGACATTTACAACATAGTTTCAATATTCAAATTCGATCTCCAGCTGTCCCATAGTAATGAACATGTCGGGAGTCGGGACGACACAGACAGGTAGGCAGCTTTTCTCAGCCAGTCGTAAAACGAAATGAAGTGCAGCTAGTTTGAAGTCTTTCCAGCTTCAGTTTGAAGTGATTGTGTTAGCTGTGTTGTTGGCTAGCTCCTCTGAACAACAGTGTCCTGAAGAGAGAACACATTTTCTATGCCAGGTGAAATCGCGTATCATTAGCTCATTGTTATGGATGTATCCAAATAAATGTCACTAGAAAATGGCTTCAACAAATGCAAATAGGCTACTTCGTTGTTATTCTGGCTGCACTCTTTGACGTGACTGTAAGTTAGCCTTAGTTGGCTAGCTAGCAAGCAAGGGATGAGAACGTTGGCAGCCAGTATGGCAATGGAACATTTAGAACGACCGACTGGGTCGCGTCCACAGATACAAAACAAAAGATTGAACGACTGGGTCCCGTCTCTGGCAGCCCAACTGATAGAACAAACGACCAGCTGGTTTGGGTAGCAACCCGTGGTTCGTATCGGGTCTGTGTCTTGTGGAAGAATGAAATAGTATGAATAAATTCGTCAAAATAACGTTTTTAATGAAAATATGTCAATCATTATTTGAATATGTTGGTAACCCGTTGTATAAAAGTGATAATGCCCTTGAAGCCGGTGTTTGTCTCGGGCCTAAAAACATCTGTGCCAAAATATCCTCCAAACACCGGGCTTCTCGTGCATTATCAGTTAAGTAGAAACGTCTTGGAGCAACAACTGCTCAGCTACGAAGTGGTAGGCCACACAAGCTCACAGAACGGGACCGCTGAGTGCTGAAGTGAGTAAAAATTGCCTGTCCTCGGTTGCAATACTCACTACAGAGTTCCAAACTGCCTCTGGAAGCAACGTCAGCACAAGAACTGTTCATCGGGAGCTTCATGAAATGGGTTTCCATGGCCGAGCAGCCTCACACAAGCTTAATATCACCATGTGCAATGCCAAGCGTCAGCTGGAGTGGTGTAAAGCTCGCCGCTATTGGAATTTGGAGCAGTGGAAACGCGTTCTCTGGAGTGATGAATCATGCTTCACCATCTGGCAGTCTGACAGACAAATCTGGGTTTGGCGGATGCCAGGAGAACGCTACCTGCCCGAATGCATAGTGCCAACAGTAAAGTTTGGTGGAGGAGGAAAAATGGTCTAGGGCTGTTTTCAGGGTTCGGGCTAGGCGCCTTAGTTCCAGTGAAGGGAAATCTTAACGCTACAGCATACAATGACATTCTAGACGATTATTTTCTTCCAACTTTGTGGCAACAGTTTGGGGAAGGCCCTTTCCTGTTTCAGCATGACAATGCCCCTGTGCACAAAGCGAGGTCCATACAGAAATGGTTTGCCGAGATCAGTGTGAAAGAACTTGACTGGCCTGCACAGAGCTCTGACCTCAACCCCATCGAACACCTTTGGGATGAATTGGAACGCCGACTGCAAGACAGGCCCAATCGCCAAACATCCCTGCCCGGCCTCACTAATGCTCTTGTGGTTGAATGGAAGCAAGTCCCCGCAGCAATGTTTCAACATCTAGTGGAAAGCCTTCCCAGAAGAGTGGAGGATGTTATAGCAGCAAAGGGGGGACCAACTCCATATTAATGCCCATGATTTTGGAATGGCATGTTCGAGGAGCAAATGTCCACATACACTACATGACCAAAAGTATATTGCTCTCTCTCACACACATGGGTGAACACAGCAGATACACACACAGACAGACACGCACCAATTGAAGCTCCTATTCTGATTGATGGGATTTATAGCCTTCACATTCAGTCAGAAGAGTGTTTCTTTCTCTACATGCTCTAAACCTCATCAGCTGACTTCAGAGCCCCGATGTGTCAGTTGAGGAGAGAAGCTTTAGTCACTGTGATCACACCTGACTCATTTTCCCACCCTCACTCTCCTCCTGTCTCTCCTTTTCCCACAACTATTCGCTCCCACTCTTTCTCCTTTAATGGCCCCTCCCTCCCCCGCTCCCTCCCTCCATCAGCGCGACTACCTCCCATTTTCTATCACTCCCTCCATCTCTCTCCCCCAATCTCTCTCCCTCATCACCCCCACCATCTCTCTCCCTCATCACCCCCACCATCTCTCCCCCTCCATCACCCCCACCATCTCTCTCCCTCATCACCCCCACCATCTCTCTCCCTCATCACCCCCACCATCTCTCCCCCTCCATCTCTCTCCCTCCATCACCCCCACCATCTCTCTCCCTCATCACTCCCACTTTCTCTCTCCCTCCTTTATCAACCGGTCCAGCCCTCTCTTCTGCCAACGAGTCCTCTCTTTTCTTTGGTAGTCTGCAGAGTCCACTCACTGGTCACACTGGTCTGAATCAATGGCTACATCCCAAATGACACACCCTATATAGTGCACTTATTAGGGCACTAAAGGGGAAATAGTGTGTCATTTGAGATGATGATGATGTAATAAAGCAGATTGTTTTGTTATATTCCTTCAACTGACTGTACTGCTCTGCCACTGTTACTACTATAGAGGGAGTAGGGAGCCATTTTGGACAAATCTGTGGTTGATTTATGGTCAAAATGGTCCAAGTGGTTTCTCTGCTGCGTTGGAGGATAAAATCCCCAGCCAAGCCAATGTGTCTGACTGAATAAATAAATGTAACACAGTATCTAGGTATAGATAGTCTGAATGGATATGAACACACAGACATGGTTAATTATTTGTCATTACTGTGTGAGAGTCATGAAGTCACAGAGGGTGAAATAATATTTCTAATGGAAACTAAATGGAATTAAACCGTGAATTAAACCGTGAATTTGACCGTGGGTTCTCCTCAATGTCAGACTGAGAGACAGGCCGATTCCTCACTAGACACACTGTCTCTCTCACATATACACACGTGTTCACTCCCACACGCACACACAAATAAATCCCATTGCTGGGAATGAATCTCCACAAAATCAGATAATCCTTCACTCGCTCTCTTGGTCTCTCTCCATCACACACACACACACACACACACACACAGACACAGACACATTGAGAGTATCTTCCTTGATCACCTGAGCAGAGCACTGCTATGCAGACGTAAGGAGCTCAGGTGACAGAAATGAATTGACCATATAAATGACCTGCCTGTCTGTCTAGAGACATGATGACAATACGACCCAGCCTGAAAACTGTCCTGTGTGTATTTATTTATGTTTGTGTGCAGTCAAGAGAGGTTGTGAGTGTTTTAATGTGAGGTTTTGTATGTGTGTGTGTGTGATGCATGGGTATGTGTGTGTACATGTGTGTCTACAGTACATGTCGCGGATCCCTCAGGAACTTTCATCACGCACACCTGTCCTCTATTCCCACTGATTAGTATATATGTGCCCTTTGGTTTCCATGGTTTTGCTGATTACTGTTCCCATGTCCGTTTGTGGTGTGAGGACCTAACACTTGGTGCAGCTGTTTCGCTTCGTGCTTTATGTATTGTGTATTACGGGAATCGTCCCGTGTAGTTCAACGAGGTTTACCCTCGCTCTTTAGTTTGGGTACAGCCTAGTGTTTTTGTATACGTGTTTGTTTTGGGTGTATTAAAAACCCCTATTGTGTATTCCTGCGTCTGTCTCCAAAATCCTTTATACCAGCGTGACAGTACACTATGCATGTGCTCCCATCTATCTTATAATGAGCTTATCAGAAACAGAGGCGGCTGAATTCAGAGCTGTTGTCTGGTTGGTCATGACTTTCTCTGCTAGTGGTTTGAGTTTCAAATAGCAACCTACTCCCTTTATTGTGCAGTATTTTTGACCGGACCCTTATAAGTAGTGCACTTTAAAGGGAATAGGGTGCCATTTGGGATGCAAACACTGTACTGGGCTGGCTGCTGAAAGTTCTGAATATGTAGCAAATTTAACAACTGACTTTGACTCAACTTCCTGCATCCATTAAATACAAGGTGAAAGAAAATGAATCTTAACATGGACAAATGGTGAGACTTAACAATCCAGAAACATCTCCCCAACTCTCTTTTTTCACTCTCTGCACAATCCCTTGTGTCCTGTCACAATAGCAGAATTAGTATATTTAGAACCCAGCAGCCTCCTGGGGCTTCTCATCAAACAGTTCCAAAATGCTGCAAGCACACACACAGACACACACAGACACACACCATTCCCTAAACACAGAACAAAACTTAAACAACACTACTCTCTCATCTTCCTTTTGTTTTCAGAGGTAGGGAGAGGGCGTGGATTAGTCTGTACTTTAAAGCTGAATCTTGGGATGCCTCCTCAAACCGAGAGTATGTTTAAATAACAGTATAAATGTCAACCCAGTTCCTGAAGACCAAAGTATACTTTTTTTTGGGGGGGGGCTACTTTTTACCCTGTTTTCTTCCCAATTGGTAGTTACAGTCTTGTCCCATCTCTGCAACTCCAGTACGGACTCGGGAGAGGCGAAGGCCGAGAGCCATGCGTCCTACGAAACACAACACTGCTTCTTGACACACTGCTCGCTTAACCCGGAAGCCAGCCACACCAATGTGTTGGAGGAAACACCGTCCAACTGGTGATTGTGTCAGCGTGCATGCACCTGGGCCCGCCACACGAGTCGTAGAGCGAGATGGGACAAGGAAATCCAGGCCGGCCACACCGTCCCCTAATCCGGACGATGCTGGGCCAATTGTGACCCGCCTCATGGGTCTCCTGATCGCGGCCGGCTGCGACACAGCCTGGGATCGAACCAGGATCTGTAGTGACGCCTTTAGCACTGCGATGCAGTGCCTTAGACCGCTGCGCCACTCGGGAGGCCAAAAATAGACTTCTAGCAAATCAAATCAAATGTATTTATATAGCCCTTCTTACATCAGCTGATATCTCAAAGTGCTGTACAGAAACCCAGCCTAAAACCCCAAACAGCAAGCAATGCAGGTGTAGAAGCACGGTGGCTAGGAAAAACTCCCTAGAAAGGCCAAAACCTAGGAAGAAACCTAGAGAGGAACCAGGCTATGAGGGGTGGCCAGTCCTCGCTATGAGGGGTGGCCAGTCGAGGGTGCAACAGCTCAGCACCTCAGGAGTAAATGTCAGTTGGCTTTCATAGCCGATCATTGAGAGTATCTCTACTGCTCCTGCTGTCTCTAGAGAGTTGAAAACAGCAGGTCTGGGACAGGTAGCATGTCCAGTGAACAGGTCAGAGTTCCATAGCCGCAGGCAGAATAGTTCAAACTGGAGCAGCAGCACATCCAGGTGGACTGGGGACTGCAAGGAGTCATCATGCCAGGTAGTCCTGAGGCATGGTCCTAGGGCTCAGGTCCTCCGAGAGAGAGAAAGAAAGGAGAGAAAGAGAGAATTAGAGAGAGCATACTTAAATTCACACAGGACGCCGGATAAGACAGGAGAAATACTCCAGATATAACAGACTGACCCTAGCCCCCCCGACACATAAATTACTGCAGCATAAATACTGGAGGCTGAGACAGGAGGGGTCAGGAGACACTGTGGCCCCATCCGATGATACCCCCGGACAGGGCCAAACAGGCAGGATATAACCCCACCCACTTTGCCAATGCACAGCCCCCACACCACTAGAGGGATATCTTCAGTTGTACATCTGCCACTTCATATAAATCTGGATGGAGTCCTGTCTAATCTATTCTGATGACTAAGAGTCAAATTGGAATTGACTACTGGATCTAGAAGAGTGTGTGTGTGTGTGTGTGTGTGTGTGTGTGTGTGTGTGTGTGTGTGTGTGTGTGTGTGTGTGCCTGTCCGTATACGTACCTTCTTTCCCTAGCAGGAAGTCCAGGAAGTGGTAGGTGTAGGCCACGCCCACCTTGGTCTCCACCTGTGGCCGTCGGAGGGTGGAAAAAATCTTTCCGGGACTCCTCTCCTCCCCCTCCCTCCGCAGCTTAGGAAGCCTGCAGCCCATCACCCTGCAGAGAGAGGGCTGGGGGGAGAGAGAGACAGAGAAAGAGGAGATGGACAATTGAAAGGAAGAGAGAAAGCCAGGGAGATAAGAGAGAGAGGGGGGGAGAGAATGAGATGGAGAGAAATAGGAGTGAGAGAGAGAAAGAGAGAGAAAAGAGAGGAGAGAAAGAGGGAGGAGTGAAAGAGAGATGGAAGGGGAGAGAGAGAGAGATGGAAGGGGAGAGAGAGAGAGATGGAAGGGAAGAGAGAGAGAGAGAGATGGAAGGGAAGAGAGAGAGAGAGAGAGAAGGGAAGAGAGAGAGAGAGAGAGAGAGAAGGGAAGAGAGAGAGAGAGAGAGAGAGAGAGAGAGAGAGAGAGAAGGAAGGGGAGAGAGATGGAGAGAAAGAGGAGTGAGAAAGAACAAAGATGGAGTGAGAGAAAAAAAATATTTGCATAAAGAAAAACTTGTTTCTAAATATATAACAGTCAGAGACAAGGTGTTGCATCAGAGCATTAAATCCTCCCTCTGCCTGCCGTGAGAGACACAACCATGGGGTATAATGTGTCACAACACACACACACACAAAAAAAAGCAAACACACAGGCACACACACAGACACACTCACGCACACAGGTGGCTAAAAACAGACCTCCCTACATCTTCTGCCAACTTGCTACCTATGGCCCGGCTAGCTGTCTGAATCTCACATTTATGATCACTCGGCTAAGCATGTCTCTCCTTAATGTCAATATGCCTTGTCCATTTCTCTTCTGGTTAGTGTTTATTGGCTTATTTCAGTGTAGAGCCTCTAGCCCTGCTCATTATACCTTATCCAACCTTTCAGTTCCACCACCCACACATGCTATGACATCTTCTGGTTTCAATGATGTTTCTAGAGACAATATCTCTCTCATCATCACTCAATGCCTAGGTTTACCTCCACTGTATTCACATCCTACCATACCTTTGTCTGTACATTATACCTTGAAGCTATTTTATCGCCCCCAGAAACCTGCTCCTTTTACTCTCTATTCCGGTCGTCATAAACGACCAATTCTCATAGCTTTTAGCCGTACCCTTATCCTACTCCTCCTCTGCTCCTCTGGTGATGTAGAGGTTAATCCAGGCCCTGCAGTGCCTAGCTCCACTCCTATTCCCCAGGCGCTCTCTTTTGATGACTTCTGTAACCGTAATAGCCTTGGTTTCATGCATGTTAACATTAGAAGCCTCCTCCCTAAGTTTGTTTAATTCACTGCTTTAGCACACTCTGCCAACCCGGATGTCTTAGCCATGTCTGAATCCTGGCTTAGGAAGTCCACCCAAAACTCAGAAATCTTCATCCCGAACTACAACATTTTCAGACAAGATAGAACGGCCAAAGGGGGCAGTGTTGCAATCTACTGCAGAGATAGCCTGCAGAGTTCTGTCCTACTATCCAGGTCTGTAGCCAAACAATTTGAACTTCTACTTTTAAAAACCCATCTCTCTAAAAACAAGTCTCTCACCGTTGCCGCCTGCTATAGACCACCCTCTGCCCCCAGCTGTGCTCTGGACACCATATGTGAAGTGATTGCCCCCCATCTATCTTCAGAGCTCGTGCTACTAGGTGACCTAAACTGGGACATGCTTAACACCCCAGCCATCCTACAATCTAAGTTTGATGCCCTCAATCTCACACAAATTATCAATGAACCTACCAGGTACCACCCCAAAGCTGTAAACACGGGCACCCTCATAGATATCATCCTAACCAACTTGCCCTCTAAATACACCTCTGCTGTTTTCAACCAAGATCTCAGCGATCACTGCCTCATTGCCTGCATCCGTAATGGGTCAGCGGTCAAACGACCTCCACTCATCACTGTCAAACGCTCCCTGAAACATTTCAGTGAGCAAACCTTTCTAATCGACCTGGCCCGGGTATTCTGGAAGGATATTGACCTCATCCCGTCAGTAGAGGATGCCTGGTTATTGTTTTTAAATGCCTTCCTCACCATCTTAAATAAGCATTCCCCATTCAAGAAATTTAGAACCAGGAACAGATATAGCCCTTGGTTCTCTCCAGACCTGACTGCCCTTAACCAACACAAAAACATCCTGTGGCATTCTGCATTAGCATCGAACAGCCTCCGTGATATGCAACTTCTCAGGGAAGTTAGAAACCAATATACACAGGCAGTTAGAAAAGCAAAGGCTAGCTTTTTCAAGCAGAAATTTGCTTCCTGCAACACAAACTCAAAAAATTTCTGGGACACTGTAAAGTCCATGGAGAATAAGAACACCTCCTCCCAGCTGCCCACTGCACTGAGGATAGGAAACTCTGTCACCTCTGATAAATCCACTATAATTGAGATTTACAATAAGCATTTTTCTACGGCTGGCCATGCTTTCCACCTGGCTACCCCTACCGCGGTCAACAGCACTGCACCCCCACAGCTACTCACCCAAGCCTTCCCCATTTCACCTTCTCCCAAATCCAGTCAGCTGATGGTCTGAAAGAGCTGCAAAATCTGGACCCTACAAATCAGCCGGGCTAGACAATCTGGACCCTTTCTTTCTAAAATTATCTGCCGAAATTGTTGCAACCCCTATTACTAGCCTGTTCAACCTCTCTTTCGTGTCATCTGAGATTCCAAAAGATTGGAAAGCAGCAGCTGTCATCCCCCTCTTCAAAGGAGGGGACACTCTTGACCCAAACTGCTACAGACCTATATCTATCCTACCCTGCCTTTCTAAGGTCTTCGAAAGCCAAGTCTACAAACAGATTACCGACCATTTCGAATCCCACCACACCTTCTCCGCTATGCAATCTGGTTTCAGAGCTGGTCATGGGTGCACCTCAGCCACGCTCAAGGTCCTAAACGATATCGTAACCGCCATCAATAAGAAACAATACGGTGCTGCCGTATTCATTGACCTGGCCAAGGCTTTCGACTCTGTCAATCACCACATCCTCATCAGCAGACTCAATAGCCAAGGTTTCTCAAATGATTGCCTTGCCTGGTTCACCAACTACTTCTCTGATAGAGTTCAATGTGTCAAATCGGATGGCCTGTTGTCCGGGCCTCTGGCAGTCTCTATGGGGGTGCCACAGGGTTCAATTCTTGGGCCGGCTCTTTTCTCTTTATACATCAATGATGTCGCTCTTGCTGCTGGTGAGTCTCTGATCCACCTCTACGCAGACGACACCATTCTGTATACTTCTGGCCCTTCTTTGGACACTGTGTTAACTACCCTCCAGACGAGCTTCAATGCCATACAACTCTCCTTCCGTGGCCTCCAACTGCTCTTAAATACAAGTAAAACTAAATGCATGCTCTTCAACCGATCGCTGCCTGCACCTGCCCGCCCGTCCAGCATCACTACTCTGGATGGTTCTGAGTTAGAATATGTGGACAACTACAAATACCTACAGTGGGGGAAAAAAGTATTTGATCCCCTGCTGATTTTGTACGTTTGCCGACTTACAAAGAAATTATCAGTCTATAATTTTAATGGTAGGTTTTTTTGAACAGTGAGAGACAGAATAACAACAAAAATATCCAGAAAACGCATGTCAAAAATGTTATAAAATGATTTGCATTTTAATGAGGGAAATAAGTATTTGACCCCTCTGCAAAACATGACTTAGTACTTGGTGGCAATCACAGAGGTCAGACGTTTCTTGTAGTTGGCCATCAGGTTTACACACATCTCAGGAGGAATTTTGTGCCACTACTCTTTGCAGATCTTCTCCAAGTCATTAAGGTTTTGAGGCTGACGTTTGGCAACTCGAACCTTCAGCTCCCTCCACAGATTTACTATGGGAATAAGGTCTGGAGACTGGCTAGGCCACTCCAGGACCTTAATGTGCTTCTTCTTGAGCCACTCCTTTGTTGCCTTGGCCGTGTGTTTTGGGTCATTGTCATGCTGGAATACCCATCCACGACCCATTTTCAATGCCCTGGCTGAAGGAAGGATGTTCTCACCCAAGATTTGACGGTACATGGCCCCATCCATCGTCCCTTTGATGCGGTGAAGTTGTCCTGTCCCCTTAGCAGAAAAACACCCCCAAAGCATAATGTTTCCACCTCCATGTTTGATGGTGGGGATGATGTTCTTGGGGTCATAGGCAGCATTCCTCCTCCTCCAAACACGGTGAGTTGAGTTGATGCCAAAGAGCTCCATTTTGGTCTCATCTGACCACAACACTTTCACCCAGTTGTCCTCTGAATCATTCAGATGTTCATTGGCAAACTTCAGACGGGCATATATATGTATTCTTGAGTAGGGGGACCTTGCGGGCGCTGCAGGATTTCAGTCCTTCACGGTGTAGTGTGTTACCAATTGTTTTCTTGGTGACTATGGTCCCAGCTGCCTTGAGATCATTGACAAGATCCTGTGTAGTTCTGGGCTGATTCCTCACCGTTCTCATGATCATTGCAACCCCACGAGGTGAGATCTTGCATGGAGCCCCAGGCCGAGGGATATTGACAGTTATTTTGTGTTTCTTCCATTTGCGAATAATCGCACCAAATGTTGTCGCCTTCTCACCAAGATGCTTGGCGATGGTCTTGTAGCCCATTCCAGTCTTGTGTAGGTCTATAATCTTGTCCCTGACATCCTTGGAGAGCTCTTTGGTCTTGGCCATGGTGGAGAGTTTGGAATCTGATTGATTGATTGCTTCTGTGGACAGGTGTCTTTTTTACAGGTAACAAGCTGCGGTTAGGAGCACTCCCTTTAAGAGTGTGCTCCTAATCTCAGCTCGTTACCTGCATCTGGGAGCCAGAAATCTTTCTGATTGAGAGGGGGTCAAATACTTATTTCCCTCATTAAAATGCAAATCAATTTATACCATTTTTGACATGCGTTTTTCTGGATTTTTTTGTTGTTATTCTGTCTCTCACTGTTCAAATAAACCTACCATTAAAATGATAGACTGATCATTTCTTTGTAAGTGGGCAAACGTACAAAATCAGCAGGTGATCAAATACTTTTTTCCCCCACTGTAGGTGTCTGGTTAGACTGTAAGCTCTCCTTCTAGACTCACATCAAACATCTCCAATCCAAAGTTAAATCTAGAATTGGCTTCCTATTTCGCAACAAAGCATCCTTCACTCATGCTGCCAAACATACTCTCGTAAAACTGACCATACTACCGATCCTCGACTTCGGCGATGTCATTTACAAAATAGCCTCCAATACCCTACTCAATAAACTGGATGCAGTCTATCACAGTGCCATCCGTTTTGTCACCAAAGCCCCATATACTACCCACCACTGCGACCTGTACGCTCTCGTTGGCTGGCCCTTGCTTCATACTCGTCGTCAAACCCACTGGCTCCAGGTCATCTACAAGACCCTGCTAGGTAAAGTCCCTCCTTATCTCCGCTCACTGGTCACCATAGCAGCACCCACCTGTAGCACACGCTCCAGTAGGTATATCTCAATGGTCACCCCCAAAGCCAATTCCTCCTTTGGCCGTCTCTCCTTCCAGTTCTCTGCTGCCAATGACTGGAACGAACTACAAAAATCTCTGAAACTGGAAACACTTAGCTCCCTCACTAGCTTTAAGTTACCAGCTGTCAGAGCGGCTCACAGATCACTGCACCTGTACATAGCCCAGCTATAATTTAGCCCAAACAACTACCGCTTCCCCTACTGTATTTATTTATTTTGCTCCTTTGCACGCCATTATTTCTATTTCTACTTTGCACTTTCTTCCACTGCAAATCTACCATTCCAGTGTTTTACTTG
The DNA here is from genome assembly GCF_901001165.1 of Salmo trutta. NCBI lineage: Eukaryota > Metazoa > Chordata > Actinopteri > Salmoniformes > Salmonidae > Salmo > Salmo trutta. Next base: position 13,821,327 of record NC_042992.1, read on the forward strand.
CTATATTGTATTTACTTTGCCACCATGGCCTTTTTTGCCTTTACCTCCCTTATCTCACCTCATTTGCTCACATTGTATATAGACTTATTTTTCTACTGTATTATTGACTGTATGTTTGTTTTACTCCATGTGTAACTCTGTGTTGTTGTATGTGTCGAACTGTTTTCCTTTATCTTGGCCAGGTCGCAATTGTAAATGAGAACTGGTTCTCAACTTGCCTACATGGTTAAATAAAGGTGAAATAAATAAATACACAACCATGCACACACACCAATAATACAGGAATATGAATGTGTCAACCATTACATGCCTGGCCGCCTCGGATACGGCCATCCGGTAATCAAATCTGGGCGATTGGGAGCGACATGTTTGATCAGAATGAATTAAAGCAGAAATGAGAGACTGATTTCTTGCCCTGTTGACCATGACAACATTAGGACTGGAGGAGACGAGAGAAGGAAAGGAGGGGAGGAGGAGAGGAGGGAAGCTAAGGAGAAGACATACTGATAAAGGGTCAAAGTGTAGAGCACATTATAGAACCATAGAGGAGAAAAGAAGCAAACAGAACTAAGGGACTAGGGATGACAGTTATGGAACTAGGGATGACAGTTATGGAACTAGGGATGACAGTTATGGAACTAGGGATGACAGTTATGGAACTAGGGATGACAGTTATGGAACTAGGGATGACAGTTATGGAACTAGGGATGACAGTTATGGAACTAGGGATGACAGTTATGGAACTAGGGATGACAGTTATGGAACTAGGGATGACAGTTAAGGGAAAGGGGGATACCTATTCAGTTGTACAACTGAATGTATTCAACTGAAATGTGTCTTCTGTATTTAACCCAACCCCTCTGAATCAGAGAGGTGCGGGGTGCTGCCATAACTGACATCACGTCTTCGGCGCACGGGAACAGTGGGTTAACTGCCTTGTTCAGGGGCAGAACGACAGATTTTTACCTTGTCAGCTCAGGGATTCAATCTCGCAACCTTTTGGTTACTGGCCCAACACTCTAACCAATAGGAACTATGGATGACAGTTAAGGAAAAGAGGAAAGCAGAGAAAGAAGGGGAAAGGCAGAGGAGAGGAACGGAGGAGAAGAGAGGAGCGGAGTAGATGAGGATTTAGAGAGGAAAGGGGATATGAGCGAGAAAACAGGAGAGAAGATAGGAAGAGGAGAAGAAGAAGAGAGGAACGGAGGCTCCAGAAGTCAGTTGGGTGGAGCGGAGCATCGTCAGGCTAATCCGTTGTGACAGCGTCGCTACGCTCAGACCGTCTCTGCGGTTACGTTAATATCCCTGCCAGACATGGCTGGTTAGAGCCGCACGGAGACCACAGTGTGTGTGTGGGGGGTTAAAGTCACACTGAGCCGATACGGAAAGGTGTGTGTGTGAATGTGGACCAACCTCAGCCAGGCAGGGTGTGTGTGTGAGCAGAGTGTATAATGACACAAAGTCCCTTTAGGCTCACAGCAGCTCAGACACAGACATTAACTGAACTAACAGCAAAACAGACTGCATAGAGTCACAGATTTACAACATATAGCCTAACTCACTGCTGGTGATGAAGTGTGTTTGTGCAGCAGAGAGTAACATGCTTGCCTAAAAGTTAAAAACTTCTAATGAACGCATAGTCATGGGAAATAGGGGTGCTGCAGCAACCCCTGAGAAATCAGAATAAAAAATAGATTTTCTCTACTAGTCCTGTATTTGCTAACTGTTCGAACTGAATTTGGTAGAAGGGTTTTTATGTACTCTGCGCCATCGGCTTGGAACGACTTACAAAATACTTTAAAACTGGAAGAACATGTCCCGATTGGTGTTTTTAAATCATTGATGAAGGATTTTGAGGCTGATTCCTTGACCTGTCAATGTTTTTAATTTGCTGTTTTATGATTGTGTTGTACTCCTGTGAATGAAATGTTTTTTTTTACTAGATTACCTGTAGTTTTTCATGTTAACTCTCTGGAATTGTGTAATGACTTGGTGCTGCCTATCTTGGCCAGGACGATCTTGAAAAAGATTTCAAATCTCAAATCAGCACTTTCTGGTTAAATAAAGATCCATCTGCAGCGAGGGAAATACTGCACTGTACCTTTACAGCTATGAATCAACAACATTTTAGATGCAATCACATTATTCATTGTTTTCTCTCCTTACTCATTTAGGTAAACTCATGGAGAACATGCCTTCATTTTCAATAACTACAAGAGGAGACTCATCTTCAGGCTGTTCTGTAATGAGTTGGAGAGCAAATTCACACACGCACGCACGCACGTGCGCACACACAGAGAGAGATTGAGAGAGGGAAGATGGAGTGAGAGATACTCTCTTGCTTCTCTCTCTCCATCTTCCCCCTCTCAATGTCTCTCACCAGAGTGAGAGAGAAAAACAAGAGTGAGTATAGCAGGGAGAGAGTGAGAGGAGAGGAGAGAAACCTCCAGACAGACCTAGCCTCCACCAGACTCTCCAGTCGACGAGCATCATCGCACAGAGACAAGAGACAAAGTATTGCCATGGGAACTGGCTCCTTCACAGAACAGGCACTGGCTGTCATTCATTCCCTGCCTGTCTTCCTTCCTTCCTGTCCTTCGCTCACCTCTCTCCATCCTCCCGTTTGACTTTAGTCAGTCTCCATCACTTCCATCTCCCTCCCTCTTACATTTACCATCTATTCCCTCAACCCCGTCCCTACATTCACCATCTATTCCCTCCATCCTGTCCCTACATTCACCATTTATTCCCTCTGTCCTGTCCCTACATTCACCATCTATTCCCTCCATCCCTACATCCACCATCTATTCCCTCCATCCTGTCCCTACATTCACCATCTATTCCCTCCATCCTGTCCCTACATTCACCATCTATTCCCTCTGTCCTGTCCCTACATTCACCATCTATTCCCTCCATCCTGTCCCTACATTCACCATCTATTCCCTCCATCCTGTCCCTACATTCACCATCTATTCCCTCCATCCTGTCCCTACATTCACCATCTATTCCCTCCATCCTGTCCCTACATTCACCATCTATTCCCTCCATCCCTACATTCACCATCTATTCCCTCCATCCTGTCCCTACATTCACCATCTATTCCCTCCATCCCGTCCCTACATTCACCATCTATTCCCTCTATCCTGTCCCTACATTCACCATCTATTCCCTCCATCCTGTCCCTACATTCACCATCTATTCCCTCCATACTGTCCCTACATTCACCATCTATTCCCACCATCCCTACATTCACCATCTATTCCCTCCATCCCGTCCCTACATTCACCATCTATTCCCTCTATCCTGTCCCTACATTCACCATCTATTCCCTCCATCCTGTCCCTACATTCACCATCTATTCCCTCCATACTGTCCCTACATTCACCATCTATTCCCACCATCCCTACATTCACCATCTATTCCCTCTATCCTGTCCCTACATTCACCATCTATTCCCTCCATCCTGTCCCTACATTCACCATCTATTCCCTCCATCCTGTCCCTACATTCACCATCTATTCCCTCCATCCTGTCCCTACCTTCACCATCTATTCCCTCCATCCTGTCCCTACCTTCACCATCTATTCCCTCCATCCTCTCCCTACAGTCACCATCTATTCCCTCCATCCTGTCCCTACATTCACCATCTATTCCCACCATCCCTACATTCACCATCTATTCCCTCCATCCCTACATTCACCATCTATTCCCTCCATCCTGTCCCTGCATTCACCATCCTGTCCCTACATTCACCATCTATTCCCTCCATCCTGTCCCTGCATTCACCATCCTGTCCTTACATTCACCATCTATTCCCTCCATCCTGTCCCTACATTCACCATCTATTCCCTCCATCCTGTCCCTCCATTCACCATCTATTCCCTCCGTCCTGTCCCTCCATTCACCATCTATTCCCTCCATCCTGTCCCTACATTCACCATCTATTTCCTCCATCCCTACATTCACCATCTATGCCCTCCATCCTGTCCCTACATTCACCATCTATTCCCTCCATTCACCATCTATTCCCTCCATCCTGTCCCTACATTCACCATCTATTCCCTCTATCCTGTCCCTACATTCACCATCTATTCCCTCCATCCTCTCCCTCCATTCACCATCTATTCCCTCCATCCTGTCCCTACATTCACCATCTATTTCCTCCATCCCTACATTCACCATCTATGCCCTCCATCCTGTCCCTACATTCACCATCTATTCCCTCCATCCTGTCCCTACATTCACCATCTATTCCCTCCATCCTGTCCCTACATTCACCATCTATTCCCTCCATCCCGTCCCTACATTCACCATCTATTCCCTCCATCCCTACATTCACCATCTATTCCCTCCCTCCTGTCCCTACATTCACCATCTATTCCCTCCATCCTGTCCCTACATTCACCATCTATTCCCTCCATCCCTACATTCCCCATCTATTCCCTCCATCCCTACATTCACCATCTATTCCCTCCATCCCTACATTCACCATCTATTCCCTCCATCCCGTCCCTACATTCACCATCTATTCCCTCCATCCCGTCCCTACATTCACCATCTATGCCCTCCATCCTGTCCCTACCATCACCATCTATTCCCTCCATCCTGTCCCTACATTCACCATCTATTCCCTCCATCCTGTCCCTACATTCACCATCTATTCCCTCCATCCCTACATTCACCATCTATTCCCTCTATCCTGTCCCTACATTCACCATCTATGCCCTCCAACCTGTCCCTACCATCACCATCTATTCCCTCCATCCTGTCCCTACATTCACCATCTATTCCCTCCATCCTGTCCCTACATTCACCATCTATTCCCTCCATCCTGTCCCTACATTCACCATCTATGCCCTCCATCCTGTCCCTACCATCACCATCTATTCCCTCTATCCTGTCCCTACATTCACCATCTATTCCCTCTATCCTGTCCCTACATTCACCATCTATTCCCTCCATCCCTACATCCACCATCTATTCCCTTCATCCTGTCCCTACATTCACCATCTATTCCCTCCATCCCGTCCCTACATTCACCATCTATTCCCTCTATCCTGTCCCTACATTCACCATCTATTCCCTCTATCCTGTCCCTACATTCACCATCTATTCCCTCCATCCCTACATCCACCATCTATTCCCTTCATCCTGTCCCTACATTCACCATCTATTCCCTTCATCCTGTCCCTACATTCACCATCTATTCCCTCCATCCCGTCCCTACATTCACCATCTATTCCCTCCATCCTGTCCCTACATTCCCCATCTATTCCCTCCATCCCTACATTCACCATCTATTCCCTCTATCCTGTCCCTACATTCACCATCTATTCCCTCCATCCTGTCCCTACATTCACCATCTATTCCCTCTATCCTGTCCCTACATTCACCATCTATTCCCTCCATCCTGTCCCTACATTCACCATCTATTCCCTCCATCCTGTCCCTACATTCACCATCTATTCCCTCCATCCTGTCCCTACATTCACCATCTATTCCCTCCATCCTGTCCTTACATTCACCATCTATTCCCTCCATCCTCTCCCTACATTCACCATCTATTCCCTCCATCCTGTCCCTGCATTCACCATCCTGTCCCTACATTCACCATCTATTCCCTCCATCCTGTCCCTGCATTCACCATCCTATCCCTACATTCACCATCTATTCCCTCCATCCCGTCCCTACATTCACCATTTATTCCCTCTATCCTGTCTCTACATTCACCATCTATTCCCTCCATCCTGTCCCTACATTCACCATCTGTTCCCTTCATCCCTACATTCACCATCTATTCCCTCCATCCTGTCCCTACATTCACCATCTATTCCCTCCATCCCGTCCCTACATTCACCATTTATTCCCTCCATCCTGTCCCTACATTCACCATCTATTCCCTCAGACAAAACAGAGATGCTTGTTCTAGGTCCCAAGAAACAAAAAGATCTTATGTTGAATCTGACAATTAATCTTGATGGTTGTACAGTCGTCTCAAATAAAACTGTGAAGGACCTCGGCGTTACTCTGGAACCTGATCTCTCTTTTGACGAACATATCAAGATTGTTTCAAGGACAGCTGATTTTCCATCTACGTAACATTGCAAAAATCTGAAATTTTCTGTCCAAAAATGATGCAGAAAAATTAATCCATGCTGTTGTTACTTCTAGGTTAGACTACTGCAATGCTCTACTTTCCGGCTACCCGGATAAAGCACTAAATAAACTTCAGTTAGTGCTAAATACGGCTGCTAGAATCCTGACTAGAACCCAAAATTTTTATCAAATTAGTCCAGTGCTAGCCTCCCTACACTGGCTTCCTGTTAAGGCAAGGGCTGATTTCAAGGTTTTACTGTTGACCTACAAAGCATTACATGGGCTTGCTCCTACCTATCTTTCTGATTTGGTCCTGCCGTACATACCTACACGTACACTACAGTCACAAGACGCAGGCCTCCTAATTGTCCCTAGAATTTCTAAACAAACAGCTGGAGGCAGGGCTTTCTCCTATAGAGCTCAATTTTTATGGAATGGTCTGCCTACCCATGTGAGAGACGCAGACTCGGTCTCAACCTTTAAGTCCTTATTGAAGACTCATCTCTTCAGTAGGTCCTATGATTGAGTGTAGTCTGGCCCAGGAGTGTGAAGGTGAACGGAAAGGCACTGGAGCAACGAACCGCCCTTGATGTTTCTGCCTGGCCGGTTCCCCTCTCTCCACTGAGATTCTCTGCCTCTAACCCTATTACAGGGGCTGAGTCACTGGCTTACTGGTGCTCTTCCATGCCGTCCCTAGGAGGGGTGCGTCACTCGAGTGGGTTGAGTCTCTGACGTGGTCTTCCTGTCTGGGTTGGCGCCCACCCTTGGGTTATGCCGTGGCGGAGATCTTTGTGGGCTATACTCGGCCTTGTCTCAGGATGGTAAGTTGGTGGTTGAAAATATCCCTCTAGTGGTGTGGGGGCTGTGTTTTGGCAAAGTGGGTGGGGTTATATCCTGTCTGTTTGGCCCTGTCCGGGGGTATCATCGGATAGGGCCACAGTGTCTCCTGACTCCTCCTGTCTCAGCCTCCAGTATTTATGCTGCAGTAGTTTATGTGTCAGGGGGCTAGGGTCAGTCTGTTATTTCTGGAGTATTTCTCCTGTCTTATCCGGTGTCCTGTGTGAATTTAAGTATGCTCTCTCTAATTCTCCCGTTCTTTCTCTCTCTCGGAGGACCTGAGCCCTAGGACCATGCCTCAGGACTACCTGGCATGATGACTCCTTGCTGTCCCCAGTCCACCTGGACGTGCTGCTGCTCCAGTTTCAACTGTTTTGCCTGCGGCTATGGAACACTGACCTGTTCACCGGACGTGCTACCTGTCCCAGACCTGCTGTTTTCAACTCTCTAGAGACAGCAGGAGCAGTATAGATACTCTCAATGATCGGCTATGAAAAGCCAACTGACATTTACTCCTGAGGTGCTGACCTGTTGCACCCTCAACAACTACTGTGATTATTATTATTATTATTATTATTATTATTTGACGCTGCTGGTCATCTATGAACATTTTAACATCTTGGCCATGTTCTGTTAGAATCTCCACCCGGCACAGCTAGAAGAGGACTGGCAACCCCTCATAGCCTGGTTCCTCTCTAGGTTTCTTCCTAGGTTTTGGAATTTCTAAGGAGTTCTTCCTAGCCACCGTCCTTCTACACCTGCATTGCTTGCTGTTTGGGGTTTTAGGCTGGGTTTCTGTACAGCACTTTGAGATATCAGCTGATCTAAGAAGGGCTACATAAATAAATGTGATTTGATCCCATCCCTACATCCACCATCTATTCCCTCCATCCCGTCCCTACATTCACCATCTATTCCCTCCATCCTGTCCCTACATTCACCATCTATTCCCTCCATCCCGTCCCTACATTCACCATCTATTCCCTCCATCCTGTCCCTACATTCACCATCTATTCCCTCCATCCTGTCCCTACATTCACCATCTATTCCCTCCATCCTGTCCCTACATTCACCATCTATTCCCTCCATCCTGTCCCTACATTCACCATCTATTCCCTCCATCCTGTCCCTACATTCACCATCTATTCCCTCCATCCCGTCCCTACATTCACCATCTATTCCCTCCATCCTGTCCCTACATTCACCATCTATTCCCTCCATCCTGTCCCTACATTCACCATCTATTCCCTCCATCCCGTCCCTACATTCACCATCTATTCCCTCTATCCTGTCCCTACATTCACCATCTATTCCCTCTATCCTGTCCCTACATTCACCATCTATTCCCTCTATCCTGTCCCTACATTCACCATCTATTCCCTCTATCCTGTCCCTACATTCACCATCTATTCCCTCTATCCTGTCCCTACATTCACCATCTATTCCCTCCATCCTCTCCCTACATTCACCATCTATTCCCTCCATCCCGTCCCTACATTCACCATCTGTTCCCTCCATCCTGTCCCTACATTCACCATCTATTCCCTCTGTCCTGTCCCTACATTCACCATCTATTCCCTCCATCCCGTCCCTACATTCCCCCTCCTCAGTCCTTTTCCTTACCATGTTCCTCTCCTTACATTTCCCCTCTGTGTCCTTGTGTCTCTCATACAGTAGCCCTCATCAACTTAGACATTCCCTTCCTTCCTGCCTCCCTTCCTCCCCTACTCCCTCCCTTCCTCCACCACTCCCTTCCTCACCCACTCCCTCCCTCCGGTTCACATCTCCTATTGCTCTAACAGCAGAAGATGCTTTTCCCATAAAGTAGTCCAACCACATTCTCCACCAATCCTGTAAGAGACTGCTTCCGTTATTAGAAGACACAGATAAACTACAGCCACACTGTACTCTGTGCCCTCGGCCTGTAAGCACACTGTTTGTATGCTAGCTAGCACACAGGGAAAACATGAAGGTTAAAGTAGGACAGGAGGAGACACACTTTTAATTGGTTCTACTGCTGAAGCTTTTAAAGGCCCAGTGCAGTCATTTTTATCTCAATATCAAATCATTTCTGGGTAACAATTAAGTTCCTTACAGTTGTTATTTTTTTCACTTAAAAATGTACAAAAAAATAACTTTTTAGCAAACAGCAATTTCTCAAGCAACAATTTTGCTAAGACTGTCTGGGAGTGGTCTGAGTGAGGAGCCTAATTGGTTGAGTGAGGAGCCTAATTGGATGAGTGAGGGGCCTAATTGGATGAGCCTAACGGGAGGGATCTGTGACCTAAAAACAAGCTATTATTGGCAGAGAGGTTTGAAACTCTTTGTTATTGGTCTATTAACTTACACCACATGGTGATGTCACCAGGCAGGCCAAAACTCATGTGAACTTTTCAAACAGCTCTTATACTAAAATGACATTATCTTAACTTTCACAATATTATTCCAAGCTCAGTGTGGAAATATATATAAAATGTTTTTTGACTGCACTGGGCCTTTAACTGGTTCTACTGTTGAAGCTTTTAACTGGTTCTACTGTTCTGTTCCATGCTTTTAACTGGTTCTACTGTCCTGTTCCAAGCTTTTAACTGGTTCTACTGTTGAAGCTTTTAACTGGTTCTACTGTTGAAGCTTTTAACTGGTTCTACTGTTGAAGCGTTTAACTGGTTCTACTGTTGAAGCGTTTAACTGGTTCTACTGTTGAAGCGTTTAACTGGTTCTACTGTTGAAGCTTTTAACTGGTTCTACTGTCCTGTTCCAGCGTTTAACTGGTTCTACTGTTGAAGCGTTTAACTGGTTCTACTGTTCTGTTCCAAGCTTTTAACTGGTTCTACTGTTGAAGCTTTTAACTGGTTCTACTGTTGAAGCTTTTAACTGGTTCTACTGTCCTGTTCCAAGCTTTTAACTGGTTCTACTGTCCTGTTCCAAGCTTTTAACTGGTTCTACTGTTCTGTTCAAGCGGTTAACTGGTTCTACTGTCCTGTTCCAAGCTTTTAACTGGTTCTACTGTTCTGTTCAAGCGGTTAACTGGTTCTACTGTCCTGTTCCAAGCTTTTAACTGGTTCTACTGTCCTGTTCCAAGCTTTTAACTGGTTCTACTGTTCTGTTCCAAGCTTTAACTGATTCTACTGTCCTGTTCAAGCTTTAACTGGTTCTACTGTTTTAAGCATTTAACTGGTTCTACTGTTCTGTTCCAAGCTTTTAACTTGTTCTACTCTTCTGTTCCAAGCTGTTAACTGGTTCTACTGTCCTGTTCCAAGCTTTTAACTGGTTCTACTGTCCTGTTCCAAGCTGTTAACTGGTTCTTCTGTTCTGTTCCAAACATTTACCTGGTTCTAATGTTCAAGCTTTTACCTGGTTCTTCCTGCGTGTGGTTTGAAGAGTTGGGCTTGTATGATGATGATGATGCACTGTGGTCCCTAATAACTGCTCAGCGCTACCTGTGGGGATAAGTTACCCTTTAGCATCATCATCATCATCATCCTCCTATCACAAGGTTGAGGGGTGAGGCATCTAAACCACCACTAAAAAGAGTCCTTAGGAGCTGGAAGAGGACTGGGGTTTTAGGAGCTTTGCGCTGGGGTCTTTTTGTTGAAGTGTCATCATTTCAAGGAGCGAGCACACACACACACTGGCAGACTTACCATTAGGCAGAAGAGGCAATTTTCTCAGGCCTCACATCATCAAGGGTCCTCAAGAGCAGGGCATATATAATTTCAATATAATTTCACAGTTTGAGGACCCCCCATGCTCCACTCTACCCCGACAGAGTTCCTGTGCTTTGTTTCACGTGATATGATTGAAAACGTGACTTTCACTGAAATTAAGCTGCAGCAATGAGGCGTGTTCAGAGCAGAGAAAATAAAAATTAAAAATTACCAAAGTTAATGCATTTCTTTCACAAAAAGATAGGTACTGTACTGCTGATAATACTGCCATTGTCGTCAAGGCCCATGTCATAATCTTTTTGGCCAGACAGCATCAGATACATGGGCTACATATAGTAAGACAGAGGGGCGCTGTTTCGCTCGCTCGGATGCTTTCTCTCCGGTAAAATGGTTTTGGAATAGAATTATTTATTTGGGGATGAACCCGCAAAGGTAACCTACTTTTTGAAGTGATTTGTTTGACAATCAGATGAAAACATGAATGGTTGTGTTCATGGCACATTAAAAGGTAATACATTTTTACATTCTAGTAATTTTGCAGACTCTCTTACTCAGGGATTCAAACCAGCAACCTTTCGGTTACTGGCCCAATGTTCTTACTGTAACTGCTGGCTACCTGCCACTGTATTGCATTTTTACAGTTAAAATACATCTTTATTATAAAACCATTTATAGTACTGGCCTCTGCCTGGGGCCTCCAAATCACTAAATCCACCAATGCACGCACACACATACACACAGGCAGGCAGGCTGACAGACAAACAAACACTAAACTCTAGCATTAAATGAGCATCAAAGCAAGGAGGAATGAGGAAAGAGAGAGAACAGATAGAGAGACGAAGGTAGGGGGGCATCTCATTAGAGCTGCTCTCCTAACAGAGTGTTTTTAAATGACAGCGCAACCAAACACGGATTACACGCGAGGATAATCCGTCTGTGCTGTGCCAACGCTCCTCTCTCCGCAATCTTCTGGGAAACGCGAGGGTGCGGAGAAGCGCCATTCATCTGCCGCTGAGAGCGAGTGCGGGATAGGCACACAGATGAGAAGACACTAAATATAGAAGGAGATGCAAGGGAGAGGATGAAAAGAGAAAGAGAGTGTGTAGGAGAGTGTCAAATCGCTCAAAGGGAGGCATGATCCCTGAAGAAATAAAATTAACCTAAACGGGTGTAGGCTATATAATGAATACGATTTTGCACTTAAGAGGAAAAACCTTCTTTGACATTCATGCATTGCCTGCAAACAATGTCATCCAATTCATTTCAATGTGTAGCCTAGCCTACTTTCAATGATTTGGACCAGAAGTACTGTGTAACACCAAGTCCTATGAATTTTTAAAAACGTTTCATTTGTGATGATTTAAAAACCTTAAAAGGCCCATTGCAGTCAAACGTATTTTATATATATTTCCACACTATGAGGTTGGAATAATAGTGTGACATTCTGAAAATTATGATAATGCCATTTTAGTGTAAGAGCTGTTTGAAACGACAGGCTAAAATGCCATCCCTGAAATTTCAGGCTGTTTGGTGACGTCACCTGGCGGTAAATTAGTTAATAGACCAATAAGAGAGTTACATACCTCTGCCAAAACAGCGAGTTTTCCCCTCCTTACTCAGACCACTGCCAGACAGTCCAAGCAAATTCTTGCTTGAGAAATTGATATTTGATAAGACGCTATTTTTATTTCTGGTTGACCATTTTGATTAAAAATAATCACATTAAGGTACTTAATTATTACTCAGAAAATATTTGATATTGAGATAAAAACGGCTGCATTGGGCCTTTAAGAAAACGCCAAAGGCAAATTGCACGAGTTTGCGTGACACATGGAGTGCGGCTGTGGGTTTGCCTTTTTGCGCCTGCACGCTCACCGCATGTGGCGAACTGCTTGGTGCGCATTATAATGATGGCAGTTTAGCAAACGGGAAATTATACATGACAGGTCGCTTACGCACGGAATCACTCTCTCCACATTTCCCCCGCTCACTCCATCTCTCCAGCTGCGCTTGACACAATTTACTCTCTGTCACGAATATCTGGGCTGTAGTCTCTGCTTGGAATACAAACCACATAGTATCTGGCACAGGCATCACAATCAACATCATACAGGAGACATGACTCGTTTAGGCAACAGGTTTTGGCAGAACGTAAGTAGACTATTGGAGAGAATTGTTGGGTGTTAACCGTTGCGACCTGAACTTGTGACCTGAACTGGTGCTGTGCCCATCAAACGAGCCCGTGTTACTTCCCCCGCCGTCAAAAAAGTTAACGCTGCACAGTTGAGCCTACACACCTCTCATAAAACATCTCCCAATAATTATGTTTTGTATTTGAGGCCCGAGAGATGTTGCCACTACAACAAATACATTCTGAGAATACTTGGTTTCATCCAGGAACATAACACACGTGAACTCTGACCTACATTTCAACATCTCAAACATATTTGGTTTGTTTTTAGAGTAGACAAACAAAAGGAGCCTACCGTTTGGAATCACCCGTAAGAGAAGTCTCTCGACAGTCAGGACGCATGCGCAAGCAATGTGCTCATGTTACCGACACACAAACAAGCCGAACTTTCTGTAGTGTCAATCCCCTGTCCTCTGCGTGATCACCCCGGATGACGAGCCACAAACAGCCGTTAAGGTCATGCTGCTCCGGTAACGGGAAAGCACGAATCCTCCCTCTGACAACTGTACGGTACTGTATCTCTCCGGCAGCCCGATGCGCGTGATAACAGTGTGTGAGGAGTTCTCTCCTCCTGCTCCCTCCCTATATCTCCCTCTGTGCGAGAGCGTCGGGGAAGTCTGCCTTTCCATTTCCCTCTGCTTATTGAAGTCGCTACAGTTGCAGAAGGCTGATTTAATATACAAGGAGGGAAGATTAAGAGTGTATGTGCAGAGGATGCCACAGAGACTGTAAAAGTCAAGCTTAAGTATTAATCAGAACTACAAGAGCATGCTACAGCAAATGCTTTAAGTCGTCTGGGTTCAGTTAGTCATGGACACAAGTGTTTTTATGGTAAGGGGTTCAAATGTTACAAGGGAGTCAATGTGTGTTTGGCATGGTGTGTGTCCAGGGTGTCTGGGATTCATGTTAGACAGCGGTCGCCACTGTAAATTCATATTTCATAAGGCCTATCCAGACTGCTCCATAATTCAGAGCAGTCTGTCGGTGGGGGGTGGGGGGCAGTCACACCATCATACTGTCGTTTGTGAGAACAAAATGGTCTGTGACAGAAAATTATGGTCAGTTATGTTGCCATGACAGAAAGTCAGCTCTGACCAACCAGCAGCCACTTCTGGGGTGTATGCCGAATCAGAGGGACTAATTTGAATTTGTCCAATAAATTGTTTTCCGTTGCAAAATGTTTTTCTAAGGTGTGCACTAACGAATACACAGACAACAAATAACCACCCAGGGTCACAAATTGTGTGCCTACCGTCACCAAATCCTAACAAATAAAACTAAGCTGACTTAAGTTAGGGCCAGCTTCATACTTTAATTGACTGTAGTAGAATCGTTTGGCATGTCTGCTCTTTGGATCACACTCTGGGTCTTGACCAACTTCAGATGTCAACCAGTCCACAGTGAAGACAGAGCATCTATGTAACAATAAACAGATACATATTTCAGAAACAGTGTACTCTTCTGGGAAAAAAACTACAAGGGTTATAATACAACGCAGGATCACTGAGTTAGCCAACTTTCACAAACACCTATAGATTGTCTGGTTCATTATAACAAAGCTAAACTTAGGTGTGTTTTTGGTTGTTGAGTCAATTCTTAGACAATTACAATTTCAAGGTAAAAAAAAAAAGTATTTGGGAAACATTGGCTTAGAAGACAAAGACAGGGAGTCAACAAATTTCTGAACTGATGTATCAAAATAATAAATATATTGAAATGCAAAATGTGTTTATCAATTTTAAATGCAACCAGTTAACCTGTCAGGCTGAAAAGTGATTATAATCAAACTGAAAAGATTGATGCATTAATACAAACAAACACATCAAAACACACCACCTCCAAAAAGAAACTAAAACATTCTTACAAAACACACTGTCAACAAATCAATCAGTGCAACAACAAATATATATATATAAGTGAACTTTAAGAGAACTTAAACCAGTAGTGATGGAACGCATTGCTGTTAGTTATGTCCTTCATTTCAGAGTGAATTAAAACAGGTTTCCCGACCCAGGCTGCATTATAAAAGTAGTTTATCATCAACACCGTCAGGTGAAATTGACTCAATGATTTTCCTCTTGGCGACGTACTGCAAGAGCTGGAACCGTCTAAGAAACATTGGCCACAAGATCCATAACTTAAGAAAACGGCAACACTCAAAGGCCTCCGTGCCAAATAACACCATATTCCCTATAGTTCACTACTGTTGCTCAGGGTTCTAGTCAAAAGTAGTGCACTAAATAAGGACAAGGGTGCCATTTGGTACACACTCTAAAAAAAACCATTGGCCACAATAAAAGGATTCATAACTTTCTAAACAGCAAAACTCGAGATGATATCAG
This sequence comes from Salmo trutta, assembly GCF_901001165.1. NCBI lineage: Eukaryota > Metazoa > Chordata > Actinopteri > Salmoniformes > Salmonidae > Salmo > Salmo trutta. The sequence goes on from NC_042992.1 coordinate 13,836,461, forward strand.
TGCATCCCAATTGTAAATACACTAACATCGATTCAATTAAACCCTCAACAAAAAAAGCAGGCAGGCACTTCTAATTCACTGAAGTAAATCGAAATAAAAAGGTGATTTAAGTAGCTTAAGACAGGAACCTGTCAAGAAATGATATTAAAGAGCACTAAGGCAACAGGAGCGCCTGAAAAATAATTTGCCAGTGTTGTCCTCAATTCTGCCCACAATAATTTGATGCATTAGTTTCTTAAATCAGAGGAAAATGGGGATGGAAACTTGAATTAATAATAGAAAAAGTCAAAATCAACACACTATTCTAAAGACTAATTTGTTGTATTACAAATCTATGTACAGAAGCCCAGCAAAAAGCTTTACACCCAAACAAACTGACATTAAACTTTCAACATAAATAGTCAAACATAAAATATAAATATGCACAGATGAGCTTAAAAGTAGTCTTTTTGGGGGTTATCAAAACCAACCCCCACCCTCCCCCAAAATAAATAAAAAAGGCAGACACCACGCGTTGCTCTGTGCTGTAAACAAGCTGAAGCTCCAAAACCACTTCCACTCTTCCCTGTTTGAGATGGGTTGAAAGCGGTCCAAACGCCAGGACCATGGTCCTAGCCAAGCCAAACATGGTCACAGTGACCACGCCCATTGGGTGCAGGTGCAAGTGTCGAGCCGCCACGGTCGGGTCTCAAAGTGAGCAAGAGATGTCGTAGAGAGAAAGCATCCTGAAAGTGTATATTTTTAAAGTCTATTGCTGCTAGCTCTCTAAAGGCCAGGATGTCACCTTGTGCTGCAGTCTGCATGGAGACGTCGCCCCCTTGTGGTGGAGAGGAATAACAAGCATTCAGTCAACTATCAGCTAGGATTCTAGAGCTTTTTCCAGAATGGGAGAATATTCATTGCATTTATTTTATTCCTCGCGTCCTTTCCGCGCCTCCTTCTCAAAACCCATTGGGTTACCTCGTCCTCAAATTGCATTGGAAAAGAAGGCCTGAGGGGCAGGACCTTGGTCCATCTCCTCCAATTTGATCGAGAAGGAGGTGAGGAGATAGGATGCGAGGAATTGCAAGACAAATTGAGACTGTCCACAGTCTGACAATTAGAGGAAAGAGAATAGAGTATGTTCCTGAAGATGGACAGATTCTGCCATCATCCCTGACAATACACAGACAGACAGATAATTCATTAATTGAGCATTTGAATCAGCACTTAACACTTGCTCCACAATCACTAATTACTTAAATGACTGAAGACTGGAGAGAGAACAATTGAGATGAATTGTAAGAACAATGAAGAGATGGAGAAAGACTTGATAGAAATGGCAGATGAGATACAGGAGGGAGGGGGAAGATGGATAGAAAGGTTAGCAGAACAAAAAGAGACAAATCAGGAGGGTCTGAGTGAGTGAGTGAGAGTGTGTGTGTGTGTGTGTGTGTGTTCACCTGGTACAGCAGGAGGGTCAGTGGACTACAGCAGAGTGAGCAGAGTCTGGACTCCGCAGTCCACAAAGTTCTGGAAACGGGGCATCACATCACATAATGAGCCGGCTGAAACAACCACAGTGAACCTTAACACAGGAACTACTACAGTAAACACACCCTTGGGAGAAAAATCAGTCATCCTTAGCCAACACATGAATTACTGCAAATACTGATACACTGGCATGCAGATGGTCAATATGATATCCGCTTAAAGCACTCACACCAACATGACAATATAGGCTTTACCCTACATTGCCACTTAGTAGCCATTACTCGATCAGATGACAGAATACACATCAGGGATGGGCTACTGGTTGCCTGGAAACTTGACATTGAATTATACGTCGGGTTGAAATGAGCATTTGAGTCAAGTCAGAATGTGGAATAAAATGATATTTTAACGTACCTCACCGGTTGTCCGTGTGGTTGGTCCATTTGGCAGTAGGAATGTGAAACATATCCACAGGAAAGTAGAATTACATCAACGTTTCAAAGCATTTTATTCAACATTCTGGCTTGTAGAAGTCGCGAGACGAAAAGGAAATGTCTGCCCAATGTAAAATTCAATGCCGGGTTTCCAGGCAAGGCAACTGGCGGTCCACGGGGAACTCAGTCGAGGTCTTAACTTACTGTTGAGAGTTAAAATAGTGGTGTTATTATTTTTTTTTGGGAGGGGGGGAAATTGTGCACCAGCTGTTCTCTTGTTTTGTCAGTCACTGATAGTCACTTAATTATCCCATGTCAGCTAACATTTTTTAGAAGTTAGTCTAGACAGCTGTCAAATTACCAACCAGGGGACCCCCCCACAATTTTTTGTCACACATTCAGATATATTAAAAACTGCAAACATTGGTCCCCGAGTGGCGCAATAGTCTAAGGCACTGCATCACGGTGTTGCGGCGTCACTACAGCCTGGGGTTCGATCCCAGGCTGTGTCACAACCGGCCGTGACTGGGAGTCCCATAGGGCGGTGCACAATTGGTCCAGCATCACCCTGGTTAGGGGAGGGTTTGGCCGGGGGGGCTTTACTTGGCTCATCACACTCTAGCAACTCCTTGTGGTGGGCCAGGCGCCTGCAGGCTGACTTCGATCGTCAGTTGAACAGTGTTTCCTTCGACACATTGGTGCGGCTGGCTTCTGGGTTTGGCAGGTCATGTTTCGGAGGACGCATTACTCGACCTTCACCTGTCCTGAGGCCGTTGGGGAGTTGCAGCGATGAGACAAGATCGTAACTGGATTGCAATTGGATATCACGAAATTGGGGACTGAAGGAGGTAAAAATGTTATATAATATTTTTTTTAAAATTATGCTAACATTTCTCTCCGCCCATGGCAAAATGTGTAGAATTGCAGTAAATGAACAGTAAAACGCCCCTACAATAACATATGGCTTAGGACCCACAAAAGGCTAGGGCCGGGTCTGACATTAACTTTTTTAGCTTGTTATAAAGCTGAAGTCACTTGTCAACAAACAAAAAAGGTCCATTAACACCATATGCCAAAAGGGTGAACTTGAAAATGAGCGAAGTACATAGGAGGGATCTGAAATCATTTTCTGTGCTTGCCCATAGACCACGTGTCAAACTCGTTCCACAGAGGGTGTCTACAGGTTCCTCTCCTCCCTTTTACTTAATTGATGAATTAAGGTCACTGATAAGTAAGGAACTCCCTTCACCTGGTCATCTTGGGCTTAATTGAAAGGAAAAGCTAACACTAGGCCCTCCATGGAATGAGTTTGACACCCCTGCCATAGACCATGTTATCACCCCTTAACGGCCATCCAAAATAATGTACCCAAAAACTAAATAAAAAGGACTGCTACATTTAGCTGGCATGTTCCAGGAGGGACGAGAGGAATCATGACATTGACAAAATATACTGCTCCAAAAAAACTAAGGGAACACTAAAATAACACATCCTAGATCTGAATGAATGAAATAATCTTATTAAATACTTTTTTCTTTACATAGTTGAATGTGCGGACAACAAAAATTACACAAAAATAATCAATGGAAATCCAATTTATCAACCCATGGAGGTCTGGATTTGGAGTCACACTCAAAATTAAAGTGGAAAACCACACTACAGGCTGATCCAACTTTGATGTAATGTCCTTAAAACAAGTCAAAATGAGGCTCAGTAGTGTGTGTGGCCTCCACGTGCCTGTATGACCTCCCTACAACGCCTGGGCATGCTCCTGATGAGGTGGCGGATGGTCTCCTGAGGGATCTCCTTCCAGACCTGGACTAAAGCATCCGCCAACTCCTGGACAGTCTGTGGCGCAACGTGGCTTTGGTGGATGGAGCGAGACATGATGTCCCAGATGTGCTCAATTGGATTCAGGTCTGGGGAACGGGCGGGCCAGTCCATAGCATCAATGCCTTCCTCTTGCAGGAACTGCTGACACACTCCAGCCACATGAGGTCTAGCATTGTCTTGCATTAGGAGGAACCCAGGGCCAACCGCACCAGCATATGGTCTCACAAGGGGTCTGAGGATCTCATCTCGGTACCTAATGGCAGTCAGGCTACCTCTGGCGAGCACATGGAGGACTGTGCGGCCCCCCAAAGAAATGCCATCCCACACCATGACTGACCCACCGCCAAACCGGTCATGCTGGAGGATGTTGCAGGCAGCAGAACGTTCTCCACGGCGTCTCCAGACTCTGTCACATGTGCTCAGTGTGAACCTGCTTTCATCTGTGAAGAGCACATGGCGCCAGTGGCGAATTTGCCAATCTTGGTGTTCTCTGGCAAATGCCAAACGTCCTGCATGGTTTTGGGCTGTAAGCACAACCCCCACCTGTGGACGTCGGGCCCTCATACCACCCTCATGGAGTCTGTTTCTGACTGTTTGAGCAGACACGCACATTTGTGGCCTACTGGAGGTCATTTTGCAGGGCTCTGGCAGTGCTCCTCCTGCTCCTCCTTGCACAAAGGCGGAGGTAGCGGTCCTGCTGCTGGGTTGTTGCCCTCCTACGGCCTCCTCCACATCTCCTGATGTACTGGCCTGTCTCCTGGTAGCGCCTCCATGCTCTGGACACTACGATGACAGACACAGCAAACCTTCTTGCCACAGCTCGCATTGATGTGCCATCCTGGATGAGCTGCACTACCTGAGCCACTTGTGTGGGTTGTAGACTCCGTCTCATGCTACCACTAGAGTGAAGGCACCGCCAGCATTCAAAAGTGACCAAAACATCAGCCAGGAAGCATAGGAACTGAGAAGTGGTCTGTGGTCACCACCTGCAGAACCACTCCTTTATTGGGGGTGTCTTGCTAATTGCCTATAATTTCCACCTGTTGTCTATTCCATTTGCACAACAGCATGTTAAATTTATTGTCAGTGTTGCTCCCTAAGTGGACAATTTGATTTCACAGAAGTGTGATTGACTTGGAGTTCCATTGTGTTGTTTAAGTGTTCCCTTTATTTTTTTGAGCAGTGTATATTTAGTGGAGTCAAATATTTTCAAATAGCCTATTCCACTCTGGCGTTCTGTGGTACCAACAAGATGTGTAGTAGCCCATCTGGCTTTCTGTGGTACCAATGAGGTGTGTAGTAGTCCATCTGGCTTTCGGTGGTACCAACGAGATGTGTAGTAGCCCATCTGGCTTTCTGTGGTACCAATGAGGTGTGTAGTAGTCCATCTGGCTTTCTGTGGTACCAACGAGATGTGTAGTAGCCCATCTGGCTTTCTGTGGTACCAATGAGATGTGTAGTAGCCCATCTGGCTTTCTGTGGTACCAACGAGGTGTGTAGTAGCCCATCTGGCTTTCTGTGGTACCAACGAGGTGTGTAGAAATAAAATATACTACAAAAATAAACGTATTTACTCAAAATGATGGCGCAAAATCAACGACGACTTTTCACAGTGAAGAAGCTGTATCCATGTTGGTTTGTGATAAGGATTTCGGACACATCCTTGCACTTTGAAAGCGATGATGTCGAGGTGAGTGAAATAAGTAAACAGCAGATATACGTTTGGTGTTGTTGATGTTTGATGCTGTGAAACGTGGGGAAAAGTAAATCATGTCACGATCACTTGGTTGGTACAGCTAGTACAGGCGAGCACATAAGCATGGAGCAGGAGATCCCACGGTTGCTCTCTGACTCATGGAAATAGTTGCAGTGTTTAGCTGTATATAGATATACATTCTCTCAAATGTTGTGCACAAATTTGTTTACATCCCTGTTAGTGAGCATTTCTCCTTTGTCAAGATAATCCATCCACCTGACAGGTGTGGCATATCAAGAAGCTGATTAAACAGCATGATAGTTACACAGGTGCACCTTGTGCTGGGGGGGAATAAAAAGGCCACTCTAAAATGTGCAGTTTTGTCACAATGCCACAGATGTCTCAAGCTTTGAAGGAGCGTACAATTGGCATACTGACTGCAGGAATGTCCACCAGACCTGTTGCCAGATAATTGAATCTTAATTTCTGTACCACGGACCACGTAACCACACCAGCCCAGGACCTCCACATCCAGCTTCTTCACTTGCAGGATCGTCTGAGACCAGCCAACCGGACAGCTGATGAAAGACAGTCTCAGGGAAGCTCATCCGAGTGCTCCTCATCAGGATCTTGACCTGACTGCAGTTCAGCGTCATAAGCAACTTCAGTGGGCAAATGCTCACCTTAGATGGCCAGTGGCCCGCTAGAGAAGTGTGCTCTTCATGGATGAATCCCGGTTTCAACCGTTCCGGCCAGATGGCAGACAGCGTGCATGGCGTTGTGTGGGTAAGAGGTTTGCTGAGGTTGTGAACAGAGTGCCTCATGGTGGCGGTGGGGTTATGGTATGGGCAGGCATAAGCTACGGACAACGAACACAATTGCAGACACCCTGCTGAGATCCATTGTCATGCCATTGATCCCTCACCATCACCTCATGTTTCAGCATGATAATGCATGAGTGTTAATTGTTTTTTTTGATAGTGAGGGTCTTTACATAATAAACGCCAAAATGAGTGTTATTCTTACTGACATGAATGTGGTGTCATATTAAAGAAGAGGTTGTGCTCTTTAAAAAACTAGGTTAATTGTTTTTGCACAAGGTATGTTTGTTTGAAATTCTGAGTATTCTACAGCAGCAGCCCAAAATTCTATTGGGATCTAAAGGGTTAATAGGCAAAGTCAGATTCATATCAAATGGACAGAAAATAGACCATTTGGGCTTCTATAACGATAAGACATTGGAGTGTCCCTATAAAAACAGACTTCGGCTATTGGCCCTTATCATTCGAGAGAGAAAAATATAGATTTAGCACTGCTTTGGTAAGACTCATAGCTCTATCTACAATTTGTTCTATTGCTTTGTGTAAATATAAAATACTTATTGAAATAGGCTATAGCAAATGGGAATATAGCCAATTTACTGCCCTGCTGTGTGCTGCCACTGCCTGATCCAATTCTGATTGGAGTAATTGTTTCATATTGTGATATTTTTTACTTGTCCATTCAGACAACTTAAATCTATATTCTGGTTGTCCAACATGTTTTATTTTTCTACTTGCCCCCGACAAGGGGACGAGCCCTGGCATGTATGGGTATGGAACTCATGATGAGTTTACATTTTTTGTGGCCCCACCCCCATCAAAGTTGCCCATCCCTGATACAGATAGATAGTAAAAACGTCACGTCTACATAGCTTTTCCAATCAGTTAAAATAAAATATTGGGAATGCATCTTAGCAGTTTGCAAAATGTAGTCATTCAGAGGAAGTGTCACCTGGTTGATGAGCCGTGTCCTCTGCTCCCCAGTCCAGTGTGGTGAGGCGTACTGGGAGAGGAGAGCAGGGGTCAAAAGGTCAATACATACATGTGTAAAATGCATCCTTTTCCTCAATAAGTTATATGGGGAGAGGAACAGGTGGGAGTGTGTTTATCATGCTATGGTACAGTATTAAAGCAGATGTATGTGTGTGGTCTCTAGCATGTCACGCATGTATATTAGTTTGGATTAGTATTGATGCGGAATGTGTCATGTTGTAGTGCATGTTTTCATACCAAACGCCACTAGGAGTTCTCCAGGGAACAATACATTTATTCAATGAATACATTATCCCCCCCCAAAAAAGGTTATCTGCCTGCATGAGTGTGTTTGTTTGTTTGTTTGTTTACCTGGTACGCGTAAGCGGTTTGCGAGTAGCTCATGGGCATCTGTGGAATCATGACTCCTGGAAAGCCGTTGTACGAGTAAGGCTGAGAAGACAGGAAGGAGAAAACCGCAGTGTCAAAGGTAGATGTACGCAAAGTTCTATCTGCAACGTTCCACAATGTTTGCCTACTGAACATGGCCCTGGTGTGCTGGGCGGGCAGGTTGAGGTTGGTGCACTTTTGGGACCACTAGTCCTAAAGTGTGAACTGATTCAAGCCCATCTTGCAACACAGTGCATGTGTCCCAAATGGCGCCCTGGTCAAAAGTAGTGCACTTCCTAGGGAATAGGGTGACATTTAAGACACACCCAGTGGCTTTGAAGTGATGACAGGGCCTTACCTGGAAGTAGGGATTGCCGCCATTGAGTACAGGTGAAGGCTGAGCCATGCCCCCGCCCATAGGAGAGCAGCAGGTGCAGTAGATGTACTGGGAGGGGGTTATCCAGGGGGCCTGACCAACCAGGTGAGACGGCATGAAACCTGGGCGGGTAAACAAATAAACCTTCATTCGCATTCTACGCTGACTATAATTAAAGACATGCCAGGCTTCACAATGCCTAGATGGGGGTTTGACATTTCAACTAACCACTAATAATTTGATATAGCAATTTGATGGCCGACTGCAGTCGATCTGGCATGCAACCATTGGTTGATGCAATGTCTGCAATGTGGTCAACGTAAAACACGTTTAGCCACAACCCAGACTTCTGTTGTGGCAATGGAGTACCAAAGGCAAGGAGCAGAAGCCATAAGAAAATGTTGAGACTAAGACATATCAATGGACCAAATGCACACAAGCAACACTCACGTGAGCTCCTTTCCTTCATGATTGCTGGACCCAGCTTGAGTTTCCTCCCTTTAAAACTGATCTGTTGCTACAGAGTAAACATGGTGAAGACGAAACACATTAGCTTGTGAGTAGAGTGAAGGCAAAGTTTGAAAGACTTGAATGTGACCATGTTAAATTACTCTTACTTCAACGATGGTTTGGATGTCGACGTCTTCATTGAAGTAAACAAATCCATAACTACACAAAATCAAAGAGTGACATTGTTCCATATGACAATGTTTACGGGGATGCACTTTTCTTGAATAAAGGTGGAGCCTACTAATTTCAGACTTACCCTTTGCAGATACCGCCACGGTAAGTGATGATTTTCACTTCCTTCACGGCACCAAATCTCGCAAAGAAGTCCCGGATTTCGTTCTCATCCACCTAGAAAGGACAATATGAGCAAGTTAAATGATGACGATGTATCCCAATCCGTTTGGAAATCATTTGAGCAACTCACCTTCATGTCGATTCCTCCAACAAAAAGTGTGTTTGGAGTCATTTTACCTTCAGGTAAAATATAACCATTTGACAGCTTCAAACTTGCGGAAGTCTGACATCCGTTTCTCTGTTTCTGGATATCCTGGAAGAAATGAAAGTAGCTAGACATTGGTCATACCAGTTGCCTTTCACTTTTCTACAACTTCCAATCACAACATGCTCAAGTGGGCAGAAAGATTGTAGCCATCTCAGAGTAAGCCTCATCAGATGGAGAATCTATTGATCCAACTAGCTTGCTCAGTCACAGGTGAAAGGAATGAGTTATGCCCTGTGCTCAACCATCCTATCCAGGATTAGACCGTCAAAAAGGCAAGGGGGAACTGAGGGCAATCCACTTCTATTTCAGCCATCAGGATATTGTCATTGTCCACCCTTTCCCGGCTAGTTAGTTCCTAACTAACTTAACTATAGAAAAACTTGATTAGCTAAAGTTGACTATACCAAATGATTATTATTCATATGTGACAAAACTAGCTAGTTAGCCAGCCAGGTAATGAACGATTGCCCATCTTGGATGGCCGGGCCCTAGCTTGCTAGCGTAACAAGGACACAGAGGAGCGACTAACTTTAGCTAGCTAGGTACTTTATGTTATTAACTAGAAACGTGGTCGTTTATTGGAGGGAAAAGTATTAACTAGTTAACTAAACGACGTAGTTTTAATGTTATGAGCTGAATTTATCAAGCATGAGAACTGGCGATACACTTCGTTAATGTTAAGTATTTTTAACTTGCTAGCTAACCTAGAAGTGTGATATGTAGCTTGCTGACTTTAGCTAACTCACTCCTGACAAATTGGACTGCGATTTTTATTTTTCTCACTCTCGCTGTGGTCGAGGGTGATTTATTCCTTACTTAAAAATTATACATATGTTTGGGTCATTCTCAAAACACAGATGTAGCTAGCTACTCACCATTTGTAAAACCGTTAAAACAGAATAAGTTAAACACACTGCCGCGCAAACTTTCCCCGCTTGAAGTGCACGAAAAAACGTTGAACCGATTGTCAACAGCCACGCGCAAGCTTACGCTCGCTGAACCTAATTGGGACGTTCCAAAAAAGTACATTGGTTGCTTTTGTGTGTTTTTATTCTGTTGTTTTTTTACGCGTAATTTCGTTACACGAGTAAAACTTTGTCGAAAAAAAGGTTAACACTATTTAGGGGTGTAATTCTTTAAATAAAGACGTCTGATATCAAGCGTCTAGATGTCATCTCCCTCCGCAAATAAAAGATAATGTAATGAACCAGGGAGCAGGTCTCGGACTCTCTAGCACAGAAGTCCACACTACTCCCTTCTTTCAAATAGCACGTCCTCGCTAGCCTGCGACTCAACGTCTTATAGGAACGGGCTCACCGGCCAAGCACAAGCACAGTCGTGGATGGAAGGTCCGATCACTTCTGACACCATTGTAATGAAACAGCAGGGAGCAGGTCTCGAACCCTCGACCTTTCGGGCTATCGACTGCTGCAAAATCATGCTCAAGCGGCAGAGTCGATATCCGTGCTTATAAACCCAGGGTTGTTACAATAAGTTTCACAAAGATCAAGAATGTAGCTAACGTTAGCTGTTTAACGTGTGTGTGAAAGTATAGGATTGTTCACAAATGGCGCCTGTGTTGACATTCAGCTCCATTGCAACCAATAACTAATTAACCACAATGTGGCATTAAGTACAGTAATCAAATCCATTCCTTTGATGACATTTAGCTAATCAGAGTCAGGTCATGATCAATCGAGCTGCCACATGATATTGCTGAGGGAGAGTAAAATCAAAGATGTTTTTTACAACTAACCCAATATAGACCATAACCAGACGTTTCCAATGAGCCAATGAATCATACTGGGCAGAACAAGGAATGAGACGGGCAGAGCCAAGCACGCGCTATTGAGATCCTATTTCGGCGTTCCCGTTAGGGAACCCCTCTACTGTGTTAAGTGCGCGGGTGCTATAACTCAATTCGCCCTTGCACTCCTAAACTTTGGCAAAGGGTTAAGTCCACAAAATGCAGTGCACTCTGTTTGTTACAGATTGTAGTTTTGGAAATAGAAAACTGTATTGACATCAAATGTTTCATCGGTGAGAAAATTAGCCAAAATCTATTTCGCTCCATCATCTCCCACTGCCGGCCACTAGGCTCCCGCTCATCACCATATGTGGTAGTAAATGGAAACGCCAAGCGGATGCTTCACATTTACACATCCGGTGAAATATTTGTTTTTTCCTCGTTAGCTGCTGCCAAGGCAACAGCTACTCTTCCTGGGGTCCAGCAAAATTAAGGCAGTTTATACAATTTTAAAAAACATTACAGTACATTCAGATTTAAATATCTGTCTCATTGTTCTATCTATGGTGACATGCAGGACAGGCGTGACTCTAGTCTAGACAGAGTTAGAGTGTCCTCTTGTGTCTGCATTTCATACGGTTGAGTTTCTATCAGAGCTCCCAACAATGGCCACTAGAGTTCACTATACTACTACTACTACTATACTACTGTTGAATGTGTCGTGTCAGTTGTGTGTGTGTGTGTGTGTGTGTGTGTTTGTGGTGGGGAGGGGTCCCAATCACAAACTACTTTGATTTATGTAAAACCTTTTTGATGCTTCATGTTGTATTTATTTAGAATTCACTGCACATCACTTAACTGCATCTAAGTAGCATCACTAGCAAACCCCTTGTTTTACTGCCAGACGTTAAGTTCATAGAGAACCAATATAGTACGTGTTCTTTGTACATATTCTCCATCAGTCAACTTCTCTGGGTGAAATAAAAAAGTAAACAACTGTTCATCTTTTCCATTCACTTCACAAGCCCCCTTTGCTCCATGTTGGAAATGAGGTGGAAACAACGTTGATTCATCCAGTGTGATGGATGTCCTCCAAATGTCAAACAGGCCATACTGATAGTTCCCCTGAGAGCTCCCTCTCTCCATGACACACCAGGGACTGGGTGGAGTATATAGATTGGACACACGCACACACACACACACACACACATCAGCCCATTGCCTTTTAAGCATAAGTGCCAAAAAGGAGTGTGGGAGTGAAATCCCTTAGGAAAATGATCACACACTGTGTCTATTGATTATTGATTTGGAATTGAGGCCCACGTAGACTAATGACATATTTGTCAACATGCTCTAATTAGCATTCCATTCTCCTTCATCAGTACAGACTATGATGCAATAATGCAGCAGATATGAGAGAGTATGGAATATCTAGGGTCCGTATGTATCAAGCGTCTCAAAGTAAGAGTTCGATTTAGCATCAGTTTTACTTTTTAGAGCACAATGAAAAAAGTTACATGGACAGGGAAGACCTGATCCCAAATCAGTACTCCTATATGGAATTATTTTGTAGGCCTAAAAGTTAAAAGGCTGATACAGATGTCAGCATATTACCCAAGACAGTGTAATAATTATGACATTATAGAATATTGGAGGCTCTCTAGCTGTATTTTGAAGTGTGTCATGAATTCATATGGACATAACTGTTCATCGAGCCCATCCAGGTGTACAAACGAGTCATTGCAAGGGGCAGAACAGGGATTGTTCCTCTTGCACTTATAGGTCCTGGATGCCCTTGCTGCAACTTGTCTTTGCAGGAATAGGTTGGTGTCTTTTTGTTTTGAAGGAAGAACAAAATAAAACACAGACATTCATTCAATGCATCTGGCTGGCATTTACCCTTGAAGAAGAAAGGCTCCATAATAATGCCCCTCAGAAGCCCAGCTAATGCAATATATTGTGTTATTCATCCCATGACATTCAATTCAACTTATTTTTAAAAGGGCATCCAATATGAGGTTGCTATACAAATGACAAGGACATTTGCAGCAGATCAGTGCAGATCAGAAAAGAGCCACTTGTGCAATTTTCCCTACAAGTTGTCTTACAGAATAGAATAGTGTTTATTAATTCGGAGCCTGGATATGTCCATTGGAATATTGGCACAATTACATTTGTTTGCCCAATAACTTTTTATGGGAAAATCCAATCATTATTATCAAAAAATGAAAAACTCACTACTGAAAGTCGCTCTGGATAAGAGCGTCTGCTAAATGACTAAAATGTAAATGTTATATTCTCATGAGACACCATTTTTAGATTTGTTTTATTGTAATATAACATAAGAAAAAAGAAAAGCATGTTACCAAGAAAGACATTTGAAAAATATAATCTTTTATTGTAAGTGCAAAATTGTCCTCTGTAGTTGTCATTAGGACATAAATAAGAAACAAAAAGTACATTACAGTCAATGGGTACAGTAGATGAAAAACATTTACATTTACATCCCTCACTAGCTTTAAGCACCAGCTGTCAGAGCAGCTCACAGATCTCTGCACCTGTGCATAGCCCATCTTTAATTTAGCCCAAACTACTACCTCTTCCCCTACTGTATTTATTTATTTTATTTATTTTGCTCCTTTGCACCATATTATTTATATTTTAACTTTGAACTTTCTTCAAACCACAAATCTACCATTCCAGTGTTTTTCTTGCCATACTTTATTTACTTTGCCACCATGGCCTTTTTTTGCCTTTACCTCCCTTATCTCACATCATTTGCTCACATTGTATATAGTGTTATTTTTTTCTACTGCATCATTGATTGTATGTTGTTTTACTCCATGTGTAACTCTGTGTTTTTGTATGTTGTCGAACTGCTTTGCTTTATCTTGGCCAGGTCGCAATTGTAAATGAGAACTTGTTCTCAACTTGCCTACCTGGTTAAATAAAGGTGAAATAAATAAAAACATTACTGTTAATGGGTATAGTAGAGGAAAGCATAGCTGTGACATCTGGGTGTCCACTACAGAGGACATTTCTTGATAATCTCAGATTTAGCTCTTATTTAATGTGGGAAAAAATATTACACAGTCCTGACAACTCACTTAACTATTCCTTACTTACTAGAAACAATTTGAATATCAAAAAAAGGTAATACTTACACACTTCTTTTCAAATTTCCATAAAATGTGCTAATTTTCTAGGCAGACATTTTTTATGAACCAGGAAGGTAAAGTGGTCAAGGTAACACCCGCACACGTGATATTGGAAAGGCCAGAATGTTTTCTCAAATGGACTACAGGACTTAACACAGTGGCTTGAATGGCCTCAGAGATACTGACCAATAACTGATGTCCACTAGAGAGGACAAAAATGAATTCCTGGGTCTCAGGAGGATATGCTGTTTAATGCCATGTGGGGATCACCACGGATCACACTTACCAGTCAAGAAGAAGTGGGCATGTTTATGGAAACGTAGCCAATATTGCATCCGTACTAGGCTGTTGTATGATAAACCATCAATAGGTAGGTGCCCAAAGTGTAAGACTCGCGCCCTGTTTCCACGCAGACAGTGAATAAATTCGACAACAGCTGGAATATATGCTGCTCATCTACTGTAGCAGTATAGACTATGCCGATGCTACAAGGGTTAGGTGGCGAGAATGACAAGTCAAGCCCCTGAAGCAGTTTTGTCTAGAAGGGATACAGCTCGTCAAACTTGACTTTTCGTAGCAGGCTTAGGAGAACTTACGCAGCAGGTTAGGATAATTAGGTTAAGGTTTGCTAAAATGCACAAAAAAACTACTTTTGACGTCAATTTGACAAAAGCTGTATCCCATCTAGACAGTTGCCTCCACTTCCCTGTCATGAAGATGACTATAGCGCCGTCAGGAGTGGTTACAACTGCGCAGGGCACTTGAGGTGTGCCATCCGGTTCATTGTAACAAAAATCTCTTTTTGAATTTCCATTCTGGTGAGTCGCCGGCAGAAGGTGATGCTGCTGATTATTTGTATCATTGGCATTCCCATTCTCGTGTAAAGCAATGTCTACCGACGTAGAATCAAGATTTATAGAGGCTATCTTTTGGGTAGTCTACTTGGCAAGATAACACGGGCTGTGTGGCTGTCTGTTAAAGCCTTGAGTCGCTTTGGCGCGCCGGAGCATCGTGGATCGTATTATTGTCAGTTATTTCACGTAGCGAGGCGATCACCAATCAAGACATACACACAGCTAACGTGAACGAAAATCATTTATAGCGGACTTAAAGACCGTTAGGGTGCGCGCCCACCTGTTGCTGGGATGAAACTCTCGCCAGGCAATGGAATGAGCCTCGAGACTCATCGAAAGGATTTACTGTCCAACGGAGGCTGCGGGGTGTCAGACACCGTGACTGCTGTCCAACCCGAAACTGGTCCCGGATCCCCAATGACTGACAAACCGGGAGCGGGAGAATCTACAGATGCCAAAGGAATCCCTAGGCGGAGCAGTATTATCAAGGTAAAGGTTGGGGGTATTAAATACTATTTCTCCCTGTCTCCTGTTTCCTCTCCTTTCTCCCAGTCTCCTCTTCCTCTCCCGGTCGCCTCTTCTTCTCCCAGTCCCTCTCTTTAGACCACACTGATTGGCAAGACCTGGACAGGTGATCGCTTTCACCTATCCTGTCTTTTCAGATCAATGCAGATAAAGGGAAGGATACAAGGAGAGGAAGCGCCTTTAGACTATTGAGATGCACCCCAGATCCTTGAGCTCCAGCTGCTGGCAATGAATGCAAGAAATGCTTGAAATAAATAGGCATTAAAACACTGCCAAATAGTAGCCCATCTCTAGGCCTATTACTAAACTAGCTTTGCGTTGCCTTCGTAGTGAAGACAGAAAGACAGAGACTTATTCGTAGATCTTTGGACTGGGCTGGATGGAATGACTCAGCTCCTCCCTCTTTATTCTTCTACTTTAGACAGACTTCATTCCTGTTTTAAACTTTGAAATAAGTCCTTAATCTTCACATCCCGAAGGTAATCTGACAACTGGTGAGAAGGACTCAAGTATGTGATGAAATCATTGCTTGATCTGTGATCACAGCAAGACTCATGTTTCTTTATGGGACTTTAATGTAATTCATGAACTTTGGGCTTGTCCAAACAGTTCATCTTGTGTTGTAGGTTTTGCTGAATGTTTTCTTAGGCCTTGTATTGATCTCTTGCGTTGCCAGTTTTGTATGATACTGCTCCCTACAGAGGAATGACTTGTCGTCAATGTTGGCTCTGTGCCGGTCTGATTCGCTCCCAGCGCTTGGCAGGGCAGGAGTTGGCCAATTTCCTCACATTTAATGTTGCAATGCTGCTTTGAGTCACGGACAGTTAGAGATACTGATGACTCTCTCTCTCTCCTCTGTCTAACGTTCTCTCACACGTTTTGTTGCTCGCCCTCTCTCTCTCCCCCTCTCTCATGTTTTGTTGCTGTCACTCTCTCTTTCATACTCTCTCTAACTTCCTTCCTGTCTCCTTTTCTCTTTCTATTCGTTGACTTTATTCGTTTCTGCGTTGCCAGTAAAGGATTGTCAGAAACACAAATGTGTTTACCTTTCTGTCATGCTTCAGAAAAGTTGTGGCGCCTAAAATATCCAGCTCTGCCCCACGCTGGGCTGTAAGTGGCGTTAAATGACTTCTCTGCAAGGGCGGTGCTGCTCGACGTACGCGGCGGAGTGTGGAGCCACAGCGCTGCTATCTGCTGCTGTGTTTGTTTGATGTGGTGGTGATATCTACTGCACACGTCTAACTTGCAACACAAACTGTATCTTCAAAGGGCAGCAGAGAACAACACAGCATGGGACAACTGAACATAAAGCAACATACATACAGTTGAAGTTGGAAGTTTAGATACACCTTAGCCAAATACATTTAAACTCAGTTTTTCACAATTCCTGACATTTAACCCTAGTAAAAATTCCCTGTCTTAGGTCAGTTAGGATAACCACTTTATTTTAAGAATATGAAATGTCAGAATAATAGTAGAGGGAATGATTTATTTAAGCTTTTATTTCTTTCATCACATTCCCAGTGGGTCAGAAGTTTACATACACTCAATTAGTATTTGGTAGCATTGCCTTTAAATTGTTTAATTTGGGTCAAACGTTTCAGGTAGCCTTCCACAAGCTTCCCACAATAAGTTGCGTGAATTTTGGCCCATTCCTCCTGACAGAGCTGGTGTAACTGAGTCAGGTTTGTAGGCCTCCTTGCTCACACATGCTTTTTCAGTTCTGCACACACATTTTCTATAGGATTGAGGTCAGGGCTTTGTGATGGCCACTCCAATACCTTGACTTTGTTGTCCTTAAGCCATTTTGCCACAACTTTGGAAATATGCTTGGGGTCATTGTCCATTTGGAAGAACCTTTTGCGACCAAGCTTTAACTTCCTGACTGATGTCTTGAGATGTTGCTTCAATATATCCACATCATAACTCTGTCTCATACGCCTGGAGATCACCTCTCCTATATTTCTGTCTTTCCTCCCTATTGCTCTTCTTCTCTTCCCTCCTATCCTCCTCTTACCCCCTCTTCCTCTCTCCATCCTTGGCCTCCTGGGCTGCATCCCACATGGTGCCCTATTCCCTGCATGGTTAACTTCTCTGGGACAGAGGCCTGTTCAATCCTCTCTTCTGGTCTGGTGTACGTGCAGGCTGAGTAGGTATGTAAGGGTGCTCTGAGTGGTACCCTGTCTCTGAGTGGTACCCTGTCTCTGAGTGGTACCCTGTCTCTGAGTGGTACCCTGTCTCTGAGTGGTACCCTGTCTCTGTCTAGTTCTCTGTCTCTGATCCTGTCTCTGTCTAGTACCCTGTCTCTGATCCTGTCTCTGTCTAGTACCCTGTCTCTGTCTAGTACCCTGTCTCTGTCTAGTACCCTGTCTCTGAGAGGTTCTCTGTCTAGTAGCCTGTCTCTGTCTAGTAGCCTGTCTCTGTCTAGTACCCTGTCTCTGTCTAGTACCCTGTCTCTGAGTGGTTCTCTGTCTAGTAGCCTGTCTCTGTCTAGTAGCCTGTCTCTGTCTAGTAGCCTGTCTCTGTCTAGTACCCTGTCTCTGTCTAGTACCCTGTCTCTGTCTAGTAGCCTGTCTCTGAGTGGTTCTCTGTCTAGTAGCCTGTCTCTGTCTAGTATCCTGTCTCTGTCTAGTATCCTGTCTCTGTCTAGTACCCTGTCTCTGAGTGGTTCTCTGTCTAGTATCCTGTCTCTGTCTAGTACCCTGTCTCTGAGTGGTTCTCTGTCTTGTTCTCTGTCTAGTACCCTGTCTTGTTCTCTGTCTAGTACCCTGTCTCTGTCTAGTATCCTGTCTCTGTCTAGTATCCTGTCTCTGTCTAGTACCCTGTCTCTGTCTAGTACCCTGTCTAGTATCCTGTCTAGTTCCCTGTCTAGTATCCTGTCTCTGTCTAGTATCCTGTCTCTGTCTAGTACCCTGTCTCTGTCTAGTACCCTGTCTCTGTCTAGTATCCTGTCTGTCTAGTATCCTGTCTAGTATCCTGTCTAGTATCCTGTCTCTGTCTAGTATCCTGTC
Organism: Salmo trutta; assembly: GCF_901001165.1. NCBI lineage: Eukaryota > Metazoa > Chordata > Actinopteri > Salmoniformes > Salmonidae > Salmo > Salmo trutta. Next base: position 13,854,763 of record NC_042992.1, read on the forward strand.
TCTGAGTGGTACCCTGTCTAGTTCCCTGTCTAGTACCTTGTCTCTGTCTAGTACCCTGTCTCTGTCTAGTACCCTGTCTCTGTCTAGTACCCTGTCTCTGTCTAGTACCCTGTCTCTGTCTAGTACCCTGTCTCTGTCTAGTACCCTGTCTCTGTCTAGTACCCTGTCTCTGCGTATGGAGGGGCAGCGGGGTGGTTAGGTGTAGTGAGTTTGTTTGGAACTTGAGTGGTATATTTTCAACTGTTTGGATGACAAATCTGGTCTGTGTTTGTAGTATTGTATGAGTTTTAATGATTGCCCAGTGTGTGTGTGTTCTGACTGTGAGAACAGTGTTAGCCTGGGGGGTTGGCAGACAGCTGGAGAAGGATATGGTTTGAATTGTAGCTCCTCCAACCTGCTACTTTGGTTAACATTGATTGACATCTTTGGCCCACTTTAGCATGCTTTGGCCTACTTTAGACCACTTCCGATTGCTTCAGGCTGTTTTAGAGCAAGTAACCACAGCAAACCAACAAGTTTAAGTATTTTTCCTTCAGTGGTTGTGATGGAACAAATGACGTTTTCTGAATCACACAGCTAATCCAGTTTTCCATACATACATACATACATACATACATACATACATACATACATACATACATACATACATACATACATACATACATACATACATACATACATACATACATACATACATACATACATACATGCCTGCAGTGCCTTCAGAAAGTATTCACCCCCCCTTTTCCCATATTTTGCTGTGTTAGTCTGAATTTAAAATTGATTAAATTGAAATGTGTGTCACTGGCCTACACACAATACCCCATAATGTCAAAGTGGAATTATGTTTTTAAAAATGTTTACGAATTAAAATGAAAAGCTGAAATGTCTTGAGTCAGTAAGTTTTAAACCCCTTTGTTATGGCAAGCCTAAATAAGTTTAGGAGTAAAAATGTGCTTAACAAGTCACATAATAAGTTGCATGGACTCATTCTGTGTGGAATAACAGTGTTTAACATGATTGTTGAATGACTACCTCATTTCTGTACCCCACACATACAATTATCTGTAAGGCCCCTCAGTTGAGCAGTGAATTCAACCACAAAGACCAGGGAGGTTTTTCCAATGCCTTGCAAAGAAGGGAACCTATTGGTAGATGGGTAAAAAAACAGACATTGAATATCCCTTTGAGCATGGTGAAGTTAATTCCACTTTGGATGGTGTATCAATACACCCATCTAGAGGCAAAAGAAACGTACACCTGTTGCGGCGAGGTGCTGGCTAGTGGAGTAGAACACTAACAATTTAAGGAGAGCCACACACTCTAGGAGCTCAGATGCAATAATTTAATAATCAACGTTTCAACAGACAAGCTGTTTATATAGTGTCAAAGGACACACACAGGTGTCTGTAATCATGGCCAGGTGTGGCTTGATATCATTGATTAATCTTCAGATATCAAAATAACATACCAAAAACATGGATCGCATACGATCATAGATACATAGGCCTACAAACATTTACAATAGCAAAATCACAAGACTGGCTTCAGATCAAAGTCTTTGTTGAGACCGAAGGGAGCAAAGGGCCTTTATATTAAAGATCCAGGCAGCCTCTCGTTTTAACAATAAATTGTAGAGGTCACCCCCTCTCCTAGGGAGGGTGACATGTTCGATGCCGATATAACGTAGGGATGAAATCGGGGTGGTTTGCTTCCAAAAAGTGGGCCCCAACTGGGTAAGTCCAGTTTTACCACCTAATGGTGCTACGATGCTCCGAGATTCGTACTTTTAATTCGCTCTTTGTTTTACCCACATACATTTTACTACAAGGACAAGTTATAAGATAAATAACTGCCTTAGTGGAGCCCGTGATAAAACCTTTAATTGGGATCGGTTTCCGTGTTTGGGGGTGTTTGAAGGAGATACATTTCTAAGTGCCATTGCATTGAGCACAGCCATTACACTTGTAGTTTCCATTCCATTATACCCTGATGAAGACAGCTTGTCTGTTGAAATGTTGGTTATTAAATTATTGCATCTAAGCTCCTAGAGTGTGCGGCTCTCCTTAAATGTTTCAAGTATCAATACACCCAGTCACTACAAAGATACAGGCGTCTTTCCTAACTCAGTTGCCGGAGAGGAAGCAAACTGCTTAAGGGATTTCACCATGAAGCCAATGATGACTTTAAAACAGTTACAGAGTTTAATGGCTGTGATAGGAGAAAACTGAGGATGGATCAACAACATTGCAGTTACTCCACAATACTAACCTAAATGATTGAGTGAAAAGAGGGAAGCCTGTACAGAATAAACAATTTCCCGAAACATGCATCCTGTTTGCAATAAGGCACTAAATGTAAAACTGCAACAAATCTGGCAAAGAAATTAATTTGCATGTTGTTTGGGGCAAATCCAACACATCACTGAGTACCATTCTTAATATTTCAAGCGTGGTGCTGGCTGCATCATATTATGGGTATGCTTGTCATCGGCAGGACTAGAATTTGTTTTAGGATAAAACGAAACGGAATAGAGCTAAGCACAGGCAAAATCCTAGAGTTAAACCTTGTTCAGTCTGCTTTCCAAAAGACACTGGGAGACAAATTCACATTTCAGCAAGACAATAACCTAAAACTCAAGGCTAAATATACACTGGAGTTGCTTACCAAGATGACATTGCATGTTCCTGAGTGGCCTAGTTACAGTTTTGACTTAAATTGGCTTGAAAATGTATGGCAAGACTTGAGAATGGCTGTCTAGCAATGATCAACAACCAACTTGACAGAGCTTGAAGAACTTGAAAAATAATAATGTGCAAATATTTTACAATCCAGGTGTACAAAACTCTTAGAGACACAGCTGTAATCGCTGCCAATGGTGATTCTAACATGTATTGACTCAGGGGTTCTTCCCACAAATTTTCTATAGGATCGAGGTCAGGGCTTTGTGGTGTCCACTCCAATACCTTGACTTTGTTGTCCTTAAGCCATTTTGCCACAACTTTGAAAGTATGCTTGGAGTCATTGTCCATTTGGAAGACCCATTTGCGACCAAGCTTTAACTTTCTGACTGATGTTTTGAGATGTTGCTTCAATATATGCACATAATTTTCCTGCCTCATGGTGCCATCTATTTTGTGAAGTGCACCAGTCCCTCCTGCAGCAAAGCACCCCCATAACATGATGCTGCCACCCCTGTGCTTCACGGTTGGGATGTGTTCTTCGGCTTGCAAGCCTCCCCCTTTTCCTCCAAACATAACGATGGTTATTATGGCCAAACAGTTCTATTTTTGTTTCATCAGACCAGGGGACATTTCTCCAAAAAGTACGATCTATGTCCCCATGTGCAGTTGCAAACCGGAGTCTGTCTTTTTTATGGCGGTTTTGGAGCAGTGGCTTCTTCCTTGCTGAGCGGCCTTTCAGGTTATGTCGATATAGGACACATTTGACTGTGGATATAGATACATTTGACTGTGGATATTGTACCGGTTTCCACCAGCATCTTCACAAGGTCCTTTGCTGTTGTTCTGGCATTGATTTGCACTTTTCGCACCAAAGTACATTAATCTCTAGGAGACAGAACGCGTCTCCTTCCTGAGCGGTATGACGGCTGCATGGTCCCATGGTGTTTATACTTACGTACTATTGTTTGTACAGATGAACATCGTACTTTCAGGCGTTTGGAAATTGCTCCCAAGGATGAACCACTTGTGGAGGTGTACAATCTTTTTTCTGAGGTCTTGGCTGATTTATTTTGATTTTCCCATGATGTCAAGCAAAGAGGCACTAAGTTTGAAGGTAGGCCTTGAAATACATCCACAGGTACACCTCCAATTGACTCAAATTATGTCAATTAGCCTATCAGAAGCTTCTAAAGCCATGACATCATTTTCTGGGATTTTCCAAGCTGTTTAAAGGCACAATCAAGTTAGTGTATGTAAACTTCTGACCCACTGGAATTGTGATACAGTGAATTATAAGTGAAATAATCTCTCAGTAAACAATTGTTGGAAAAATTACTTGTGTCATGCACACAGATGTCCTAACCGACTTGCCAAAACAAATGTTTGTTAACCAGACATTTGTGGAGTGGTTGAAAAACGAGTTTTAATGACTACAAACTAAGTGTACTGTATGTAAACTTCCGTCTTCAACTGTATGTGTGTGCGTAAGTCTCTGTAATAACAATCACCAGATTCATCACCCCCTAACTCACCAAGGCTTCACTGAGGCGTCCTACATTTTAAACAAATACCCTGCTCATGCCGAAACAACCAAACAAATATTCACAATGTGCTTGATAGCTCAAACTCCACTACCCTCCAGCCTCTGGTGGTTTAGTAGGTTTGGGGTTGAACTGAGGGCCTACAGGACAGCTGAGGGCTGCTGTCACCTTTTAAGCAGAAACTGTGGTTAACTCGTTGTCTGAATGACCTTAATCATGGCCTTTTACCTGAGAATCATCCTCAAACATGCATCTCATCTGGAACATCAAAGATTTGTACAGAAGGAGAGATACTTCTGGTAAGCTCTTAGTTGGTGGTTTTGACTTGAGGAGAGATACTTCTGGTAAGCTCTTAGTTGGTGGTTTTGACTTGAGGAGAGATACTTCTGGTAAGCTGTTAGTTGGTGGTTTTGACTTGAGGAGAGATACTTCTGGTAAGCTGTTAGTTGGTGGTTTTGACTTGAGGAGAGATACTTCTGGTAAGCTGTTAGTTGGTGGTTTTGACTTGAGGAGAGATACTTCTGGTAAGCTGTTAGTTGGTGGTTTTGACTTGAGGAGAGATACTTCTGGTAAGCTGTTAGTTGGTGGTTTTGACTTGAGGAGAGATACTTCTGGTAAGCTGTTAGTTGGTGGTTTTGACTTGAGGAGAGATACTTCTGGTAAGCTGTTAGTTGGTGGTTTTGACTTGAGGAGAGATACTTCTGGTAAGCTCTTAGTTGGTGGTTTTGACCTGACTAAGTCCATCTGCTGGTTATGGGTTGGTGTGGGTGTTGTGAAGTGAGTGGTGTGTTGAATCATGTTGTTGCTGAGGGAATGACACAACCACTTCACACTTCCTGTTTCTCCTCCCCGTTGTAACAGTGACTTCCTTTCCCATACTGTATCATGTACGTGCGCACACAAAGTGCATGAATGTCATACACACACAGTTGAGGAAGTGAGACAAAAATTATCATAGTTAGGCCTACACATACCACTTTTTTAATTCTACGACTCCTTGTCCAGAACATTTATTTAATTTCTTTGCGTGATGGTTTTGGTTGTGTGTGTGTTTGTTTTTAGCACAGAGCTCTCAGATAGCCGTGTGTTTTACGCCTGCTGGTACCTACTGTGTGTCTCTTGGTCGTCTCTTAATTAGTAGTCTGCCCACTAATGACCTACTGTACATCCTAATTCTTTTAAAAATATTTTTCTTTCATGTTATAAACAATTTACAAAGACCACTTAACATTCCACAAACATAGCTCCACTAAACTAGACATGATGTTGGCTGGGACTGCCCAACCTTCAGCATACAGAGAAAAACACCAACTCAGACATGCATGCATTTCAACAAACACTGATGACATCATAATTGCTCAGACCCACATGCTCCCACTGTATTCATACCCATCCTGTCCGTCTCACAATAACACCCCTTCTCGTTTCACAGTTTTGGGATATCTTCAGTGCTTGTAACACTTTATGCCATATGGCTTCAAATTGCACAGTTTTGTTTCTCTCTGTAGCCCACATTTTGTCAATATTTAAATCATTTATTTGATTAATCCTCTGTTTTAACGATGGAGGATCATTTGATTTCCAGTTAAGTCAAGTTTTTTGAAAATAATTGATGAGAAGAGTATGGTCCAACCCATTGGGTATCTCACCGCACCATCATATGCCGTGTCTTGAACTATGCAGATAGATGGATTAAAAGTAAACTTACATTGTAAAACTTCTGACAGCCAACTTTCTAACTCCGCCCATAACTTTTGGACTTTATACCACTCCCAGAAAGCATTAATTATTGAGTAATTTGTAGTTTTACACTTAAGACATGACCCTGCCGTTGTGCTGTCGAATTTGTACATTTAGTTTTTTTGAATAATCCATTCTGTACATTAGTTTATACTGGATTAAGCGTACATTTTCTTTCACTGTAATTTATTTCTCCATCTTGTGCCATTATATCAGTTATTTTTAGATCTTGGTTCTAATAGTTTAGTTTACATTTTTTTTCTAAGAGATTGTAAGTTGGATATGCTCTCTGCAAGGTTTCATATCTTAACTATTATATGAATTTCATTTTCTGACTAAAATAGAATTACTTCAACATGCTCTCATTTCCAAAAGATTTCAAATAAAAATGTTGTGATATACAGCTTTTAAGTTGCATGTATTTGAAAATGTCACATTGGTCAGTCCAAAATGGCTTTTTAATTCTGTCATGGAAATAATTGTATTTCCTGTAACCAAGTCATTTATTTTATACCTTTTAGTTTTCCATGTGGGTGAATTTATTTGTGAATTCTGAAACGCTATCAAAGGATTGCTCAATAGGGGTGTGTTTTTAGGAGTGATATTGGTTCTTGTAGAATCAGTTTAATCTTCCATCAATCTGCTAATGGGATAACTTTATCTTTATATATTTGTTTCTTTGTCACTTATTAAGCATCCTAAGTATTTCATATTTTTTGTCGTCCACTTAAAGGATAATTCCTATTGCCATTATTTAATTTGAATTTTTTTATATCCTGAGATTTTCCAGTATTCTGAAAACATTCTAATTCTGCTGACTGGAGTGTTCTGTAATTAGGCTCATTCTGGGTGGGTGTTGATTACACACGTGTGTTCTGAGACCATGATTTGAAGACCATGTTTGCATCTGAAGTTGCTAAGTGACAGCATAGATAGACTAGAGACTACCTGCTGCAAGGCACCTATCCATACAACGCGCCCACACACTTTCACACACTTTCACACACAGCTTTATCTCCTGGAATTAGGTCAGAGGTTAGAGAATGGTTGATTAAAGGGTCTGTGATTTAGGAATGTGGTCTGTCCATGTGCCAAAGCTTTCAGTATTATTGCATTCCAGGAAAGGCTTGGATTTATTTAGCACACACAGTATTCTCTGTTCCGACCTCCATCCCCCCACGTCTATCTCTCTCCTCGCTCTCTTTCGGCATACCTCGATCTATCACAGATGAATCTTTCATTTTAGCTATATCCTCTGTTTATTCCGCATACTTCCCCTCAGAACCTCAACCTCTCCCTGCTTCTCAAGGCCTATCTGCCGTTTCCTTCTCTTGTTCTCCATCTTTCTCTCTCTCCCCCCATCTGTTCATTCACCCATATAATCCAGTAAAATGGATCTCTCCTGTCTGCTCAGGCCACACTTGAATGTCTAAAACTAGATAGAATATGTAGAAATGATGATGGACCTACATGTATATATTCAGGGAAGGCTTTCCACTAGATGTTGGAACATTGCTGCAGGGACTTGCTTCCATTCAGCCACGAGCATTAGTGAGGTCGGACACTGATGTTGGGCGATTAAGCCTGGCTCGCAGTCGGTGTTCCAATTCATCCCATGTTCTTCCACACCGATCTCGACAAACCATTTCTGTATGGACCTCGCTTTGTGCACGGTGGAATTGTTATGCTGAAAAAGGAAAGGGCCTTCCCCAAACTGTTTCCACAAAGTTGGAAGCACAGAATCTTCTAGAATGCCAGTGTATGCTGTAGCGTTAAGATTTCCCTTCACTGGAACTAAGGGGCCTAGCTGAACCATGAAAAACAGCCCCACACCATTATTCCTCCTCCACCAACCTTTACCTGCCTCAATGCATAGTGCCAACTGTAGTGTTCACCTGCTATCTGCTAAGCCCAGATTTATCTGTTGGCCTGCCAGATGGTGAAGCGTGATTCATCACTCCAGAGAAGGCGTTTTCACTGCTCCAGAGTCCAATGGCAGCGAGCTTTACACCTCTCCAGCCGATGCTTAGCATAGGCTTGTTTGCGGCTGCTCGGCTTGTTTGCAGCTGCTCGGCCATGGAAACCCATTTCCATAGCCAAGTAGCCGTTCTTGTGCTCACGTTGTTTCCAGGGGAAGTTTGAAACTCGGTAGTGAGTGTTGCCACCAAGGTCAGAGGATTTTTATGAGCTTCAGCCCTCGGCTGTCCCGTTCTGTGTGCTTGTGTGGCCTACCACTTCGCGGCTGAGCTGTTGTTGCTCCTAGACGTTTCCGCTTTACAATAACAGCACTTACAGTTGACTGGGGCAGCTCTAGAAGGGCATACATTTGATGAACAGACTTGTTGGAAAGGTGGCATCCTATGACAGTGCCACGTTGAAAGTCACTGAGATCATAAGTAAGGCTATTCTACTGTCAATGTTTGTCTATGGAGATTGCTTGGCTGCGTGCTCAAATTTATATACCTGTCAGCAACGGGTGTGGCTGAAATAGCTAAATCCACTAATTTTAAGGGGTGTCCACATACTTTTGCATATATAGAGTAGATATACATTTGTGATAAAAAACATTCACAAGGCTTCCCAACAACTTAATTTCAGAGAACACAACTCTGGTTTCAATGCGTCTACAATCTTGTTTGTCCCCTATGGGCCCTGGTCAAAAGTAGTGCACTACGTAGGGAATAGGGTGCCATTTGGATGCAGATTTGTCTCATGTCTAGGAGCTTGGCTCTTCAGTTCAGTTCTTCCTGTGATGCCCCAGACCACCACAGGAAGTTGCTTTGTGACTGACCACTGCTTCCAACTGTTTCCTGTTTTGAAGGCTTCAGAGTGGCGATGGGAGGTTTTCACCATATGTCTCGAATCTATGAGAAACACTGGCGACAAGGAGAGAACTGTTGAGGACAAAGATTTTGTTTCTTTCTCTTTCTCCCACCGACGCATAAACACACGCGCACACACAGACTGAGTGTGGTTAAAGTAGCGTGGCTAATTATATCGTTCAAGCAGAGGTTACAGATCGTTAAAGGTTACATGACTCTTTGGCAAACATTTTAGAAGACAGTGTACACTGTGTGTGTGTGTGTGTTTGTTTTTTTTCCTCAGAATGCTTGTCTTTATAAGCCTGCGTACAGGTGCACATTGGTCACTTGTATACAACTGAATGAGTGTGTGTGTGCCCAGGTACTCTCTTTTCAAGGTCATTTGTTCAGGGTCTATATTGACGTCCGAGGTGTGTGTATGTGTGTGTTGATACGTGCACTGAGGTTGTGTGTAGACATATGACAAATGAAGGGGCCCTATAGAGACTGTAATTGAATCAGTCTATTGAATAGGTCACATGGCATTTGCTCCTCCAGATCAACACAAACCTCTGTCTGTGAGACGAAATCCTCATAGAACTACATATCATTCTCTAGAGACTTGTTACGGACCTCTCAGATAGCCGTGTGTTTTACGCCTGCTGGTACCTACTGTGTGTCTCTTGGTCGTCTCTTAATTAGTAGTCTGCCCACTAATGACCTACTGTACATCCTAATTCTTTTAAAAATATTTTTCTTTCATGTTATAAACAATTTACAAAGACCACTTAACATTCCACAAACATAGCTCCACTAAACTAGACATGATGTTGGCTGGGACTGCCCAACCTTCAGCATACAGAGAAAAACACCAACTCAGACATGCATGCATTTCAACAAACACTGATGACATCATAATTGCTCAGACCCACATGCTCCCACTGTATTCATACCCATCCTGTCCGTCTCACAATAACACCCCTTCTCGTTTCACAGTTTTGGGATATCTTCAGTGCTTGTAACACTTTATGCCATATGGCTTCAAATTGCACAGTTTTGTTTCTCTCTGTAGCCCACATTTTGTCAATATTTAAATCATTTATTTGATTAATCCTCTGTTTTAACGATGGAGGATCATTTGATTTCCAGTTAAGTCAAGTTTTTTGAAAATAATTGATGAGAAGAGTATGGTCCAACCCATTGGGTATCTCACCGCACCATCATATGCCGTGTCTTGAACTATGCAGATAGATGGATTAAAAGTAAACTTACATTGTAAAACTTCTAAACTTTCTAAACTTTCATTTGTCCTATTTAGCTAGTTTGCTGTTGCTAGGTAATTTGTCCTATTTAGCTGGCTTGCTGTTGCTAGCTAATTTGACCTGGGATATAAACATTAGGTGGATATTTAACCTGAAATACACAAGGTCCTCTACTCCGACAATTAATCCACACATAAAACGGTCAACCGAATCGTTTCTAGTCATCTCTCCTCCTTCCAGGATTATTCATCTTTGAATTTATATGGTGATTGGCATGTAAACTTTCATAGTATTACTACGACGACCGGCAACACAGTTCGTCTTTCAATCACCCACGTGGGTATAACCAATGAGGAGATGGCACGTGGGTACCTGCTTCTATAAACCAATGAGGAGATGGGATAGGCTGGACTTGCAGCGCGATCTGCGTCAGAAATAGAAAGGACTTCTAGTTTAGCCCTTGGCAGCGCAGACGCCCGTTGACTCGAGCGAGCAGTGTGGGTGCAATAATTGAATGACATAGATTTCTACATTTATTTTGCAATGCTCGCGCACGAGACCGAGCAGTGTAGTCAGGGTATTACGAGCCTGCTGCCGCCTACCACCGCTCAGTCAGACTGCTCTATCAAATCATAGACTTAATTATAATATGATAAACACATAAATACAAGCCGTTGGCCATTAATATGGTCAAATCCGGAAACTATCATTTCGAAAACAAAACGTTTATTCTTTCAGTGAAATACGGAACCGTTCCGTATTTTATCAAACGGGTGGCAACCCTAAGTCTTGTTTTCGTTATAAGATAAGTTTAATGCTAGCTAGCAACTTACCTTGGCTCCTGGCTGCACTTGCATAACAGGTGGTCAGCCTGCCACGCAGTCTCCTCGTGTAGTAATCGGGATTTAAAAAAATGCCGATTACCGATTATGAAAACTTGAAATCGGCCCTAATTAATCGGCCATGCCGTTGGACCTCTAGCAAAAACATGTAGGTTTATATTATGTGCAATTTCAATAATCTAGTATGCTTTAAATAGAGTGCCATCTGGGACACCTCTGATTAGGGAAGTATCAGTAACGGAAGTCTGGTGTATAAGCTATACATGGTACAGACACAGGCCTTTAGACTGCAAGATAAAGAAGTCGTTGATTGCATTTAGATGGTATTTATGTCCAGTCATTATCACTTGGTCTCAAGGCGCTTTATGTGCACCTGAGTGTGAATGGCCGGGAGAAACCACACTGGTGCTGATGAAGTACTGTAGAGCTTGTCTGTCTGTCTGTCTGTCTGTCTGTCTGTCTGTCTGTCTGTCTGTCTGTCTGTCTGTCTGTCTGTCTGTCTGTCTGTCTGTCTGTCTGTCTGTCTGTCTGGCGTGTAACCAGGGTTTCTCCAAAGATATTCTCAAAGAAGCAGCAGAGAGCAAAGGGATACTCTTTTTTTTTCCAGGAACAGAAAAAGAGTGGGAATAGAGAAGAGAGAAAAGGGAACCATGAGTTGATGAATAAAGGAGGTATGATGATCAGACATAACTGATCCCTGTTGGGAGAACACCTGTTTGAGGTGGAGTTACATGAAGGAACATGGACTTAAAACCCACCACCACTGTTCTCTCTCTCTAGCTATCCCCCGTTCACAAGTTCATTCATACTCCTCAGATTAAACACTGCTGCCCTTCGGTGTTCTCCGAACTCCTTGCCCCCTCTCCGTGTGATCACACTCATGTGTACATACCAGGATTTCTCTCTCTCTCGCTCTCTCTCTCGCTCTCTCTCTCTCAAGTGAAATAGATAATAAACAAAAGTAAAATAATCAATGAAGTGAACAGTAAACATTACACTTATTAAAGTTCCAAAGAATTAAGACATTTCAAATCTCATATTATGTGTGTATATATACACAGTGTTGTAACAATGTGCAATTAGTTAAAGTACAAAAGGGAAAATAAACATTAAATATAGGTTGTATTTACAATGGTGTTTGTTCTTCACTGGTTGCCCTTTTCTTGTGGCAACAGGTCACAAATCTTGCTGCTGTGATGACACCGAAATCTCTCTTCCTCTTTTTACCAAACAGTCCTGCTGTTACAGTTGAACGGTCAAAGGGGCTGTATGATGAAGTCACCCTTAATGATATGGCATAGATAAAAGGATGTGCTAAATGACTGAAGCTTCTGAACAAGGTATCTGGGTGTCCTCTTGGACAATAAGCTTCAGTGGTGTAAATGTACAGACCTGATCAACAAAAAGAGCCAACGGAGACTGTACTTTCTCAAAAAGCTGGAATCTTTTAATGTTAGTTGTACTATACTGACTCTGTTTTAGAAATCTTTCATTGAGAGTATTTTAACTTTTTGTATTGTTTGTTGGTTTGGCAATTCCACTGTCAGCCAGAGAAATATGCTGAGAAGGATTATCACCACAGCAAGCAAGGTACTTGGAGTCAAACAGACAGGCCTGGATGAGATCTTTAAGGTCAGGGCCATCCGCAAGGCTCACAAAATCATTTTAGACCCAAGCCACCCCCTGTACCCGGACTTTGAACTACTCCCCTCTGGGCGCAGGTACAGGGCACCCCTCAGCAGGAAAAACACAACTAGACAATCATTTGTGCCAGGTGTGATATCCCTCCTAAATAGCTCAGGCTTATGTTCCTATCCACCCAGTAACTGTTATGAAAGTTGTATTGTCAATTTGTTTTGTTATTTAAATGCCACTTTAAACGTGTACATGACACTGCAACAACATTTCCCCATGGGGACAATAAAGTTAGTAACGTAAAGGTTGACGCAGATGAAGGACATAGATGGGCCCATAGAATTACATTCAGAAGGCTGTGCAGCGAAGATTGCTAAGGTCCTACATCTATTTGTTTGGTGCATTTCTCTATGGGTGTTTGTGGGTTCAGATTCTACATTGATTCTACATTGATTCTACATTACTCCGATTTAAGTTGAATGTTTACCAGCGTTAGACCTATTATTGGGTATTGGCTAGGTTGATTGATAAGATTGCCAAGGTATCCATTGGCTGCGTTAGAGGCACCTTTTAATGTGTGTTAACGTGATTGGATTACAGAATGTGACCGTGCCCCCTCTGTTCTTCCCTGGTTCTCCATCATTCTGTCAGACACCACCACCACAGATTGCCTTTGACAGTAAAAAAAAAATGATCTAGAGCTAGATATATCTGTAATTGAATATACCCACCTCTCTCAATTCAATTTGCTTTATTGGCATGACGTAACAATGTACATATTGCCAAAGCTTATTTTGGATATTTACAATATAAAAATGAGAATCAAAATTGACAACAGTAACAACAATTACCAAGGGTCAAAATAACCATACATTGAACAATAACAATAAGCATACAGTAGAGGACATGTGCAGGTTGATTGGTCTGTCAGACACTGTCCCTCATCTTATGGCAGGCAGCAATGTAGTGCGCTGCCAACCCACAGCTCTCTGCGTCCTCCCCCAACAGGACAGGTAGCCTATCCTCATCAAAGAGGTCTTTGAAACCTTGAATAAGGGTTTCAAATTTGGGAAAATGACACTTTCTAATTGTTTTATATTTTTTACATTTTGTCAGGAAATGCAGCTCTGTCTCAGGTTCTGCTGTTGTGCAGTGGTTGCACAGCCTTTCCTCTACAGGGAGCCAGGTTTTCCTGTGTCGACCCTTCTCAATGGCAAGGCTGTGCTCACTGAGCCTGTACTTTGTCAAGGTTTTTCTAAGGTTTTGATCAGTAACCATGGTCAAATATTTAGCCACGGTGTACTGTCGATTTAGGGCCAGATAGCACTGCATTTTGCTTTGTGTTTGTGCTTGTGTTTCCCAATAAGCAATGTAGTTTTGTTTTGACTGTGTTGTAATTTGGTTTATTCTGATTGATTGGATGTTCTGGTCCTGAGGCTTCAGTGTGTTAGTAGAACAGGTTTGTGAACTCAGCCTCAGGACCAGCTGGATGAGGGGACTCTTTTCTTTGCTCAGCTCTTGGCATTGCAGGGCTTGGTAATGAAATGAGAGGGGGTCACTGTATTTTAGATGTTTCCAAAACGTAATTGCTCTTTTTTGAGTTTTTATTATTAGTGGATTGGCCTAATTCTGCCCTGCATGCATTGTTTGTAGTTTTCCTCTGGACATGTAGGAGAATCTTACAGAACTCTGCATGCAGGGTTTCAATGGGGTGTTTGTCCCATTTGATGAAATCTTGTTTTGCAAGTGGACCCCACACCTCGCTGCCATAAAGTGCAATTGGTTCAATGACATATTCAATTAGTTTTAGCCTAATTTTGCTTTTTAATGGCGTAGAATGCCCTGCGTGCGTTCTCTCAGTTCATTCACTGCCTCATTAAGGTGTCCAGTTGAGCTTATTTTTAAACCTAAGTAATTGTAGTGTGTACAGTACTGTCACAGGATCCAACGAGAGTGGCGCCCCTCCTCGGTCGGGCGGCGCTCGGCGGTCGTCGTTGCCGGCCTTTTAGCTGCCACCGATTGTTGTTTCTGTGTCGTTTAGTTTTGTCTGTCTGTTCCGCACCTGTTTTGTGTATGTCATTAGTGGGGACTTATTTAATGTGTGTTTTCAGTTGGGATTTTGTGCGGGATTGTTTATTGTCCACGTTGTGTTACCGACAATTATACGGGAAGGATTTACCGGGCTGCGCTCCTTGCCTTTTTGTGCCTTTGAATTATATTTTGTGTTTTATGGGAAAGTGTTTCTCCCAGGCGAACTTTGTATAGCGCCCTGTGCTTTTCGGCGTTTGTGTGTGTCTGTTTTATTAAAAGACACTCACCTCCAGCACCTCTGTCTCCTGCATTTGATTCCGCCTATCCGCCAGTCCAAATCAGACGTGACAGAATCCCGCACCCAAAACTGATGGAGTCAGCAGGAGCAGAAGCGCCATCCATGGCTGAGCAGGTCTCCCAGCATGCCGGCCTCCTCCACCGCCTAGGCTCGGCCATGGATCAGGTGTTGGCCCGGTTGGAGAGATGGGAGAGAAGTGCCTCCCCAGCAGGACCAGCTCCGGTCCCTCACCCTGCGCCCCTACCCACATCCACTGAAGCGGGTGCCAGCGGGATCCGGATTTCACCTCCCAGGGAGTTCGATGGGACGGCCGCTGGGTGCAAGGGGTTCCTCCTCCAACTGGAACTGTACCTGGCGACCGTCCGCCCCCTCCCTCCGACGAAGAGAGGGTGAGCGTCCTCGTCTCGTGTCTCACGGGTCGAGCCCTGGAATGGGCCAATGCGGTCTGGGATGGTCCAGACTCGGCCCGGGGTGACTACCCTGAGTTCACCCGCCGCTTCCGGGCGGTTTTCGATCATCCCCGGAGGGCAGGGCGGCGGGTGAGCTACTATTCCATTTGAGATAGGAGACGAGGACCGCTCAGGATTTCGCGTTGGAATTCCGTCGGGGCCTGATCGTTCCGCCTACCAGTCCTCCCGCTCCACAGCCCATGGAGATAGGGGGGGCTGCACCGAGGAGGACCGGAGGGGGGGGTCTCTCCTGCACCCGATGTGGACGCAGAGGACACACTGTGGACCGGTGCTGGAGAGGTCCCTCCGGGAGTTCGGAGGGCAGGCAGAGCACTGCTTCGGCCCCCCAGGTGAGTCCGCACCAGCCACACCCAGAGCCCCCTGTCGACCACTTGTACACCTCCGTTTGTTTTCCTAATTTTTCCCCTCACTTCCAGTATAAGGCGCTAGTCGATTCAGGTGCAGCTGGGAGTTTTATGGACCATGGGTTAGCTAAGAGGTTAGGGATTCCCGGGTTCAGCTGGACCACCCCTTCCCTGTGCACGCCCTAGATAGTCGACCACTAGGGTCGGGCCAAGTAGGGGAGGTCACCGTGCCACTGGTTATGCAGACGTGGGGGGGTCATGTGGAGCGCATCAGCCTGTTCATCATTGACTCCCCAGCGTTTCCGGTGGTAATGGGAATCCCCTGGCTAGCCACACACAACCCCCAGATTTCGTGGGGGCAGAGGGCTCTAACGGGGTGGTCGAGGGAGTGCTCAGGTAGGTGCATAGGAGTTTCCATCGGTGCGACTACGGTGGAGAGTCCAGACCAAGTCTCCACCGTGCACATTCCCTCAGAGTATGCCGATTTGGCTATCGCTTTCAGTAAGACGAAGGCGACTCTATTACCACCCCATCGACGAGGGGATTGTGCGATAAACCTCCAGGCTGACGCGGTTCTTCCTAGGAGTCACGTGTATCCTCTGTCTCAGGAGGAGACAGTGGCTATGGATACATACGTCGCTGAGTCCTTGAGACAGGGATACATTCGGCCCTCTAAATCCCCCGTCTCCTCAAGCTTCTTTTTCGTGAAGAAGAAGGAGGGAGGTCTGCGCCCGTGCATTGACTATAGAGGTCTAAATGCTATCACAGTGGGTTTCAGTTACCCGCTACCTCTCATTGCTACGGCAGTGGAGTCATTTCACGGGGCGCGCTTCTTCACGAAATTGGATCTCAGGAGTGCGTATAACTTGGTGCGTATCCGAGATGGAGACAAGTGGAAAACCGCATTTAGTACCACATCGGGCCATTATGAGTACCTCGTCATGCCGTATGGGTTAAAGAATGCTCCCGCTGTCTTCCAATCCTTTGTGGACGAGGTCCTTAGGGACATGCTTGGGCAGGGTGTAGTGGTGTACATAGATGACATCCTGATCTGCTCCGTCACACGCGCCGACCATGTGTCCCTGGTGCGTAAAGTGCTTGGGCGGCTGCTGGAGCATAACCTATACGTCAAGGCTGAGAAATGTGAGTTCTTCAAAAGAGCCGTCTCATTTCTAGGATATCGCATTTCCACCTCGGGGGTGGAGGTGGAGTGTGACCGCGTGACGGCTGTGCGTAATTGGCCAACCCCAGCCACTGTGAAGGAGGTGCAGCGAATCTTGGGGTTCGCTAATTATTATCGGATGTTTATCCGGGGTTTTGGCCAGGTAGCGGCTCCCATTACCTCACTGATGAAGGGGGGGCCGGTGCGGCTACGATGGTCAGCAGAGGCGGACAGAGCCTTCCATCGTCTGAAGGTTCTGTTTACCAATGCACCTGTCCTGGCGCATCCGGACCCCTCTTTGCCATTCATAGTGGAGGTGGACGCGTCCGAGGCTGGGGTAGGAGCTGTGCTGTCGCAGCGTTCGGGCGTTCCACCGAAGCTCCGCCCATGCGCGTTCTTTTCTAAGAAGCTGAGCCCGGCGAAGCGCAATTATGATGTGGGGGACCGGGAGCTGTTAGCCGTGGTCAGGGCTTTGACGGTGTGGAGACATTGGCTTGAGGGGGCACGTCACCCTTTTCTCATCTGGACCGACCACCGTAACCTGGAGTATATTCGGGCAGCGAGGAGGCTTAATCCCCGTCAGGCGAGGTGGGCCATGTTTTTTACGAGGTTTAACTTCACTCTCTCGTACATTCCAGGTTCCCGGAACCGGAAGGCTGATGCACTGTCGCGTCTCTACGACACCGAGGAGCGGACCATCGATCCTACTCCCATACTTCCCGCCTCCTGTCTGGTGGCACCGGTGGTATGGGAGGTGGATGCGGACATCGAGCGGGCGGGTCGGTCAGAACCTACTCCACCGCAGTGTCCCGTGTGCCTGAAATACGTTCCGCTTGGTGTTCGCGATCGCCTGATCCGATGGTCCCATACTCTACCCTCCTCGGGTCATCCTGGGGTGGAACGGACAGTGCGGGGCCTGAAGGGGAGGTACTGGTGGCCCACTTTGGCTGAGGATGTCCGGCGTTATGTCTCACACTGAGCGCATATTGAACAGGACAAGGCTCCTAGGCACCTACCTCGAGGGAAATTACAGCCCCTCCCTGTTCCACAGCGGCCCTGGACTCACCTCTCGGTGGATTTCCTTACGGATCTCCCGCCGTCTCAGGGGAACACGGCGATCCTGGTCGTTGTGGACAGGTTCTCTAAGTCCTGCCGTCTGCTCCCTTTGCCCGGTCTTCCTACGGCCCTGCAGACCGCGGAGGCTCTGTTCACTCACGTCTTCCGGCACTATGGGGTGCCCAAGGACATCGTATCTGATCGGGGTCCCCAGTTTACGTCTAGGGTATGGAAATCGTTTATGGAGAGGCTGGGGGTCTCGGTCAGCCTGACCTCGGCGTTCCACCCCGAGAGTAATGGGCAGGTAGAGCGCATCAACCAGGATGTGGGCAGGTTCCTGCGGTCGTATTGCCAGGACCGGCCAGGGGAGTGGGCGCAGTTTGTGCCATGGGCCGAGATGGCCCAGAACTCTCAGCGCCACTCCTCCACTAATCTGTCACCCTTCCAGGTGGTGCTGGAGTATCAGCCGGTCCTGGTGCCATGGCAACAGAGCCAGACAGAGGCTCCTGCGGTGGAGGCATGGGTCAAGCGCTCTCAGGAGACCTGGAACGCGGTCCAGGAATGTTTAAGGAGGGCGAGCGAACGGTACAAGGAGAGCGCTGACCGCCACCGCAGTGACGCCCCCGTGTTTAACCCGGGGGATAGAGTCTGGCTCTCGACCCGAAACCTGCCTCTCCGCCTGCCCTGCCGGAAGCTGGGTCCGCGGTTTGTGGGGCCGTTTAAAGTCCTGAGGAGGATAAACGAGGTGTGTTACAGGTTACACATTCCTTCGTATTACCGTATTAACCCCTCGTTTCATGTGTCTCTCCTCAGGCCGGTGGTAGCTGGTCCGCTGCAGGACAGTGAGGTGCTGGAGGCCCCCCCGCCCCCCCTGGACATCGGGGGGAGCCCTGCATACACAGTCCGAGCCATCCTGGACTCCCGACGTCGGGTAGGGGGCCTGCAGTACCTCGTGGACTGGGAGGGATACGGTCCGGAGGAGAGGTGCTGGGTTCCGGCGGCGGACGTTCTGGACCCCTCTATGCTGCTGGACTTTCACCGTCGCCGACCGAATCGGCCGGCACCTCGCCCTCCGGGCCGTCCCCGAGGCCGGCGTCGGCGCGCGTCAGGGGAGGGGTACTGTCACAGGATCCAACGAGAGTGGCACCCCTCCTCGGTCGGGCGGCGCTCGGCGGTCGTCGTCGCCGGCCTATTAGCTGCCACCGATCGTTGTTTCTGTGACGTTTAGTTTTGTCTGTCTGTTCCGCACCTGTTTTGTGTATGTCATTAGTGGGGACTTATTTAATGTGTGTTTTCAGTTGGGATTTTGTGCAGGATTGTTTATTGTCCACGTTGTGTTACCGACAATTATACGGGAAGGATTTACCGGGCTGCGCTCCTTGCCTTTTTGTGCCTTTGAATTATATTTTGTGTTTTATGGGAAAGTGTTTCTCCCAGGCGAACTTTGTATAGCGCCCTGTGCTTTTCGGCGTTTGTGTGTGTCCGTTTTATTAAAAGACACTCACCTCCAGCACCTCTGTCTCCTGCATTTGATTCCGCCTATCCGCCAGTCCAAATCAGACGTGACAAGTACTCTATATGTTTTGTACCAATTGAGAACTTTGGTCTAATTCCCTGAGATCTGGATCTTCTCTGGAAAATCATTATTTTAGTCTTTTTGGGGTTTACTGCCAGGGCCCAGGTCTGGCAGTACTGCTCTAGCAGGTCCAGGCTCTGCTGTCGGCCATGTGCTGAGGGTGACAGCAGGCATAGGTCATCTGCGAAGAGTAGGCATTTAACTTCTGAATTGTGGAGACTAACACCAGGGGCTGAGGATTTTTCTAGAATAGTTGCCAATTCGTTAATGTAAATATTGAAGAGTGCAGGGCTCAGATTGCAACCCTGGCGAAGGCCCCGCCCGTGGTTAAAGAATTCTGTTCTTTTCTTACTAATTTTATTGCTGCACGTAGTGCCAGTATACATTGATTTAATTATGTCATATGTTTTACCCCCTACACCACTTTCAATAACTTTGTAGAACAGTCCTGTATGCCAAATAGAATCAAATGCTTTTTGGAATTTGATAAAGCAAGCGTATATTTTGGTATTATTTTGGTGGACATGTTTATCTATCAGGGTGTGTAGGGTGTAAATATGATCAGTTGTGCGATGTTTTGGTATAAATCCAATTTGGCTTTTACTCAAGACATTGTGCTTATTAAGGAAATGTAGAACTCTTACATTTATAATACTACAGAAAACCTTCCCCAGGTTACTGTTCACACAAATGCCTCTGTAATTGTTAGGGTCAAATTTGTCTCCGTTCTTAAAGATTGGGGTTATGAGTGGGGTTATGAGTCCTTGATGTATGAATTTCTGATGTTGTACAGCTTACTGGGCTGTGAATGTGTGGTTGTGTCCATGTCTGTTCTTTTGAGGAACAAGGTAATTTGGCTGTGATCAGACAGAGGTGTTAGTGGCTTGACAGTGAATGAGCTGAGAGAGAAAGAGTCAATGTCTGTGATCATATAGTCTACTGTGCTGTGGCCAAGAGGTGAGCAGTAGGTGAATCTCCCCAAAGAGTCCCCCCGTAACCTACCATTGACAAAGCACAGACCCAGGCTTCTACAGAGCTGCAAAAGATCCCTTCCATTTTTGTTGACGGTGCTGTCACTGTTGTTTCTATGGGGGAGATGAAGACAGTTAGAAACAGTATGGCCTGTAATAAAGCTGTCCCCTCGTGTGCTCGTTAGATCAGGTAGTGTTCCTGTGCGCGCATTTGTGTCCCCACAGATGAGCACATTTCCCTGGGCCTGGAAATGGCACGTCTCTTCCTCAAGGCTGGGGAAGATCTCCTCTGAGTAATATGGGGATTCTGAGGGAGGGATATATATTGCGCAAAGGAACACATTTTTCTGTCAGTACAAGTTATTTTTTCAGTTTTAACCAAATGTGATATTTACCAATTTTGAGGGGATCAATTAGATTTTGTAGTTCTGATTTGTACCAAATGATCAGTCCTCTAGAGTCTCTGCCTCTATTGACAGAGCTGTGTTTCTGTGATGGCACAATTACCTCACTGTAGCCTGTGGGACAATGAGTGACAACGTCAGCCTTACACCATGTCTCCTGCAGAAGGATGACGCCAACATCTTTAAGATTTTTGTTGAACTCCAGTGCTAAACTCTTCAGTCCAAAGGTTGATGAGTTTAGGCCCTGAATGTTCCACATGCTAACTGATAGGTTAATGAGTTTAGACCCTGAATGTTCCACATGCTAACTGATAGGTTGATGAGTTTAGACCCTGAATGTTCCACATACTAACTGATAGGTTGATGAGTTTAGGCCCTGAATGTTCCACATGCTAACTGATAGGTTGATGAGTTTAGGCCCTGAATGTTCCACATACTAACTGATAGGTTGATGAGTTTAGGCCCTGAATGTTCCACATGCTAACTGATAGGTTGATGAGTTTAGGCCCTGAATGTTCCACATGCTAACTGATAGGTTGATGAGTTTAGGCCCTGAATGTTCCACATACTAACTGATAGTGATTTCATGTTGCAAAAAGAAAGAATAGCAGTCAGAAATACAGTAACTACTAACTAATAAGTTGTTAAGAGTGAGAAACAGGATAACAGCTAACATTTTTTCTGTTTGTTATATATATATATTCCTATTCATTGAACAAGTAAATTCTAGTACCACAGGTGTGTGTGTGTGTGTGTGCATGCGTCCGTGTGTGTTTAGTGCAGATGTATTGGAGGAGCTGTTTAATCTCACTTAATCCTACAGGGTTCTCCTGTCCTCTGACGACCTCTGTGTAGCTGCGCTGGTCCTGCTGTTGGGCCCTGTGGAGTGGAGGAGGGCCAGTTCTGGGCCGTGGGGCTTCCTGTCTGGTCTGGTAGAGGTGGTGGTCTGGTGAGGGGTAGTAGGCTGGGCCCTGTGGAGTGGAGGAGGGCTAGTTCTGGGCTGTGGGGCTTCCTCTCTGGTCTGGTAGGGGTGGTGGTCTGGTGCAGGGTAGTAGGCTGGGCCCAGTCCGGTCTGGCTAAGCCGATGGAAGTGGTAATGGTCTGGTGGTGGGTGGGGTGCACTGGGTCTGGTGGGGCGTTGTGGGGGCCTGGGGCTCCTTGGTGGTGCAGTGGTCTGGTAGGGGTCTCTGGGTGGTCCTCTGTCCAGTACAGCATGGGGTGTTTGTCTACCAAGTGCCACGTCCTTTAGAGACTTGGAAAACATCCCTACTGTCTGCTTCCTCAGGTGGGAGTGGTCGTGCAGATGCTCTGGGGTGATTGTTGGGTGGTGAGCAACGTGTACGTTCAGGAGTAGGCCACACTCTCTGGTGATGTCAGCGTTGACTTTCTGAATGGTACGGGGATGAAAGTCTTTGCGGGGCAGCAGAGTGGAGATGGTGATGTGGGAGTTGGGGAACCACAGAGGCCCTCTCTGCTACTCTGTTGACCAGGCTGCCTACTCTCTCCTGCTCCTCTCGCAGGTTGTTGGTGCCAGTGTGAATAATGATGTGGCCTGGTGTGCCAAAGTCAGGCTGGGACAGGATGTGGAGTGCATCCTGTGTTTTTGGGCACCATATTTTGCACACCTTGTGTTGAGGGAAGAGTTTATCTTCTTGGAGGGGTGTGTCGGGGGGGCCAGAGACCTTCTCTCTGTAGTAGGTGTCTCCATGTGAGCCTCCTTGTTGACTGGGGGTGTGGGTAAAGTGTTGTCGGTATGGAGGGGATTGTGGGTAAAGGTGGGTCAGTGGGGTTGTTAGGGGAGGTGAGGGGCTGCAGCTTCTCTCTAGGAGTCTCTACAGTCTGTTCTCTGTGCTGTAGCACCCTCTTGATGACAGACAACTCCTTTACCATCTCCTCCTTTACCTGCACTAGCTCTCTCCTCATGGTGGTCTTTACCTCCTCAAGAGCTGTGGTAAGGCTCTTTCCTCATGGTGGTCTTTACCTCCTCAAGAGCTGTGGTAAGGCTCTTTCCTCATGGTGGTCTTTACCTCCTCAAGAGCTGTGGTAAGGCTCTCTCTCAGCTCCTGGACAGAGTTCTTCAGCTGGGTCCTGCACTGGTTGATCTGGTCCTGTAGAAGCTCTGTGTCTCGGCTGGTGTAGCTGGGGGGCTGCTCCTTCAGCTCAGTTCTCTCTCTCTCTCTCTCTCTTTCTCTCAAAACAGTGACAGAACTGAGATCATTTGGAGGCCAAAGTCATCAAGGGGGCATGGAACTTGAATTTTCAAAGCCCATCAGTGTTTGATTAATGGGTTATTGGTGAAGGTCAAAGGCACTCTGACACATGTTATCAGAAAGAACACCAACAAAGTGAAATGAGCCTGGGCTGGGCTGGGTAGGAGTGTAGGTTTATCTGTATTAATAAATCTCTCTCTCTCTACTTTCCCAATTTCCTCTTATCGATTCCCCACACATCCTCTCCTTCTCTCTCTCTCTCTCTCTGTAGGATGGGTCTCGTGCTGGTCGTGAGAGGAAGAAGACGGTCTCCTTCAGCAGCAGTCTCTCTGAGAGGAAGATCAGCAGCGCTGCAGACTGCATCAGCGCTATGGTGGGGAACATCACCTGTTACACACACTAGTTATAAACCAGTTACTACACTAGTTACACTTGTTACATTCTAGTTGTACAGTTCTGAAGTGGCAGTGTCTGTTGGTTTGTTTTTTATATAAGTGACTGAAATATAACTGGGGTGTATTCGTTAGTGCACACCGTAGCAAAACATTTCACAGCGGAAAATGGGGGAAAAAAATGTTTCTTATTGGTCAAGTGCAGGTAGTCCCTCCCCGTTTCGGCCCATTTGCTTCCTAGTGAATAGGATCAAGGTATGTGCATGTTTGACGTCTCATCTGTCTCCAGATGGAGGGTACTGAGTTTCGGAAGGTGCGCTCCAACTCACGAGTCTACCAACGCTACTACCTGCTGGAGTCAGGTCTGCAGGCCCTGCGATGGGAGCCCTCCAAGAAGGAGTCAGACAAGGCCCGTATCGCCGTCCCCTCCATCAGAGAGGTAGGTAGCAACACCCGTATCGCCGTCCCCTCCATCAGAGAGGTAGGTAGCAACACCCGTATCGCCGTCCCCTCCATCAGAGAGGTAGGTAGCAACACCCGTATCGCCGTCCCCTCCATCAGAGAGGTAGGTAGCAACACCCGTATCGCCGTCCCCTCCATCAGAGAGGTAGGTAGCAACACCCGCATCGCCGTCCCCTCCATCAGAGAGGTAGGTAGCAACTCCCGCATCGCCGTCCCCTCCATCAGAGAGGTAGGTAGCAACACCCGTATCGCCGTCCCCTCCATCAGAGAGGTAGGTAGCAACACCCGTATCGCCGTCCCCTCCATCAGAGAGGTAGGTAGCAACACCCGTATCGCCGTCCCCTCCATCAGAGAGGTAGGTAGCAACACCCGTATCGCCGTCCCCTCCATCAGAGAGGTAGGTACACACCTAGGAGGAGACCCAAGTGGAGACAGCGATGTTATGAATCTTTATGGAGTTAACTCCTGATAAATGCAATGACGTCTGGTTTCCTGTAAAAAAACAGAGCAATTAAATTGAATGATCTGCAATAGATTTAAATGGAGTTTGCACTCATTAGGAATTGACTATTCTTCAGTACTGTCTTGGAGCCAAATATAACTCAGTCAGTGAATGGAACTGACTGAAACAATAAGAACTGTTAACTCCCATGTATACTGTTCTGTACTTTGTCTCATTTGATTGGATCCTTCTTTGTGTCTTTCTAGGTCCGCACCGGCCGCAACACAGAGACCTTTAGGACCAGCGGTGTCTATGACCAGATCTCTGAGGACTGTGCCTTCTCTATCATCTATGGAGAGACCTATGAAGCTCTGGACCTGGTGGCTAACTCTGCAGAGGTGGCCAACGTTTGGGTCACTGGCCTGAGGTAGGATAGATGTCCGCAATGTCTTGCTGGGTTGCCAGATCTGGACTTAGGATTCATGTACACAATGTCTTGCTGGGTTGCCAGATCTGGTTGTGCTTTAGTTTAAACAACTCTCCATGGCTAAGTGGTGTCATATCAAAAGGATGTCAAGATCCTTGAAGATGTAAATCTAGACTGACACCCAAATGGAACTCCCAGTTAGACAAGTGGAAGTGAATGAAAACAACTGGAACAGATGACTCCCATAGTATTTCCTACCCTGGTATCTTTTAATTATGACAATCTCTGTGCAATCCTTCTCTGTCTCATCCTAGGTATCTGATTCTGTATGGGAAGCATGCCATAGACATGATGGCCAGCAGTGAGGACAGCCTTCGTCTCGCCTGGCTAGCAGAGACATTTTCCTCTATGGTTGTCTCAGATGGACAGGGTGGAGGAGAGGTGGGGATCAGTTTGCGGTCGGCTGTAGGTCTGATCAGGAGTGTTAACCCTGGGGTGAGGAGTGAGAAAGTGGAACACCGGTTTAAGGAGCTCCATCGTGTCAAGGAGAGGATGAATGGGGCCGGGACATCTGGAGTTGGAACTGTGGCTGGAGCTGAAGCAAAGGTTGGGGCTTCAGTTGTAGCTGTGATTGGCTCAGGAGCTGGCGAGGAGGATAGAGCTCCAGCTGTGACTGGAGCTGAGGAAAGGGATGGGGGTGAATCTGGAGCTGGAGCAAACGCAGACAACAGAAGAGGAGGGATAGAGGGCAGGGTAACCAAGGAGGAGTTCATTGAGGTCTTTCACGACCTTTGCACTCGACCGGAGATCTACTTCCTGCTGGTGCAGTTCTCTAGCAACAAGGAGTACCTGGATACCAAGGATCTGATGAGGTTCCTGGAGGTTGAGCAGGGCATGGCTCAGGTAAGGATGGCGAAGAGGACCACTTTTCTGTTCTACCAGTAGGACTGTTTCATGGGTTTTCTGTTCTACCAGTAGGACTGTTTCATGGGTTTGCTGTTCTACCAGTAGGACTGTTTCATGGGTTTGCTGTTCTACCAGTAGGACTGTTTCATGGGTTTGCTGTTCTACCAGTAGGACTGTTTCATGGGTTTGCTGTTCTACCAGTAGGACTGTTTCATGGGTTTGCTGTTCTACCAGTAGAACTGTTTCATGGGTTTGCTGTTCTACCAGTAGGACTGTTTCATGGGTTTGCTGTTCTACCAGTAGGACTGTTTCATGGGTTTGCTGTTCTACCAGTAGGACTGTTTCATGGGTTTTCTCTCCCTTTTTCTCTCTTTCTTTTCTCTTCTATTGTCCCTCTTAGCGCTGTCTAGTTGATAAGAAATAAAGTGTCCCTCCAATAGACTGTGGTCGATTTAGAAATACAAATGACAATTTCACTTCAAGAGATGCTCATTTCTCTGTTCTCCTCTGCCCTCCGTGTCTAGGGGACTGAAGACTCCAGTCTGGAGCTCATCCAATCCCACGAGCCGTCGGAGGAGGGACGTCACCAAGGCTGCCTCTCATTGGACGGTTTCACCAGATATCTCACCTCCTTGGAGTCCCACCTGTTTGACCCGGAACACAGCCAGGTGTGCCAGGACATGAGCCAGCCCTTATCCCACTACTACATCAACTCCTCCCACAACACCTACCTCATCGAGGACCAGTTCAGGGGGCCCGCTGACATCACCGGCTACATCCGGGCTTTAAAGATGGGCTGCAGGTGTGTGGAGGTGGACGTGTGGGACGGCCCTGACGACGAACCTGTGGTTTATACCGGTCACACCCTCACCTCGCCTGTCAAGTTCAACTGTGTCCTGGATGTGATCGGCCGTTTTGCATTCGAGGCTTCGGAGTTTCCACTGATCCTGTGCGTGGAGAACCACTGCTCCCCCCGCCAGCAGAGAGTCATGCTCCAGCACCTGAGGAAGATACTGGGGGAGAGGTTGTACACGGAGCCCCTCAGGGAAGGGGAGGGGTACCTGCCCTCGCCTAATGCCCTGAGGGGCAAGATCCTGTTGAAGGGGCAGAAGTTGGAGGAGGGATGCGGGGGGGCGGAAGGGGATGTGACTGACGAAGACGAGGGGGCGGAGATGTGCCAGAGAATGAAGTCTGGTAACAGTGGAGAAGGAGAAGGGGAGGGGGGGCAGAAAGGTGGAGGGGGTGGTGGTAGCATTAAATCCCTGACCCCTCCTACTACCCCTAAACGGTTCCAGCTCCTAAAGGAGCTCTCTGACTTGGTGACTCTGTGCAAGTCAGTACGTTTTACAGACTTCCAGTTGTCGTTCTCTACCCAGAAACCCTGGGAGCTCTGCTCGTTCAACGAGACCCTGGCTGTGCGCTGCGCCAGCGAGCGCCCGGGAGACTTTGTCAACTACAACAAGCGCTTCCTGTCGCGGGTCTACCCCAGCGCCATGCGCATCGACTCTAGCAACATGAACCCACAGGACCTGTGGAAGTGTGGTTGCCAGATTGTGGCTTTGAACTACCAGACGCCCGGGCTGATGATGGACCTTAACATTGCCTGGTTCCGCCAGAACGGGAATTGTGGGTACGTGCTGCGACCCGCCATCATGCGACAGGAGGTGTCGTATTTCAGCGCCGATACGAGAGACTCTGTGCCGGGTGTGTCCCCTCAGCTGCTCCATGTTAAGGTGAGTGGCTAGCAGATAGACAGCAGTGTTTTATTTATATCTGTTTAATAGAGGCTGCTATTCACTGCCTGGCTTGTTGGCTCCTTAATGGTTGAATGGTATTGGTTCAGTTATTCAGTACACTTCTCTTAATGGTATTGGTTTAGTTATTCAGTACACTTCTCTTAATGGTATTGGTTCAGTTATTCAGTACACTTCTCTTAATGGCATTGGTTCAGTTATTCACTACACTTCTCTTAGTGGTTGAATGGTATTGGTTCAGTTATTCAGTACACTTGCATCAATCAAATAAACAAACTAACAAAAAACAGACAATCAATCAATAAACCGGATCCATCCATGCAGGTGATCAGTGGTCAGAACCTCCCCCGTCCGAGTGGTTCTGGAGCTAAAGGAGATGTGGTGGACCCGTACGTCTACGTGGAGATCCACGGTATCCCTGCCGACTGTGCCGAGCGCCGCACCCGCACAGTGATGCAGAACGGAGACAACCCCATCTTTGACGAGAGCTTTGAGTTCCAGATCAACCTGCCCGAGCTGGCCATGGTGCGCTTCGTGGTGCTGGATGATGAATTCATAGGGGACGAGTTCATAGGTTAGTAGTGGAGGGAGGGCGAAGGTCAGCTCTGCATTGACTGCTAGTCCGGTGTCCAGTCTGCTTTTGGTTGAGCTTGTCTGAAGCCAATAAATATTTGATTTGATACTACAACAACCTTTCAGCCATGTAAAGGTTATTGCTAGCTCACAAGCAAGTATCACTAGCTAAGATAAAGAACACTTGCTAGCAGTTAAAGAGTGAGTGAACATTCACTATCTTCTCATGGTCATTTCATTGTCTAACACTCTTGTACATCATTTGTAATCCCCCCTGTTTTACCACAGGTCAGTACACCATTCCCCTGGAGTGCCTACAGCCAGGCTACCGGCACATACCACTACAGTCACTGATGGGGGAGGACCTCCCGTACGCCATGCTGTTCGTCCATGTGGCCCTCACCAACCGGAGAGGAGGGGGAAAGCCCTACAAGCGGGGGCTGTCTATGCGGAAGGCGAGGCGAGGGAGGGACTACGCTGCACTCCGGGACCTGGGGATCAAAGAAGTGGACGAGGTTTTCAAAATGGCCGGCCCGCAACTGAAGGAGGCCACGGACCTGCGGGAGAACATGCAGGTGAGGCGGAAGGATAAACAGTAATTTATCAATCACAATTTTCACATTTCATGACTGAAATGCCTGTATACCTGTATTCACAACAGATGATGTCTAACTCAGAATAGACATGTCAATTTATGGTAGATTGAACCCTCCGTGGGTTGGGTTCATCTCAGTGATCACTAAACTATGACCATAAAGATGGCTGATCATTCCTCCAGAGACATCAACTGACTTGCCTAGTTAAATAAAGGTTCAATCAAAAAAAACGGACATCAACAGGTTCAGACTGAGTGGCGGTAGACAACACAGAACCAGTGAGAGATTGTCTACTGCATCTAAACTGGCTAGTTAGCCTGATCTATGAAGATCTGCGTTAGACTGACAGGTTATGGTTATGGTAAGCTGATGGTAAGGTGATGGTCCCTGTAAGCATTTAGCCTGGCTGTCTAAGTGATGTTAAGGACCTCTGATGTGTTTAGGCTGGAGATTCACGCATTGAGTCATCAGACTATGTCACCCTGATGTAGTAGACTGATGCACTAATGCAAAGAGGCCGTGAACACACACACACACACACACACACACACACACACACACACACACACAGTCTTGTACACACACACCCCTAAACAGAAGTAAACACTGAAGGCAAGCACCATGACATCATGAAGAGATTAGAACAATTTTCTATATTGTAAAAATGTATGTGATTTATTGGGCTTAATTTAATGTTAAGGTTAGGCATTACAGTTAACAGTGTGGTTAAGGTTAGGGTTAGGTTTCATGATGAAAAACACAAACTTGTGCTGTTAAATAAAACTGATTTGGATTTTAGCGGTTCAATGACCCCAATAAAACATGAATTCAATAGTACGGCAGTGATACGGTCGCTTTGTGGTTGTCACTTTAACCATCTCCCAATAAAGCTTCTCTAATTCAATCAGATGTTCTCAGTGATGGTATCCCAGGAAACCATGTCAGTTTGTTCCATGATTAAACCCCAGCAACTAATGGCTTAGTAGAGGATTACAGTATGATCCACAGAACACTATCACTAATACAGGACAAGCAGTATGTGAGTGTGTCTGTTTTTATATAGATGTGTGGGTGTGTGTTTTTTATATAAACCCCCCGACCCTCTGTATCTCTCTGTCCCTGTAGAACTCGGTGGCAGTGTTCAGGGAGCTGTGTGGGGTGTCAGCGGTGGCTAACCTCATGCAGTGTGTATTGGCCCTGGGATCCCGTGTGGTGGGGGCCGATGGGGACCCCCTGATGCTGTTTGAGCTGAGGGAGCATTACCCCTCCATGGAGCCCCAGGGGCCCCTGCCGGACGTCCTACGCAGGGTGGTCTCCACCTACGAAACGGTGAGGATCGATCAATCAATCCTAGTCAATCCTTCACATTTTATTTATGTAGCGCTTTGGGTTTCCATTGAGAATAGTTGTGCAGGTTATAAGTTGATTGATTCTTTGACTTGTTTTTAACCTCTTTCTTTACTTCCCTCTCTCTCCCTGCCACCATCTCTGTCACTGATTTCATTTACGTGATTACTTTCGCGTATGCCCCCAAAGTAGAGTGTGTGTGTGTGCATCCTCATTCCTGATGAATCAGAGTGAGGGACAGCTCACCGTGTCTTCACGGGAGATAACTGTGCCTCTTTTCATTTCATTTTGAATAATGATTAAAATCTCAATGTGAAAAAATGTGACACTCATTTAGTGTGGGTCATTTTTCAATGTTAAACAAGCGCAAAGAAATTTCCAGGTGAGAAATTGATATGTGTGTGTGTGTTGCGTGTGTGTGTGTGTGTGTGTGTGTGTGTGTGTGTGATTCGAGAGTGCATCCTCATTCCTGATGAATCGGAGTGAGGGAGAGCTCACCATGGCCCTGAATAGCATTAGCATAAATGAGCATCTTATTTCGCTAAGTGGATCTCACGCCTTGACTTGAATGCTTGGGTGAGAAATTAATAGGAGGAAGCTGTGGTGTGTGTGTGTGTGTGTGTGAATAATAGACTGATCTTGTGTACTCTGTCTACAGATGATCCAGGCGAGCAGAGCAGTGATGGAGCTGTCAGGCGGAGTCTACGACAGGATCCTACAAATACAGACAACAGGTGAGAGAGAGACTTTCCCTCAGATTACACAGACCCACAAAGAAATAGAAAACACATCCAATTTTGATAAATATCTATTGGGTGAAATACCACAGTAGAATCAATGTAGAATCAAAATAGAACCAATGTAGAATCTGAACCCACACAAACACATACACTGATCAGGGTCAAAGGTTGGTTGTTTAGTCAGGCATGACCAATGAAAAGCCCCTTTCACTGTTCAACTGTAAACAGCAGGACTGTTTGGTAAAAAGAGGAAGAGAAAGAGAGCTTGCTGTGCCATCACAGCAGCAAGATTTGTGACCTGTTGCCACAAGATAAGGGCAACCAGTGAAGAACAAACACCATTGTAAATACAACCCATATTTATGTTTATTTATTTTCCATTTTGTACTGTATATAGACATAATATGACATTTGAAAGCGAGAGATTTCACTTGCTTTGGCAACGTAACCATATGTTTGAGAGAGAGAGAGAGAGAGAGAGAGAGAGAGAGAGAGAGAGAGAGAGAGAGAGAGAGAGAGAGAGAGAGAGAGAGAGAGAGAGAGAGAGGAGAGAGAGAGAGAGAGAGAGAGAGAGAGAGAGAGAGAGAGAGAGAGAGAGAGAGAGAGAGAGAGAGAGAGAGAGAGAGAGAGAGAGAGAGAGAGAGAGAGAGAGAGAGAGAGAGAGAGAGAGAGAGAGAGAGAGAGAGAGAGAGAGAGAGAGGGAGAGAGAGAGAGGAGAGAGAGAGAGAGAGAGAGAGAGAGAGAATTGCTCTTTATGGTTGTGAGGTCTGGGGTCCGCTCATCAACCAAGAATTCACAAAATGGAACAAACACCAAATTGAGTCTCTGCATGCAGAATTCTGCAAAAATATCCTCTGTGTACAACGTAAAACACCAAATAATGCATAGAGAGCAGAATTAGGCCAATACCCGCTAATTATCAAAATCCAGAAAAGAGCCAATTCAATTCTACAACCACATAAAATGAAGCAATTCCCAAACCTTCCATAACAAAGCCAGTACCTAAAGAGAAATGAACCTGGAGAAGAGGTCCCTAAGCAAGCTGGTCTGGGGCTCTGTTCACAAACACAAACAGACCCACAGAGACCCAGGACAGCAACACAATTAGACCCAACCAAATCATGAAAAACAAAAAGATAATTACTTGACACATTGGAAAGAATTAACCAAATAACTGAGCAAAATATAATGCTATTTGGCCCTAAACAGAGTACACCGTCTACTGGACCAGTTAGGCTCTCTACTGGACCAGTTAGGTTCTCTACTGGACCAGTTAGGCTCTCTACTGGACCAGTTAGGTTCTCTACTGGACCAGTTAGGCTCTCTACTGGACCAGTTAGGCTCTCTACTGGACCAGTTAGGCTCTCTACTGGACCAGTTAGGTTCTCTACTGGACCAGTTAGGTTCTCTACTGGACCAGTTAGGCTCTCTACTGGACCAGTTAGGTTCTCTACTGGACCAGTTAGGTTCTCTACTGGACCAGTTAGGTTCTCTACTGGACCAGTTAGGTTCTCTACTGGACCAGTTAGGTTCTCTACTGGACCAGTTAGGTTCTCTACTGGACCAGTTAGGCTCTCTACTGGACCAGTTAGGTTCTCTACTGGACCAGTTAGGTTCTCTACTGGACCAGTTAGGCTCTCTACTGGACCAGTTAGGCTTCTCTACTGGACCAGTTAGGCTCTCTACTGGACAGTTAGGCTCTCTACTGGACAGTAGGCTCTCTACTGGACCAGTTAGGTTCTCTACTGGACCAGTTAGGCTCTCTACTGGACCAGTTAGGTTCTCTACTGGACCAGTTAGGCTCTCTACTGGACCAGTTAGGCTCTCTACTGGACCAGTTAGGCTCTCTACTGGACCAGTTAGGTTCTCTACTGGACCAGTTAGGCTCTCTACTGGACCAGTTAGGTTCTCTACTGGACCAGTTAGGCTCTCTACTGGACCAGTTAGGCTCTCTACTGGATCAGTTAGGCTCTCTACTGGACCAGTTAGGCTCTCTACTGGACCAGTTAGGTTCTCTACTGGACCAGTTAGGTTCTCTACTGGACCAGTTAGGCTCTCTACTGGACCAGTTAGGTTCTCTACTGGACCAGTTAGGCTCTCTACTGGACCAGTTAGGCTCTCTACTGGACCAGTTAGGTTCTCTACTGGACCAGTTAGGCTCTCTACTGGACCAGTTAGGTTCTCTACTGGACCAGTTAGGCTCTCTACTGGACCAGTTAGGCTCTCTACTGGACCAGTTAGGCTCTCTACTGGACCAGTTAGGCTCTCTACTGGACCAGTTAGGCTCACAACTGAATAATTTAGGAAAAGAATGCCGGCTTGTATTTTGTAAATAACAATACTAACAAAAAATGAATCACCTTGAGTAAATATTGATATGTGAAATTTGTTCAATGAGGTCAATGTGAATGAAATAAATGAATAGTACAATAGACTTAGATATCAGCCATATATCCTGCCTATAGTTTACTAGGGTGCACCCAACTCTTAATCTGAGGGTCTGTCAGATTTATAAGTTCAATAGCAATACAATAAACATGAATCCACAGAAAAACCCAACCCAATTCACAAATACTGACTTATAAACCTCTATGAAATGGAATCAAATGTGAGATGACTGTGCCTGTCAATAAACACTGTCAGGTGTTTAAATGTAGCATGTGCTTATAACAATCCCACTGCAATGTATGATGCAATGATGTCTTGCAAGAAAAATCCTACCACACGGCATACTGCCCTGCATCCCACAGCTGGCTTGCTTCTGAAGCTAAGCAGGGTTGGTCCTGGTCGGTCCCTGGATGGGAGACCAGATGCTGCTGGAAGTGGTGTTGGAGGGCCAGTAGGAGGTACTCTTTCCTCTGGTCTAAAAAAGATCCCAATTCCCCAGGGCCACTACCCTGTGTAGGATGCTGTCTTTTGGATGGGATGTTAAATGGGTGTCCTGACCCTCTGTGGTCACTAAAGATCCCATGGTACTTATCATAAGAGTAGGGGTGTTAACCCTGGTGTCCTGGCTGAATTCCCAATCTGGCCCTCATACCATCATGGCCACCTAATCATCCCCAGCTTCCAATTGGCTCATTCATCCTCCTCCTCTCCCCTGTAACTATTCCCCAGGTCATTGCTGTACATGAGAATGTGTTCTCAGTCAACTTTCCTGGTAAAATAAATAAAAAGTATGGCAGTGCAAATTCAGTGTTCTCCAAGGAAAATAAGTCTTCACATGCAAATCTTCTTATTGATGTCCTGGGTTCGGGCGGCTCGCCCTCCTTGGTGGAACTAAATCCATACTCAAAAAAACCTGACTAAATCCTGGCGTCAATCTTTCCCTCAATCCCTTCACAGCACGTTTGTATAGATACGTGTTAATATTCAGTTCGCTCTTTTTAGTTCAGTTTTATACAACTTCTCACAAATTGAAACTTTTTCTTCCATGGAACGGCGGAAGCGCTCCACATTCCGTTCGAGCTTTTTTCCCCGAATTTTGGCACCAACTTGTGTATAATGTGAGTTTTTAGTAGAGCGACTAAGAGAATATTGAGTCTTGATTGGCTCAAAATAAACTGCTCGTCATTCAGCTTCTGACAGCTGATTTGTAATAGCTGTCAACTTAACCATATCAATATAGTATAATATGGTTACTGGAATCTCACTAGTAATGATAAGTATTCAACAGTAGTTGACCTGCGTTACACCTGCTATTGAGAGAGCCTGTCTTCTCGACGGCCTATGTGCACAGTGCCCACAAAATGAGGTGGAAACTGAGATGCACTTCCTAACCTCCTGCCAAATGTATGACCATATTATAGACACATATATTACACAGACCCACAAATATTTCGAAGAACAAACCCGATTTTGATAAACTCACATATCTACTGAGTGAAATATCACAGTGTGTCATCACAGCAGCAATATGTGTGACCTGTTGCCACAAGAAAAGGGCAACCAGTAAAGAACAAACACCATTGTAAATACAACCCATATTTATGCTTATTTTCCCTTTTGTTCTATTTGCACATATGACATTTGAAATGTCTTTATTCTTTTGGAACTTTTGTGAGTAATGTTTACTGTAATTTTTTTTGTTTATTTCACTTTTGTTTATTATCTATTTCACTTGCTTTGGCAATGTAAACATGTTTCCCATGCCAATAAAGCCCCTTGAATTGAATTGGAGAGGGAGAGAGAGGCAGGCCTCATCACGTGACTGAAAGCAACATCAACGGTGATGAAATTGGAGTTATCTATGGCTAGTTAGGTGGTTAGAGAGCACGATTGTTTTCTTTAGTGATCTGACTCCATGTCAACAGTCCAGTAGTCGTGAGAAAGACTTGCCTACAGGCCCTGCCAACCGACTCTCCAGCTAAGACCTCATCAACAACAGCCTGAAGCCTTTAGTCTGCTGAGACTTCCATGGTTGTCTCAAATGGCACCCTATTCCCTATATAGTGCACTACTTTTGACCAGAGTCCTATGGGCCATTTGGAACGCACACCATGTCTCCACCTCATCCATCACAGGAACTATTTTCATCCTGGCTCTGAGGGAGATTTGTCCATATGTTAATATTAGATGAATTTGTTTATTGACTGAGCTCTTGATTTATGTAGTTTGTGTTGGCGTAAGCTCCGAGTACAGGTCAAGAATCAGTTTATCCTCCCCAAATCGCATCCTTGACCAATAGGGATGGAAATACAAAACTGACCTTAGATCAGTCTCTTGGTGTAACTTGGCAGAGCAAGGTTTGTTTACCCTGCGCCGACTCGGCTTGCTGGGCATCATGGGAAGGATGACAACTTGGCATCAATCCCATAATGACAAAGTGAAAACAGGTTTTTAGAAATAAAAAAACAGATACCTTATTTACATAAGTATTCAGACCCTTTGCTATGGTAATCAAAATTGAGCTCAGGTGCATCCTGTTTCTATTGATCATCCTTGAGATGTTTCTACAACTTGATTGGAGTCCACCTGTGGTTAATTTGATTGATTGGACAGGCACACACCTGTCTATATCATTCTTAAATGGAAGAAGTTTGGAACCACCAACACTTTGGCTGCCTGGCCAAACTGAGCAATCAGGGGAGAAGGGCCTTGATCAGGGAGGTGACCTCTTAAGAACCTGATGGTCACTCTGACAGAGCTCCAGAGTTCCTCTGTGGAGATGGGAGAACGTTCCAGAAGGACAACCATCTCTGCAGCACTCCACCAATCAGTCCTTTATGGTAGAGTGGCCAGACGGATACCACTCCTCGGTAAAAAGCACATGACAGCCCGCTTGGAGTTTGCTAAAAAACACTTAAAGGACTCTCAGACCATGAGAAACAAGATTCTCTGGTCTGATGAAACCAAGATTGAACTCTTTGGGCTGAATGCCAAGCATCACGTCTGGAGGAAACGTGGCACCCTTCCTACGGTGAAGCATAATGGTGGCAGCATCATGCTGTGGGGATGTTTTTCAGTGGCAGGGACTGGGAGTCCTGTCAGGATTGCGGGAAAGATGAACGGAGCAAAGTACAGAGAGATCCTTGATGAAATCCTGCTCCAGAGCGCTCAGGACCTCAGACTGGGGTGAAGGTTCACCTTCCAACAGGACAACGACCGTAAGCACACGGGCAAGACAACGCAGGAGTGGCTTCAGGACAAGTCTCTGAATGTCCTTGAGCAGCCCAGCCAGAGCCTGGACTTGAACCTGATCGAACATCTCTGGAGAGACCTGAAAATAGCTGTGCAGCAACGCTCCCCATCCAACCTGACAGAGCTTGAGAGGATCTGTAGAGAAGAATGGGAGAAACTCCCCAAATACAGGTGTGCTAAGCTTGTAGCGTCATACCCAAGAAGACTCAAGGCTGTAATCGCTGCCAAAGGTGCTTCAACAAAGTACTGAGTGAAGGGTCTGAATACTTATGTAAAAAAATGCTAACAGTTCTAAAAAACAGACTTTGCTTTGTCATTATGGGGCATTGTGTGTAGATTGATGAGGGGGAAAATGTGTAGAAAGTCAAGGGGTCTGAATACGTTCTGAATGCACTGTATTCACACCCCTCGACTTTCTACACGTTGTGTTACAGCCTGAATTTAAAATGGATGACATTGAGATGTTGTGTCACTGACCTACACACAATACACCATGTCAACATTTTTACAAATTCATTTGAAATGAAAAGCTGAACTGTCTTAAGTATTCAACCCCTTTGTTATGACAAGCCTAAATATGTTCACAAGCAAAAATGTGCTGAACAAGTCACATAACATTTTTCATGGACTCACTCTGTGTGCAATAATAGTGTTTAACATGATTTTTGAATGACTACCTCATCTGTGTACCACACACATACATTTATCTGTAAGGTACGTCAGTCAAGCAGTGAATTTCAAACACAAAGACCAGGGAGGTTTTCCAATGCCTCGCAAAGCAGGGCAACTATTGGTAGATGGGTAAAAACATGTAAAAGCAGACACTGAATATATCTTTGAGCAAAATGAAGTTATTAATTACACTTTGGATGATGTATCAATGCACTCAGTCACTACAAAGATACAGGCGTCCTTCCAAACTCCGCAGCCAGAGAGGAAGGAAAGCGCTCACGGATTTCACCATGAGGTCAATGGTGACTTTAAAACAGTTTAATGGCTGTGATAGGAGAAAACTGAGGATGGATCAACATTGTAGTTACTCCACAATACTAACCTAAATGACAGAGGGAAAGCCTGTACAGAATTAAAAAATATTCCAAAACATGCATCCTGTTTGCAACAAGGCAGTAATACTGCAATACATGTGCCAAAGCAATTAACTTGTCCTGAATATAAAGTGTTATTTTTGGGGCAAATCCAATACAGCACATTACTGAGTACCACTCTCAATATTTAAGCATAGTGGTGGCTGCATCATGTTATGGGTATCCTTGTAATCTTTAAAGAATGGGTTTTTTTAAGTATAAAAAAAGACACGGAATGGAGCTAAGCACAGGACAAATCCTAGAGGAAAACCTGGTTGTCTACTTTCCACCAGACAATAGGAGATAAATTCACGTTTCAGCAGGACAATAACCCAAAACACAAGGCCAACTACACTGAAGTAGCCTACCAAGAAGCCGGTGAATGTTCCTGAGTGGCGGAGTTACATTTTTGACATGAAAATATACATCAAGACCTGAAAATGGTTGTCTAGCAATGATCAACAACCAACTTGACAGAGTTTGAAGAATTTTGAAAAGAATAAATGGGCAAATGTTGCACAATCCAATTGTGGAAAGCTCTTAGAGACTTACCCAGAAAGACTCACAGCTGTAATCACTGCCAAATGTGATTCTAACATTTTTTGACTCAGGTGGTTGAATACTTAATGAAGATGTTTTATTTTCCATACATCTTAACAAAATGTTAGAATTTCTCTTCCACTTTGATATTAGAGTACTTTGTGTAGATGACAAAAAAATGACATTCATTTGAATCCCACTTTATAATGCAACTAAATGTGGAAAAATTCAAAGGGTGTTAATACTTTCTGAAGGTTCTGTAGATCAGTGTTTGTATTTATTATGGATCCCCATTAGCTGTTGCCAAGGCAGCAGCTAGTCTTCCTAGGGTCCTGCAAAATTAAGGCAGTTTATGCAATTTTAAAAACAGTACAATATTCACAAGACACTGTGTGCCCTCAGGCCCCTACTCCACCACTACCACATACCTACAGTACAAAATCCATGTGTATGTGTGTGATTGTATAGTGCGTATGTTATCGTGTGTGTGCGCGCGCGCGCATGTGCTTGTGTTGCTTCACAGTCCCCGTTGTTCCATAAGGCTTAGAGAGCGAGAGATATATGAATGGCTTAATAGCTAGAGGAGAGATGACAAGTTTGATAAATGGATGTATTTCAGAGAGTGGAAGACCGGTGATAGAAAAATGGAGTGATTATGTAGATATGGCCAAACACCCCAGAGTCTGCTCCCAGTCTCCTCTCAGAGATTCATCTCAGCTCACCTGAGTTCAACCCTTTTTTTCTCAGATAAATAGGAAAAATGAAAATTGTGTGTTTGTGTCAAATAAAATAAAATGTTATTTGTCACATGCTTGGTAAACAACAGGTGTAGACGAACAGTGAAATGCTTACGGGTCCTTTTCCAACAATACAGAGTTAAAAGAGAAATAGTGACACGAGGAACAAATACACAGTGAATAACAATAATGAGTGAAAATACCATGGCTATATACAGGCAGTACCAGTACAGAGTTGATGTGCAGGGGCACGAGGTCATTGAGGTAGATACAATATGTACATGGAGGTAGTGGTAAAGTGACTAGGCAACAGGATACATAAGACAGTAGCAGCAGCAGAGTGTATATAAGTCCAGTTTGTGTGGATAGAGTCCAAGCAAGAGAGTTAGTGGAAGAAAGGTTCAATGCAGGTAGTCCGGGTAGCCATTTGATTAGCTATTTAGCAGACTTGTTTAGCAGCCTTATGGCTTGGGGGTAGAAGCTGTTCAAGGGTCCTGTTGGTTCCAGACTAGGTGCATTGGTACAGCTTGCCGTGTGGTAGCAGAGAACAGCCTATGGCTTGGGTGGCTGGAGTCTGACAATTTTTGGGCCTTCCTTGACACCGCCTGGTATAGATGGCCGGGAGCTTGGTACTTTTTTTTGGGGGGGGGGGGGGGGGGGGGGGGTTTGAATGTTTGGGCAGGCAGTGTTCTGGCCAGTGCTGATGTTCCCTCTCTCCGTTCTGTCAGTTCCGCTCGGTTACACAGGGAAATGGAACGTTTCCCACATGCACACACACGCAACGGAATGCCCTGGCACTCAAGCCTCAAGTCGCCTAGCAACTGCACTGGCAGGCAGGCAGGCAGCCAATGTGGTGTGTGTGTGTACAGTATATATGAAATTCTGTGTAATTGTGTACTAGTGAATGTTGAAGTTAGTGAGTTGTTTTCAGGTGTGTGTGTGTGTGTGTGTGTGTGTGCAAGAGAGAAAATTGAAGTAAAATATACTGAGTTGCGTTCAGGTCTGTGTTGGCGGTGGTGTTGCTCAGGATGCTGTGTTTAAAAGTCCCCTCACATCATCGCTGGTTTTGACTAGATGGTATACACCCATGGACGGAGGGCACTTTTCCTAGCAGGTTAGGAGAGCTTACAGCGCGGGCTCTGTGTTCACCCACTTCTTCGTCTCCATGGAGATGGTGACAGAGTGTGACAGTGTCCCGGGGCAGACAGAGGAAGCGACACAACACCACATAGTTGATCTGGCCAGAGGGAAGAGAGGACAAG
Organism: Salmo trutta; assembly: GCF_901001165.1. Taxonomy (NCBI): domain Eukaryota; kingdom Metazoa; phylum Chordata; class Actinopteri; order Salmoniformes; family Salmonidae; genus Salmo; species Salmo trutta. The sequence goes on from NC_042992.1 coordinate 13,894,693, forward strand.
GAGTCTGCCTGTCACTCTTGAATCTCTTGTTCTCTTTCCCTATCTATCTCTCTTTAATTGAAGCTAGGATTAAACCAAAAGGCACATTGTAGACAAGCACATTTTACTGTAGACAATGCAGAGATTGCATTCATAGATAAACACTAGATTTCGGCTCAACCGTAAAACTACCTTTAGAAGTAAAAAAATCAATGCACTTTCTTATTATTTTATTCAGATCTCTTAACTCTCTACCTTTCTCTGTGTAGTGTAATAGACTGGTTAAGACTTGATCGTTCAATCACAAATACCAGACACCACCAGACCTGAGCCGGCCTTGGACCTTGGTTAAGACCTGGAGAGGTTGACAGAGGAAAGGTTCAACATTGCCAATGTGTGTGTGTGTGTGTGTGTGTGTGTGTGTCGTCCCCTAGCCATGAAGTTCCATGAGACGTTGCATTCCATTGCAGTGAAGGAGGGGCTTAACGATCGTAAGGTCACCAGAGCTGTGGAGAGTTTCAGCTGGAACATCACCATACTGAAGGTGAATCTACACACGCACTGTCACACACAGCAGACCAAAGACAACCACAGAACAGTGCCAGTCTGTTTCCATATTAGCCAACTCCAACAAACCTCTCTCTCTCTCTCTCCTATCCTCCCCCTTCTCCCACTCGCTCTCTCAGGGACAGGCAGACCTTCTGAAACGGGCTATGACGGAGGTGCAGGAGAACATGAAGCAGGTACACTATGCTGCCCTGACCTCTAACCTTAGTAAGGGTGTGACAGGAGAGGCGACCCGCCCCCGACGCAGCCTGGACACCATCCAGGAGAGAGCTACAGCTCCGGCTAGAGGTTCCCCTTAGGTACAGGTCTAGGACCAGCTTACCCGCCTCAAATGATATATTAAATCAAAAGGGGGGAAATGTAAAACCTGACCTTAGATCAGTTTCTAAGGGCACCGTCATCCTTCTCTGAGGATCGGCAGGTTGGCCAGAACTGACAACCAAGTTGCTACGCAGACTCGAAAGGGAATGGCTCCTTCTGCATCTAACCCGGTTAGGGGCTGCGGTTAGGGGCTGTCGGAGTCTAGTTGGCTATTCTCTCCACACAACGATGAACAGAAGATGGACTAAAACAATTCAAGAAAAATATTCCTGTTATACCACTGTCAGGAGGGAGGAGAACGTCGTGGAGAGGAAGGAAGTCAGAGAGACAATCAGAATGGCCTGTCCCTGAATGTAGCTGGAAATATCTTTTTAATCCTCCTCTGTGAAGTGTTTGTTATTTTTGGAGCTGGATTCAATCTGTATCGCAGAACATCCGTTTTAAAATGTTTGAGCCGACATACAGTATGAAGCGACCACAGGAATATTGACTTTAATTGTCAAATCGCGCTATAAAGCGTCTCTTCAGCACTATGGAGTCGTTGTTTTTTGTTGGGGGAAGTGGAGGGCTTTCAGGGCGATAAACTACAGAACAAAGTGAAACTGAATGAGACAGAAGTGATAACGTACGTGTGGGAGGAGGCTGATTCAGAATGTGTGTGAAAGTGTGACTGCTACCAATATAATATGCTACTTAGCAGACAATTTTATACAAAGCGACTTACAGTAGTGTGTGCTACAATCCTGAAGTTGCAAACACCAACTGAGCCACTTCAGCTTCTCCAGGTGCAGTGGAACAAAAGAATGTAGATGTGAACACAGAATTAGAATGAGTAGAATGGAAATCCCCATTCATGTCAATTACGCTGTAACGTACGCGTCAGCCCTTAGTGTCTGTCTGCAGGATTTCACTCCCTTGTACTTGACAGATGAATTAAGGGTGCTGATTAGTAAGGAACTGCCCTCACCTATGGATATGTATATTGTTGGGATTGGGTTAATGATAGAACTCAACCAGAATGTTAATGACTCAACTGTATGATCAAATACTCCTTCCATAGCACCTTGACCAATGCTTTTCTAGGTGGTTGTGTCACACATGACAGTATTAACCTCATTCTGTAAAACATTACTGGATTTTTACAAAATGGTGACTTCAGATAAAAAATAAAAAAACATTCCTGATACTGATGTTGATGTCCTCCATGGTTTACCGTCAGATAGCGTGACGAATCAGTCTGCACTGAGCATCACGTAGACTCCACCTGTCAGAAGACAATTGTTGTCCTCTTGAAAACCTGGATGCTGTAGGATGATTCCTTGTTTCATGGTAGATTGACATCAATATCTCCTTCAAACCATATCCATTACCACAACCAACCAGTAAGCAAATAAACCAGTTACTTCAATCATAAAACCCTGCTTTTTACACACACACACACACACACACACACACACACACACACACACACACACACACACACACACACAGCTTTGACCATTTGCTCAACTGATAGCCAGCTGGCCACACATCCAATCAACAAAGAGAAGCCAAAGTATTGGATATCCACTGGCATTTTCAAATGTCACTTACAACAGTGGAGGCTGCTGAGGGGAGGAAGGCTCAGAATGAAATCAAGCATGTTTTTGTGTTTGATACCATTCCTTTCATCAAATCAAATCCCATTGCACTCCATTCCAGCCATTTATGAGCCGTCCTCCCCTCGGCAGCCTCCACTTATGAGCATTGTTTACCCTTCTTCATTGCATGTTTTGTTTGTTTTTAGTTAGCATTGCCAATTTAAATATTAGTTGTACAATTCAGCATGTTGCTAGCACTTGTACAATGTCCTGTTGAAAAACCATTCTCTCCCCCTCTGAACATGACACAGGCATACTGTAACGAGCATTTTATTGGTCTATAGATAACCATCTCTCTGCTGTAGGGACATCCCTCGCGTGTGCAATGCTTTACTTGGCTACCCCAGGAAGCAAGATAAATACAAGGACATCAGAAATAATCAAATCTTATTACATGGAACAGATTATTTTTTAAAGCCTGTTTTCCTTAATTTAATAATTTCACATTGTAATGCAGCTGTATTGGGTTAAAATTGTATCTTTAAACAAAAATGTAAAGAAGAAGTGAGTCAGTTAAACTTATGGATCAAATCCCTTTAGCGGGATCGATTTGACGACATCCGGTGAAATGGCAGAGCGTCAAATTCAAATGAAATATTCAACTTTCATGAAATCACACATGCAATACACCAAATTAAAGCTACACTTTTTGTTAATCCAGCCGCGGTGTCAGATTTCAAAGGCTTTACGGCGAAAACAAACCATGCTATTATCTGAGGACAGCACCCCATCAAACAAAGACAGACAATCATAATTCAACCCGCCAGGCGCGACACAAAACTCAGAAATAACGATATAATTCATGCCTTACCTTTGACGAGCTTCTTCTGTTGGCACTCCAATATGTCCCATAAACATCACAAATGGTCCTTTTGTTCGATTAATTCCGTCGTTATATATCCAAAATGTCCATTTATTTGGCGCATTTGATCCAGAAAAACACTGGTTCCAACACACACTACATGACTACAAAATATCTCATAAGTTACCTGTAATCTTTGTCCAAATATTTCAAATCAACTTTCCTAATACAACTTTAGGTATTTTTTTACTTAAATAATTGATAAAATTTAAGACGGGATAAACTGTGTTCAATACCGGACGAAAACAAAGAAAGCACGTTCCAGGTCACGCGCACCGAAACATTAGAGTGCACCTGGTGTGACACAGGAAAATAAACAGGGCTACTCATTTATTTCTCTAAAGAAAAACATCAACCAATTTCTAAAGACTGTTGACATCTAGTGGAAGCTCACAGACTTTATTCAAACCGTTTTAGAAACTTTAGAGTTTTCTATCCAATTATATTCATATCCTAGCTTCTGGGCCTGAGTAGCAGCCAGTTTACTTTGGGCACACTTTTCATCCGGACGTGAAAATAGCGCCCCCAAGCCATAAGAAGCTTTAATCTGTCAATGGTTTCCAGGCACTGGTTAAGAGTAGGTAGAAGTTGCCTCCTAACAACTGATACAGGATCAGATATTGTACCATCCCCCTAATGGTAGGTGTAGGACTGCCAATTGGTTAGGAGCAACTTCTACCTCGAAACAGTTAAAGGACAATCAATCAGAGGCGGTGAATGGAGGTAAGACAAGAGAAGCTCTTTAGACACAGGCATTAGATACAGACAAGAGGTATGGGACAGACCGCTCCCCTACCTTGAGAAACAGGGTACTACCCTACCATTACTACATACAGAGAAGGGAAAGGCATCCCTCACACTGATAAATGCACTATGAATTCCAGTTCCTGAGGGTAGCCTGTGGTGAACTGTCTTGTAGCACCCTCGTGTGGCAGAAATGGGTATCATCATTAAAGTCACAGGTGGGGTTGGATAAGCACTAAGGCCCAAGCATTCAGGAGAAGAGTCTAGGCATAAGAGAGATCTATGGTATTCATGAAGGAATACAGAGCAGGTGAGATAAGGTATTGGGTAGGCTGCCATAGTCCAGCCCACATTGGCAAGTTTGATCCAGCAGTGGCGAGTTGGTTTTCCTGTGTGGGGCAGCATATCGTCCAGGCTGGGATGAATCCCTCCAAATGGTTAAGGTGGGGGATTAGGGAGTAGATCAACTTATCCTAGATCTCTGGTTAGTGGTAACTCCCACCCAGATCTGTAAAGTCCATCACAGGTCCTGGGAGTTGACAATGGCGAAGTCTGAGTCTTTGCTGTGAATGCTGCCCTCGTCTGGGCTGGAGGAACCCGACGCTGCACCCATCAGGGGGTCCTGGAACGGCTCCACCCTGACCGAGCCATGGAGCTGTCTGATTGGAGGGGTCCTCTCCACCCCTCCCTCGGTGGGCTGCAGCTCTCCGTCCTGCGAGACCAGAATGTAGTCATCCCAGTTCCTCCCCTCCGAGCCCCCACACAGAGAGGACTCTGGGGGAGACGCCTGCAAAAGGGAGACAAGGGGCTTGTTCAACACTGCTGTTGACTGGCTGATCTACAAATCACCTTCCATCATAAATAACTACTAGTATTATTTGTAGATTAGTCACAATATACCCACAAGTCATCACAGATTTTGAAGCATAGGGAAAGATACCAAAGTATGCAAGGGTACACTGCAAACATGAGTCTACCTATTAATACAACCATGTGTTCACCTGTTGCTCTGGTGGTGTGTGCTCCAGCTCTTCCTCCTGTTCTCCATCAGCGTCGCCACGCTGCGGCGCGGCCAGGTAAGGCTGGTCTTCATGGTGACTGTTGGCGTGGTCATAGTGGTCATCAGCGATGGTGATCTCCTCGTTCTCCTCAGCCTCCAGCAGGCTCTGGTTGAAACGCAGAGCTCCCTTCAGGATGTCCTTGATCTGACGGATTCATTCATAAACACACAGAGCAAGTCATGATGAACACACACAGATGTACTACACACATGGTCAAAATGCTAACTCAGAGAGGCGCTAACATGCACCCCCACCCACCCACAATTATGTGGTGCTGCTGTCCAGTACCTGCTTAAGTCCAGCCAGTGACACCAACACCTCATCCTCTTTCTCCAGGTGCTCCTGTAGGATCACCTCCTGGATCCTCCCTGAGGAGACAGACATCAGATCACAAGCTAGGTTTCCATCCAACTGGTGACCGATTTACATGCTGAATATTCTAAAATACGCATAAAAACAATGTGCATTTTCCCACCAGAAATGTTTCCATCGAATTGTTGCTATTAAATTCCCATGTACCGAATGAAAAATGCAAGTTAAATGGGTTTCCATCGCATTTTCAACTTTACTGATGGTTTTGTCACAAACTGTTGTGTTATACAGTGAATGTGCCCACTCTGGTCTTGGCACATGCGCTCTAGCCAACAGCTGGCAGATACAGTGCGGGTAGGCTACCTACATGAGATTATTATGGATAAGAGCGATATTTGTATCTGTCAAACAGCACCCAAGCATCGATCATCATGTCACCAGAATAAGACCCTCAATATTTATTGGAAAGGAGCATCAAGTTCATCACCTCGTACTTTACCACCCTGGGATGTTATAAAGCATTTCATCTGAAGCATGCTTTTCCTGAGGGTCAGTGCTATCCGGGATCCTTGGGACGTTCCTACCCTAAACCATAACCATTTTATATGTCAACTTCAATGGGGGTAGAGACGTCCCAAGATTAAGGATAGCACAGACCCTTTCCAGAGTCGTAGTGGGAGGACCACATAACATATCAAAGCATGCCTCCCAAGTTTACTTCCATGTTATTATTATATCAATATTTGCGCATTAAGGCGTTTCCAATGCCATTTCTTGCATAATTACTGTTACCGACAAAAAGATCCAACCTCGTCTAGTTAGATTACAGTCGTAACCCTACACATTGACTTGGTACTGCTACTCCATGCTATTTTTACTCCTTATTCACCGTTTGTCTGAATATACCCATACTAATATACTACACACCATCTATTCATTTTCGCATACTATTTAGCACGCACCGTTTAGTAAAACGTATGCGGGTATGCCAAGGGCACAAAACAATAGTGGCTCTTGACTGGCTGAGTGGACGGGGCGGGGCCGAGTGCAGCTCAATTTTTGCATATTCAACAGACATGCGTCGCATTAACCAGCCTGATAATAGCTCATTTCCAATTCGATTACTTTCTGTAAACTCTGAATCGAATAGGAATGGAGTTATAGGCTGTCACATTGGCCCTATACCATAGCCCATTTATCCAGCTCATACAGTTGAAGTCTGAAGTTTAAATACGCTTAGGTTAAATTCATTAAAACTCGTTTTTCAACCACCCCACAAATTTCTTGTCAACAAACTATAGATTTGGCAAGTCGGTTAGGACATCTACTTTGTGCACGACACAAGTCATTTTTCCAACAATTGTTTTAAAGACTATCAGACTAGATTATTTCACTGTATTACAATTCCAGTGGGTCAAAAGTTATACACTGAGTTGACTGTGCCTTTAAACAGCTTGGATAATTCCAGAAAATTATGTCATGGCTTTAGAAGCTTCTGATAGGCTAATTGACATAATTTGAGTCAATTGGAGGTGTACCTGTGAATGTATTTCAAGGCCTACCTTCAAACTCAGTGCCTCTTTGCTTGACATCATGGGAAAATCAAAAGAAATCAGCCAAGACCTCAGGAAAAAGATTGTAGACCTCCACAAGTCTGGTTCATCCTTGGGAGCAATTTCTGAAGGTACCACGTTCATCTGTACAAACAATAGTACTCAAGTATAAACACCATGGGACCACGCAGCTGTCATACCGCTCAGGAAGGAGACGTGTTCTGTCTCCTAGAGATGAATGTACTTTGGTGCGAAAAGTGCAAATCAATTCCAGAACAACAGCAAAGGACCTTGTGAAGATACAGGAGGAAACAGGTACAAAAGTATCTATATCCACAGTAAAACGAGTCCTATAATCGACATAAGCTGAAAGGCCGCTCAGCAAGGAAGAAGCCACTGCTCCAAAACCGCCATAAAAAAGCCAGACTACGGTTTGCAACTGCACATGGGGACAAAGATCGTACTTTTTGGAGAAATGTCATCTGGTCTGAGAACTGTTTGGCCATAATAACCATCGTTATGTTTGGAGTAAAAAGGGGGATGCTTGCAAGACGAAGAACACCATCCCAACTGTGAAGCACGGAGGTCGCAGCATCATGTTGTGGGGGTTGCTTTGCTGCAGGAGGGACTGTTGCACTTCAAAATAGATGGCATCATGAGGGAGAAAAATGATGTGGATATATTGAAGCAACATCAAGACATCAGTCAAGAAGTTAAAGCTTGGTCGCAAATGGGTCTTCGAAATGGACAATGACCCCAAGCATACTTCCAAAGTTGTGGAAAAATGGCTTAAGGACAAGAAAGTCAAGGTATTGGAGTGGCCATCACAAAGCTCTGTCAGGAGGAATGGGCCAAAGTTCACCCAACTTATTGTAGGAAGTTTGTGGAAGGCTACCCGAAACGTTTGACCCAAGTTAAACAATTTAAAGGCAATGCTACCAAATACTAATTGAGTGCATGTAAACTTCTGACCCACTGGGAATGTGATGAAAGAAATAAAAGCTGAAATAAATCACTCTACTATTATTCTGACATTTCACATTCTTAAAATAAAGTGGTGATCCTAACTGATCTGAGACAGGGACTTTTTACTAGGATTAAATGTCAGGAATTGTGAAAAGCTGAGTTGAAATGTATTTGGCTAAGGTGTATGTAAACTTCCGACTTCAACTGTCTATCCTATTTAAAAAGGACTGAAGACAGAAACAGAATTTGGTTCCATTTCAACAGTTTATTTATTAGCGAAACCAAAGTGTTGTAACATATCTGAATTAAAACCAAATAGCCTAGTAGACAGACTAAAACTTTTCAAATCAAAATGCTATTGCACAGAAAAACGTGGACAGTCAGGTGCAGCGCAAATTCAGACCCGCTGGACAGTAACATACTAAACTAAAGGAGCGATCATTGGGAATGAGTCCCCGGTGCCGACACATTCAGAAATCAAAACATGGTTTATTATTTAGTTTAAAAGCTCTGATGATTGCCAAGAGAACAAACAATTTTCAATGAGAAAACAGAAATCCACTTTGGGATAAAAACATAGAAAAAAGACCTGTAACAATTTTTAGGAGAACAAAAACTGTAGACTTTTGTTGTCTCGCTACTTGAAGAGAACTATGGCTCGCCAGCAGCCCAGCACTTCCAATGCATTGTGGAAAAGTCTGCATTGAATTCTACTAGAAGAAGAGCTGAAAGATGTAGAACATCCTGGTTTTTAAACCATACTAGATTTTCAAAAATGCACATACTATAAAACATATTTTACATACTGAAACTGCGTCATGTGCGATTGCGTAGTTTCCTGCTATTCGTTGATTTCAGTAGCATGTCTAACTGATCAGCTGTTGATTTCAGTAGCATGTCTAACTGATCAGCTGTTGATTTCAGTAGCACATCCCATATCTAACTGATCAACTGTTGATTTCAGTAGCATGTCTAACTGATCAACTGTTGATTTCAGTAGCACACCCCCGTATCTAACTGATCAGCTGTTGATTTCAGTAGCACACCCCCCGTATCTAACTGATCAGCTGTTGATTTCAGTAGCACACCCCCGTATCTAACTGATCAGCTGTTGATTTCAGTAGCACACCCCCGTATCTAACTGATCAGCTGTTGATTTCAGTAGCACACCCCGGTATCTAACTGATCAGCTGTTGATTTCAGTAGCACACCCCCGTATCTAACTGATCAACTGTTGATTTCAGTAGCATGTCTAACTGATCAACTGTTGATTTCAGTAGCACACCCCCGTATCTAACTGATCAGCTGTTGATTTCAGTAGCACACCCCCGTATCTAACTGATCAGCTGTTGATTTCAGTAGCACACCCCCGTATCTAACTGATCAGCTGTTGATTTCAGTAGCACACCCCCGTATCTAACTGATCAGCTGTTGATTTCAGTAGCACACCCCCGTATCTAACTGATCAGCTGTTGATTTCAGTAGCACACCCCCCGTATCTAACTGATCAGCTGTTGATTTCAGTAGCACACCCCCGTATCTAACTGATCAGCTGTTGATTTCAGTAGCACACCCCCGTATCTAACTGATCAGCTGTTGATTTCAGTAGCACACCCCCGTATCTAACTGTTGTCAAAGCTGAAATGAGTTTGACATCCGGGCATTTAAAGTTTACTTGATTTCTTTCGCATACTCAAACGGCCTACTATTTAGGACTCCAGTATGGGTATTCAGACACTGTTTCTTTATTCCTGGTGTCACCATTTCTATTTCATTTGTCATTTTATCTTTCACTCTGCATTGTTGGAAAAGGGCCAGTAAGTAAGCATTTCACTTTCACTGAAGCATGTGACAAACAATTTGATACAGCAGTAACACACAGACAGTAACCAAAAGCATTTGTTTTAACGACTGATTACACCTGTTTACTGGTTTGATCACTAGATTGATCAAAACATCATTGTGGTTATAGCTCAACTCACAGGCTATCATTGGAACCTCACAGATGCGTGTGTTGATACTGGATTTGCAATCTATCCACTGATGCGTCAGGGTTGTTAAACTCAATGTGCATGTTAATATATGCATGTTGATATATGTATTGGTAGGTAAACTTACCAATGTGTGTGTTCATCATCTTGGCACAGTACTTGCTCATGGCCTCTAGGTCATTGATCTGACCCTGCAGGAAGGACACCTGGGCCTCCAACTCCTCCTCCTGACAACACAGAGGGAACAACTGTGTGAGAGCATGAGAGAGTGAGAAATGAGAGCTAGGAAAGAGACCTGCAGAGAGAGAGAGGGGGAAGAGAGAGAAGAGAGGGGGAAGAGAGAGAAGAGAGGAGAGAGAAGAGAGGGGGAAGAGAGAGAAGAGAGGGGGAAGAGAGAGAAGAAGGAAAGAGAGGGGGAAGAGAGAGAAGAGAGGGGGAAGAG